>NC_081438.1:28328195-28647576 GCF_949786415.1 Peromyscus eremicus | reverse complement strand
GGCGGCCCACAAGCTTGGTGTTAATGAAACACTGATGTTAAATGTTGTGTGATCAGGGTATATTTTGAAATCTGTTCATTTTTGCTTTGCTATTTTCTGTTGGAGCTAAGTGATCTGGGACAAGTATGTCAGAAAGCACTCCACTTTCCTAGCATGGTCTCTCCCATCATTGATCTGGGGCCCTCTTGTCTCCCTTGCATTTCATGTTTGCATTTCCATGTCCTCACATTTGGAGTATGTGTCTTCAATCTCAGCAGCGCCCCCCCCCCCCCCGCCCCATACTGACAATCTCCACTTCGCTGCAGTTCCTTCCTCTGCATCCTCCCCTTCCTGCCTGCCCATCCCATACTGTCAATCTCCACTTATGGTACCCTGACTCCTCCTCCACAAAAATATCCACTTATGCAGTCTATGCCCCCACCCCAACCCCTCATCATATTCCTTCAGGTCTCATTAAACAGAGACTGGTCACCAACTCCCAAGCTCCAATCATCTTCCACCTCAGCATCCCAAGGCTGTGGTTACAGCTATGGCACCACCATGCCTCACTTCCCATCTTCCTTTTTAAATTCTTTTCTGAGTTGACATTTGAACCCTTTGTGTGTCCTCCACAGGGACTACATCCTGAGCTTTCTAATTCATAAAGTTGGAAAAGCCACTAGCCCCGCCACCTCTTTCAGAACAGTGAAGAAGTTCTGGTCTCGGGGATGCAGCTCAATGGTAGAGCATCTGCCTTGTGCAACAAGGCCTTGGGTTCCATCCCCAGACCATAAAAAAATAAATATAAAAAAGAACATCTGAATTCTTACATCAGACTTAAACATTTGGCCAGTTTTAGTTCCAGGTTGTTTGGCATTTATTTTTATTGTGTTTGTAATGGAGAGAAATACATTATCTGCTTTCAAAATAGTGCTCGAAAATACAAGGAGTACAGATACCACATAACAGCAAACTCTAGGCAGGAGACACTACGCACATCACATGAAAAAATAGTCTGGTATTCACGTAATAAAAACTAGACTTCAGAAGTCCCAAGTTTCCAGCTTGGTTTAAAAAAAACAGATATAGTTACACAAAACATTTAATAAACAAACTTTTCCAATGTGTAAACAAAATGAGACTAAATTTGTGCCTGGCAGTTTCAACCAGACACCGTGGCTATTTGAAATGCAGAAGCCGTGTGCTTTTCACCTGACTTATCGTGCTGGTGCAAGGGCAAAGTGAACTTGCACAGGGTGAAGGTGGGACAGAGATCCGGTATTCCAGGTATCCGAACATTTCAGTTAGTTACTGCATAGCTTAAAAGGAAAAAGACTGTATTCCAACACTGAAAATTTATCTAGAGGGACAAAGGAGGGTAAACAATTTTGGTTTGACATGGGAGAAAATGGGCAGAACAGAGAAGAACAGAGTCTTAGAGGGATGGGAAGGGACAGACCGGGCTGCCTGGAGAACCTACTGTTCGCTGTGTCTAGATTAAGGAAGACTAAGCTATCATTCAACAACAGCCGTTGGCCCTCATGGTTCTTACAGATGGGGATTCTGCTGCTTTATTGAAAAGCAGCTTTTTCACTTAACGTATCCCTAATATTTAATAAAAGAGTAGAAAGCTGACTAGATGTCAAGTGCTTTGTGGAAATTATTTTGTTTGACTGTACACACAAAATCTGATAAATTCTGGTACTGCATTAAAAAAATAAAACATGGCTTAAAGTTTTGGGAGTAAAAATGCCTTTTTGACTACATATTTAAAGTTGGAAACTAGTTTTCTTCCAAAGCAGATATTCTGTGACACAGAAAATATCACATCTGTGTTTATCAAGAAACCAAGATCAGCAATATGTTTCGCAGACACAACACTGACCCAAGTTTTCCTGAGAAATTAGCCATGGAGTCAGATCTGGTGTTTTTGCCACATGGCCACAGAACTTTTGGATTCACATCATGGTTTGGACATTAACACTATGGTTTTTAAGAAACAGCATGTGTGCATGCTTGATGCAGAGAAGAGGATGAAGGCAAATGGTTTTTTGTTTGAGGTCAGATAATTAAGGACAAAAGAATGTGGAGTCTGAGAAAATACCTAGTCGCTGATTATACATTCTCCCAAACAACTCTTCAGATAAAACCCATATACCATTTCTTGATCTTGTCCCACAGAAACCAAATACTTAGTAATTATGGTTTTGATGTCAAATAAATGCCCTAGGAGTTGACATTCCATTTTAAAAGGTGCAGCCACCCCCTGAGAACTGAGATATAGTAATACAAAAATAGCATGCAACTTTAAGATTAGTAAAGAAACCTTTTCAGGGAGAAAAAAAAAAAACCATGAAAATTCGCCCAAGTGGAAAGTCAAAAATTAGCTCTAATCCTAATGGAAAAATTAAAAATCCCATAAAGTGCATCACTAAAATGAGGGGTTCTGATAGTTTATATTGCTAGTTTCCCAACAATGGATCAAACATAAATCCAATACTAATATCTGTCATGGGTAGAAATGAATACAGCTGGAAGGAATTTTTCTCTTTTCGAATAGTAGTCCTTTGAAATAATAACTGGTAGTGACATGTTAATAATTAGAGGCATGAGTAAAAGTACTTCTGGTTTTGAATGCTAATCTGGACTTCAAGATTAGGCCAGTAAAGAAAGTTACCAATCGAGTATGAATCTATTCTGAGTCATATCTGGACTAGTTCCTTTAACATCTGAAAGCAACAGGATGAATTTGCAAGAATTTGTGTGAGGGCCTTTGAGGTGGTTTCTATCCATTCAATCTGTTTTATTGAACTCTCAATAAAAAGGAATAGGATCTCTAGGAAAAACAGGGAGAGCGGGCTTATCTGTTCCCAGGTGTTTCCTGAGAGGCCAACAGAGAAGCTGCTGTGTGAGTAGTGGCTGAGCTGCACTTGTCTATCTGGTTTCTTCCCTTCTGTTGGATTTCTTGTTCCTTTCTTCTTTATCAGGTGAGAATGTCTTCTAGACTCCTAGTATAGGATTGGGTATGTTCGTTGCTGTATTTCCTGAAGGTCTAGATGGATGGCTTACCAGATGTGTTGAAGAAACCACTCTGGTCATTGTAGGCTTAGGTGGTGGAGAAATGGTAGGTTGTGAGGGAATTTGAGGAATGCTTTCACTCAGGGCAATCCCTGAGCTTTCTATGGGACTCACATGCTGCAAGGAAACTTCAGGAAACTGTATGTTGGTCACTGATGCTGTCATAACAGCCAGAACAGGACTGTTTCTGCCCTGAGGGTTTACAGTCAGTGGGCCTGTCTTCATAGTGCCAGTAGGTGAAGGTGCAGACATTCTGTTTTTACTGTCCACAGACAAGAGAAGGCTGCTGTCATTCACAGCTGTCAATCTTACACCTTCTGTTAAATGTGTTTCCTTTTTCTGAAGAACATGATTTGGAAGTAGCTGATGAAGTTCCTTTCTTCTTAAATGCATTGCAGCAATTTTCATATCCATCTCAAACATCTTGCTATTTATTGCTTGTCTGTAAACTGTATCTGTGAAAGACTGAATATCATAGGTGAGATCAATACTGAGAATTTCAGAATTTTCTGGCTTCTTCAACACTAACCCAATCACCCACATGGTACGAAACTCTTCCTTGTCAACATTTTCTTTTGGTGCCGGAAATGACTGGGGATTCACATGTGCCAGAGTAATGAATTCATTCTTTTCCAGGCTCCCTACCAGGATTCGGATCTTTGATTCCACCAAGCCCACCCACTCTAAATGTTGTTTCTCTGTTGGTGCACTTGCCAGAAGTACAATATAATGCTTGTATTTTTGAAAAAAGCTTGGAGCTTCAAAAAGTTTGGACCATTCTGCCTTATTCAGCAAAATTTCATGTGTGATAGCAAGCCCTTGCTTAAACTCTTCAATCATGACCATCCTAGTGGAAACAGACACATTATATGTGGAGTTCTGCTGTGGGTATGCCGGTGTAATTATAGGCATAAGATGGTACCTGTCACTGGGATTCACTCTTGGGTCCCACACAGGCAAGTTAAGATTTCGTTCTTCTGGTTCTTTTAACAACACTGGATTTGGCCATTCCCACTCAGAAAATACCAAGAAAAATTTACGTACTAGAGTGGATGCTATTGCATTTGGATAAAGCTGGCAAGTTCTTGCTACTAGCATAGCCCAGGAAACACCTCCAAGGAAACCCAATATATTGGAATAGATATTGTGGCATTTGGCCCATAATTTGATGGCTCTCAGTGTTAACCTGAAGCTGTCAATGTTTGGTACCAGATGTAAAATTTCATCAGTTACCCGGCAACCATTAAGGCTTCTTATACATCTAATATCTAAATTTTTAAGCAGACTATCATCTCGTAGGTCCAGATCTTCCGGAATAGTCTGCAATGCTAATCTTGCGAACAAAATATCAATCTCTATCCCATCAAAACACAGTTTGATAACCGGCACAAAGGCCTCTTCAACAGCTCTCAAATCTTTTACTTCCTCCTGTAGTTTCAACTTGTCATAAAAGGAGGTGAAAAAGTCATTTCGATCCACGTGTCTTGGTGCAACGCACAACGCATCGATATCGGCACCTTTCGTGTGTACTCCTAGTCGATAAGAGCCAAACGTAAAAATTTTTCCCCCAACATTCTCAATTACAGCTTGTGGAAGATTCCTGCTTTCACTGATTTCTCGGATCCATTCCTTCACCAGATTATTTAATTTCTGCAAAATTAAAATCCTGCGCTGCAGTTCCTCTTCCTCTTCAAACACCCCGAAGGGCTGGAGGGTCTCAATCAGCTTCTGGGTGAGTTCGAGGTCTGTGTCCTTGGGGGCGGCCAGGCTGATGGGGGACGATATGCCGTACTGCTTCGGGGCGGGAGCCGGCTGTTGTGCTCCTTGGGTGGTCACCGCAAATGGCATCATCTCTAGCTCCCGCGCCGCCAGGGCACCTGCCCCGCCACCGCGACCTCGGCGGCCTCTGCTCGGCTCATGATCCGAAGGCGCGAGGGGGCGGGCTCCTGCCGGCCGGCCCGGTCGGCCCCCGCTCCGCTCCGAGCCCGCCGCCTCAAGCGCTTCCCCTGGTACCCTACCGGGCCAACATGGCGCCGGGATCCTCAGCGGTCGCGTTCCAGAACCGACGGCACACGCACGCGCCTGCGCACCGGCCGCTGCCGCTGCGGCTCTCACGAGATTGGAGGGAATTCTCGCGCTGGAGGGCTTCCGGAAGAGCCGTGCTGGCCCAGTCCCGCCCGGTAGTGAGAAGGCCCTTTTTAGGTAGAATGCATGATCCTGTATCCTCAAGCAGGTTCCAGAGGATGCTCCAGCTAGACCCAGAGTGGCAGTGGCGCTCTCACCAGGCCCTGGTGTCACTGTTGCGCCAGTTTCTGGTTTCCTAGGCTCCTGCTGAGAAGTTCCTATCAAGCAACAAACTATGGCCCTTCTTCTACCAGCCACACTCAAATCTCTTATCCTCAGTGTCCCGCGGTTTGGAAACTGCTGTGTATGCAAGATAAACCTGCTGCTCTTACAAGGGCGAGCTGGGATTTCTGCATCAGAGTAGAAGTCCTTTTCATTTCATGGCCTCTAGAAGATTCCCATGCCTGTGCTTGGAATATGCTCTTCCCAACATTCTCTTCATTTAGATAGACGATAAACCTCCTCATTCTCCCTGTCCCCCGGATCTGTGCTTGCTTGTTCCTGGGTGATGCCTGAGTCTCACTCCAGTTGCATGCAGTCTTCAGTGTAAGCACTACTTTAGTAAAGCCCTGTTTATTTCTTTTTGGGGTGCTGGGGATGAAACCTACGGCCTTGCACTCTACCGCTAAGCAGAGCCCTAGCTGAAGTCTTCTTTAAAATACTTACCTTTTTGTTACTCGAAGCATTATTGCTCCAGTTTCACTCCTATTACTGACAAAAAAGAACTAAGAGGTAAAGGAGTTTATTTGGTTTACAATTCCAGGTTACAGTCAGTTACAGGGAAGGCGAGAAACCTTGAAACACTAGCCACATCGCACTCACAGCCAAGAGCAGTGAGAATAAACGGACCCATGCTTGCCTACTGTCATCCATCTTTCTCCTGTTTATACAGTTCAGGACCCCTTGCTTAGGGACAGTGATGCCCACAATGGGCTGAATCTTCCTGTATCAATGAACAATCCCCTACAAACATACCCACAAGCCAACCAGATCTAGATAATTCCTCATTAAGACTCTCTTTCCAAGGCTGGAGACATGGCTCAGAAGGAGAGGAGGTGCCACTGCTGTGTGGCTTTTCCAGGGTATCAGACTGGTTCCCAGCTCAAAACCACCTATGACTCAGTACCTCTGGCCTCTGGGCACCTGCACACACATGCATTCACATAATGGAAACTGATAAAAGCACATTTTTTTTTAAAGAATGGGACTTACTTTCTAGTTGATTCTAGGTTATGTCAAGTTGACAGTTAAATCTAATCAGCACAATTATCTTGTTCTTTTAAAAATCTATCTCTGTTTTTGGAGGTGATACTGTGTTTTCATGTTTTCTTTCTACTACTTCTTCAAATATGGTGAGCAAGCTTTAGAATCGTATAGCTAGTAATGCTCCTGAGAATCCTCAGCAGCTGTTACTACAGGCAGCTGACATGGGTGCTCAGACTCAAACTTTGATCCTCTAGAAGAATACCATGTGCTTTTAACCACTGAGCCATTGCTCCAGCCCCAAGCTTAAGTTTCTTAGTTGTCCAAACTGACAAATGTCTCCCAGAGAAATTACAGTTTCACAATCATTTAAGATCCTGTGCTTTGCCGGGCAGTGGTGGCACATGTCTTTAATCCCAGCACTCGGGAGGCAGAGCCAGGCGGGTCTCTGTGAGTTCGAGGCCAACCTGGCAGAGCAAGATCCAGGACAGGCACCAAAGCTACATGGAGAAACCCAGTCTCAAAAAAACAAAACAAAAAAAGATCCTGTGCTTTGTCTAAGAAAAGAGGCCAGTCAGTAAAGTGTTTCTGTGCAAGAAAGGGGACCTGAGCTCAATCTCTGAAACCCATACAAAAAGTGGGCACAGTGGTACACACTTGTGCTAGATAGGGAAGGGTATCCAGGCAGATCACTGTACTGGGAGACTAGCAGAGTCTGCTTGGTGTGCTACAGACCAATGAGGTGGACAGTGTTCCTGAGAGCAACACCTGAGGTTGTGCCCTAGCTTCCACACGCATGCACACAAGCACTCACATACATGTACATATTCACCAACACACACCTGGACACACATTCAAAAGATCCCATGATTGATACTCTTTTCTTCACCCTCAGAAATGTCTTTTATTTGGTTTTTTGGGGGTTTTTTTGGTTTTTTTTGTGTTTTTTTTTTTTTTTGTTTTTTTTGTTTTTTTGTTTTTCGAGACAGGGTTTCTCTGTGTAGCTTTGCGCCTTTCCTGGAACTCGCTTTGGAGACCAGGCTGGCCTCGAACTCACAAAGATCCGCCTGCCTCTGCCTCCCGAGTGCTGGGATTAAAGGCGTGCGCCACCACCGCCCGGCCATGTCTTTTATTTGGGGTGGGGTACTAACCTATAATTTATAGTGTTCATTCATCATTTCTAGTTTCTTTGGGGGGTGTTCGAGACAAGGATTCTCTGTGTCATCTTGGCTGTCCTGGAACTCACTCTGTAGACCAGGCTGGCCTTGAACTCAGAGATCTGCCTGCCCCTGCCTCCTGAGTGCTGGGATTAAAGGTGTGCACCACCACTGCCCAGCCATTTATAGCTTCTTTATATATTTTCCAGAGTTAATCTAATCTTTGGTTACTTCCTTGTTGCCCAATTCAACGAACCCAGTGATCTTCATTGTGTCCCACCCACAGAAACCTCATGTTTGGCCAACAAGGCCAACACACAACCATACTGGTTCCTATTGTCTGTACATCTCTGAACACTTTATGCCTTTCTCCGTTTGCCTTGTTGGCTTCTCCTCCATTATCTGGCCTCTGGATGTTGGAGATCCTCTAGTATCTGCATAAGCCCTCATCCCTCCTGAGTGTATAAACACTCACTACCTGCATGTTCTATCCATTTTCACAGCTTTGCTATCACCAGGCAGTCATGGTGGCTTATTCACGTAATCTCGGCATTAGAGAGGCTGAAACAGACCCATGGGATTGAGACAGCCTGGACTATATAGTGAATTCCAGGCCAGCCTGGGCTATGAGATCCTACTTATTAACAAATATCATCCACTTACATAATAACTTTTTATAGTCAGACTCTCCTAAGCATCAGGTCCATACCATACAACTCCAACTTTGCCACCACCTTTTGAATCCCTCAAACTTTGCCTTTTAAAGAGAATACTTGGGGGCATCAAAATGGTTCAGGGGTCAAAAGCACTTGCTGCTTTTAACCTAAGTGAGATTCCCAAACTCACAGTGGATTAAGAACGGATTCCTAAAAGTTGTCCACTGACCTCCACATGTGTGCTATAAATAAATAAATAAATAATAAATAACAAAGAATGGTAGTCTTCCCCCCATAAGCTTTTTCTCTCTGTAGTCTGTTTAGAAAATGGCATCTCCGTCTCCCCTGAACCCAGGGCTTCATTCTGAGCACCTCCTCCTTTCTCACTTTTAACACCAATTCCCTTACCAACACTGGTGATTCTACTTGCAGGAAATCCTTGCACTTCATCCACTTTTTAACCTTGTAACTGGAGTCTAAGCCACCACTGGCTCTTGTGAAACTTCTCCAGTCAACTCATGACTGACCTTCTCAAAGTATTCTGGCCCCGGAGCCAGAATGGTCTTGTGCCTGCTTCGGTGGCCTCCTACTTTATCTAGAGCCCACAGTAACTCTCGGGCATTGCCGGTTTCCAGACGCTGCCTGTCCGCCCTTGCTGCTTGTTTTCTCTTGTCTCTGGGTCTCTCCACAGCACTGTTCCTTTGCCCAGAATGCTCTTCCTGCCTCAACAACTGTCTACTGCTCTTCACCTGTGAGTGTGTTACCATCTTTGGCAAAGGCTGGCTTAAGGTTCACCTCCTCAGAGAGAATTTCCTAAACCTATAACTAAATCATATTTCATAATGCTATATAACATTTTTTTCTGTACTAGGGCTTGGGCCTGGGTCCATACACATTCTAGGCATATACCTTATCACTGAGCTGCACCCCTAACCTGAAAACTCTTTGTAGGTTTCTTTTTGTGGGGGGGTGGGGGGTGCGCACGCACATGCCTGATTCTTTTGAGTCATAGTCTTTCTGCAAACCTGAAACTCAGTTTTCAGCTAGGCTGGCGGTCAGCCTTCCCCAGCAACCCTCCAGAGTGTCTCCACTCTACAGCACTGGGCTTACAGACATGCACAAGACGAAGCCCAGCTTGTTATGTTATTCTGGGATCTGAACTCAGATCATGGCTGTGCAGCAAGCTCTCTTAACCCAAGTCATCTCTCCAGCTTTTAGAGCTTTTATCTTCAGCATTATTGTGGCTAGATTCTCAGCTACCTAAGAACCAGATCTGTTTGCTTTGTCAACTGCTCTTCATGCATCGCTACCTCGAGTGCCTGGGAGCCATTCAGTATCTGGTAGTATATGAACAAGAATGAAGCAGTCTTTTCATCCAAGTCACCTGCAAATCAGTATCCACAATAACCACGCTGTCAATGCTGCGTGAGCCTTGACTTTGATTGCATTCTTCAGGAAAATGAACGGCTCCTTTTCAGATTATGTATATGTGGCAGGCTGTGAACTATCCCCAACTTCACAACCTCTTTGTGTTCTACTACAGCAGCTGGAAAGCTAAAGTATTTGATGGTCCAGTTTCTTCTGCAGCTAGAGGCAGACCTGGTACCATACATACCTAATACAACTTGAGCACATCAGAAAAACAATCATTGAACCAACAGTCCATGGGAACTGGATGTTAACATGGTTCTGACATTACATGGAGGAATGACATAACTAAAAGGTTATTATTATTGGCAATGCTTCAAACAATTCATGGGCAATGTGGGGTCTCTACTTCTACTACCAAATTCACAGCATTGCTCTTGTGATACTTATAATAACTTCTGGACAGCGTTGGAAAAGGCTCCTTCAGCTAGGGAGGTGGCTCAGGAGACAGAGGGAATCTGGATCTCAGAACCCATGCACAAAAGCCAGACAAGCACTACCTCCTGTGATCCCAGCACTCAGGAGCCCGAGTGTGACAAGGGATTTCAGGAACAAGCTTGCTAGCAAGACTAGCTTGGTGAGCACTGGACGCAGGGAGAGGCCTTGACTCACTACAAGAGAGCAATCAAGAAGAGACCCAGAGTCAGCTTCATGCATCCACTCGCATGCACACCCATAAGCATGGATGCACCCACACATACATGTGAAAAAAAATACACACACACACACACCACATGACCACATGCAGAAATAAATGAATAAACACTAAAAAGGCTGAATTTCTGTGCAGGAGGAAAAGGTAAAACAACAACAAACAGGTCAATGGGGCCAGAGAGATGGTTCTGTGGCTAAGAGCTCTGGGTACTCTTCCAGAAGACCCAAGTTTGATTCCCAGCACCCATGTGGCAGCTCACAATTATTTGTAACTCCAGCGCCAGGGGACCCGACACCCTTACACAGACACACAGTCAGACCAAACACCAACACACATAAAAATAAGTAAAAAAAAAATTAAAAATAAAGAGTTGCTTAGTTCCTAAGTGACCAATGACAGTCCCAAACACACATTCCCATCTGAGAATCCCAATCTGTGCCAAGTAATAAGAAAAATGAAGAAATGGAGAATTTTGAACTTGGCGAGGATATGAGGGTGAGGAATTTCCAGTATTCTCTACCTATGTACACACACACACACACACACACAAACATACACACGTAGGTGACATTCCCGCTCCCCTGTGCTAACACATGGAAGGACCTGGAGCTCCCTGGGAGCAGCCCCTCCCCGGCCCACCAACATTTTCCTCCCTGGCTGAAATTCCTCCCTGGGTAAAAGTGGTCAGAATCAAAATGGAGTCACTTGGGCGAAATCTTAACAATAATAAAGTTGGGGTGTTAGGAGGGAGGCTAGCTCACACGCACATACATGATAACCAGACCATCCCAGGGGACTGCCAGAACCACAGCCTTCTACAAAGGCTGTTCCCACCTCATCCGAAAAACTTCTCAAGGCCATGTGTTTGTGTCTTCCCTTGGACTGCCTCTGGCCTGCTGCAGCTCAGGGTGATCATTTCAGATCACCTCTTGCAACTTTCAAAAACCTGTTTTCTCATCACAAGCTCCCTTCTTTGCCACCTTGAATGCACATGTGACTCAGTATGACACATACAGTCCCCTGTTCCATTCTCAACGACTCTATCTTTGGAAATGGCTCAGTAGGTAAATAAAGACTCTTGTTGCCAAGCCAGAGTCTGACCCCCAGAACCACATGGTGGAAAGGGAAGACCAACTCCTACAAGTTGTCCTCTGACCTCCAAATGTGTGTCACAGAGTGCACCCCCAAATAAATAAATGGAATTTAAAAATTTAAAAACAAATAAAATTGTTCTTACGTCCGTTATTTGTTTGGCATCTGTAATGCTCTCTCCAACCCCAGAAACAGCCTTCATAATTGCTCTCAAATTTCATGTCTTTCAAACGTCTTACATTAGTGAACGCCTCGACATTCCCAGTGCAAAGACTACATCTCCAGCAGTGGCTCATGACAGTGTGATGGGATGACTCTCCCCTGCCCCCTGTGCCTTTGTAAGTCGATGCCTTTGGTAATTTCAGACTGCTGAAGAAAAGCTCTGATTTGGTTTTCGTCAAACCACATGAAATAAATATTTCCCGCAATGAGCCCACCACCAAGCACCAGTGCAAAAAAAGGCGGCTTGGTGTTGAGACAGCAACTCCCAGATGAAAAGAGCAACTGAGCTCCCTCCCACCTCCTCCCAAAGTCAAGAATTATTCAAAAATCAGATTCAAGCTGTGGGTGGTGTTGGTTCTTCTCTCATCTGAGCACTAGGAAGGTGGAGGCAAGAGATCAGGACTTTAGGGTCACTCTCTGCTACACGGAGAATTTAAAGACAGCTGGATTACATGAGACCCTCTCTGAAAACAATGTCTGATTAACAGAAGAATGGGGCTGGAGAGATGACTCAGCAGTTAAGAGCACTGGCTGCTCTTCCAGAGGACCAGGGTTCAATTTCCAGCAACCACATGGCAGCTCACAACTGTCTGTAACTCCAGTTCCAGAGGATCCGACACCCTCACACAGACATATATGCAGGCAAAACACCATAAAAAAAGAAAAATTAGGGGCTGAGGATTTAGCTCAGCGGTAGAGCGCTTGCCTAGCAAGCACAAGGCCCTGGATGCGGTCCTCAGCTCCAGAAAGAAAAAAGAAAAATTAAAACACAAAAAAAAAAAAAACCACAAAAATATTTCAGAAGCAAATGGCCACAGGAGGTGGCTCTTGAGGACAGAACACACAGGGCACAACTAGCATGTGAAAGAAGCTTCATTGTGGCATGTTCCTGATGTTCCCAAGCTGCTGCCTGTCCTTAGGTGACAAAGTTCATGACAAAATAGAATCAGAGCCAAGCATTCTGTGACAACCTTGGCCACCTCCAAGAGGTTGTGTCCTGGCCACACTTGAGTAGAGTATGTCTTAACTCCCCATTCTCCACCAGAAAATGCCCAACCTAGAATCTTGGGTACAGAAAGCTGAGACCCACAGAGGACCTCTCTCCTCCAACCGACTCGTGTGAATGCGTGCGTGTGCAGGCTCGCACACAAGCACACACACAGCATATGCATCTGTGTTCAAGTATCTGTGCGAGTGTGTGGAGGCCAGAGTTTCACATCTGCTGTCTTCAGTTGTTCTCCGGTTTATTTTTTGAGACAAAGTTTCTTACTGAACCTAGAACTAGCTGCCTCATCTAGACTGGCTCGCCAGTGTGGGATCCTCCTGTCTCCATCTTCCAGCACTGGAATTATGGCACATGCCACTATATGCAGTTTTTTACATAGCTGCTGGGGATCCAGCTGTACTGGCTGAGCCATCTCCCCAAACTCCTCCCACACATTTCATTGATGCTAATAAATGCCAGGCACCACAGCAGACATTCAATGGGCTGCTCTTTGGTCACTAGTCCAGTGTCTGCTATCATGGTGCCTCTAGCCTCGAATCTCAATGGCCCTACAACCCCTCCATGCTTGCCTTTTTAGGGAGAAGACACTCAAAGCAAAAACAGGGCACCCTGCCCTGGGAAGAATCTCATCTAAGGCTGAGCAGGAAGAGGTCCAGGACAAACAGTAGTTCCACACAATCCCCATCCCCAAGATATTGAGTTCCCAAGGCCTCCAGTCCTCAAAGCAGCCTGGGTCACAAACAGCAAGCCTGATGGCTGCAGATAAGCTCCGAGCTACCTGCTTGACCTCCAGGGTAAGATGCTGGGTATGGACAAAAGGTGCTTATCTGAACTGAGTCCAGCCATTAATGTCTAAAGTGGGCTTCCCATAGAGGGCAGGCCTGCCCACCAGCGGACATATGGCAATATCCAGACATATGGCAATTACTGTTACAATGCAGGGAGACAGCTGGGGGCCAGGGAAGCTGCTCCACACACGAGTATATCCAAGACACCTGCCACAGCAAGGCCTTCTCCCACTCAAAGATGTCCAGGAGGGTGGGAAAATCAGGGCTAAACTCCACTCTCCATAGGAGTGAAGGGCAGAAGGGGGAACAGCCCAAAGCCAGACTCGGTGACACAGAGCCGCTATCCCAGCTACTCGGGAGGTTGAGGGAGAGGAATCACAAATTTGAGGCCAGCACAGGCTACATAGTGAGAGTAAGGCCAGCTTGGGCACTGTAGTAAGACACTGTCTCAAAATAAAATAAAAAATGAAATGGAGGGCTGGAGAGAAGCCTCCATGGTTAAGAGAATTTGCTGCTCTTCCAGAGGACCCAAGTTCAGTTTCTAGCACCCATATCGGGATTCCCTGGAGCTGGAGTTACAACCACCTATAACTCCAGCTCCAGGGAATCCTACCCTCTCTTATGGCCTCTATATCTGCATGCATTCACACATACACAAATTATTTAAAAATCTTTTTTTAAAAAAGGATTAAGGAGCAGCTTGTAGCTCAGTGGTAGAGCACCTGCCTAGAATCCCCCAGTGAGGGGCTGGGGTGTGGCTCAGTGGTAGAGCACCTGCCTAGAATCCCCCAGTGAGGGGCTGGGGTGTGGCTCAGTGGTAGAGCACCTGCCTAGAATCCCCCAGTGAGGGGCTGGGGTGTGGCTAAGTGGTAGAGCACCTGCCTAGAATCCCCCAGTGAGGGGCTGGGGTGTGGCTCAGTGGTAGAGCCCCTGCCTAGAATCCTCCAGTGTGGGATGGGGTGTGGCTCAGTGGTAGAGCACCTGACTAGAATTCCCCCAGCGAGGATCAGGGGTACGGGCTTAGTCATAGAGATCAGCCTAGCATGTGCAAGCCCCTAGTTCCATCTCCAATACCACACACACACACACACACACACACACACAGAGACAGAGAGAGAGAGAGAGAGAGAGAGAGAGAGAGAGAGAGAGAGAGAGAGCGCCCATGTTTTGCTGACCTCACACTTGATCTTCCCATGACTGTAAGCAAGGCTTATCCCTCACCCTTCCTAAGGGGCTGACAAAAACCACATGGCCCTGCCGTCACCCTCCCCACAGTGCCTGTATGCGATTGTCATCTTTATCTCACCGACAGGACACAGAGCCCTCTCCTCATGGCACAGGCCCTAAATTCCAACCCCTGGGAAACTACCAAGAGCTTCCTTTCAGCCTGGCGTGCTCCACCTCCACCTCCGTCTCCCTCCCAAACAGACAGCCCATATTTTGATAAGCTGGAAAATCAGGAAATCACAGCACAAAAAAAGAAGTGTTTATGGAAAACAGAACCCAAACACAACAAAGGGCATTCCCATGGGTGCACTGCAAGCACCCCAATGAGTCACAAGAAGCAGGTGAACTGTCCGCTGGAGCAAGTGCCGCTTGGCTTCAGGCATCTGCCAGCCTGGTGCTTCTAATGCTTAAGCCCCAAAGCAGCTCCTGAAACCCACAGCAGCTTCTACTGTGGGAACAAGAATGGGGCTGAAGCCTGCTGCATGGCAAATGCTTTTCACCCTAGTACTCAGGAGGCAGAGGCAGGCTGATCCCTGTGAGTTCCAGGCCAGGTCTGTCTGTCCTCAGGTTACTTGCTGGGTCACCTGGGTGTCTGCAGGGCATCCTGGGCTTCCTAACTGCGCTAGGTCTGCTCTTCCCTTTGCATCTCCCAAGGCCTAAGCCCTCTACTTGGCCCTAAGCAGAGACTCTATAGTGTGCTGTGATACCAGGGAAGAAGCATAGGCAAAGACTGAGGCTGCAGCTCAGTGGAGGAGTGCTTGGTTAACATGGGGTGAGGTCCTAGGCTCAATCTCCAGGACTGCCAAAAGAAACGGGAGAGGAGGAGGAACATGGGCATGCCTGTGAAGACAAACCCAGCATAATCCTCACAGCCCTCGCCCTGGCCACAGGGCACCTTCGTCTCACCCAGAGAGGGATGGCAGCCAGGAAAGTCATCCCTTGAGTTGGCCTGTTTGGGCAGTAACATGACCCCCTACAGCCCAACAAGTGGGTCACTCAGCCTGGCCAATGAAGAATGGACTCTTTATTGGAAAGGTTTTGATAGCCACCAAGGGAGAGAGGCTGTGAGCTTCGGACTTCCTCTGGCCTGGCCTCATATGAGCACAGTGCTGAATGAGGTGGGCAAACAAAATCCCCTACTGCACCCACAGCAGCCAGCATCCACTACACAAGAGAAGAGGCTTGCCAAAGCTCCGCCTCACCCAGGTGACACAACACAATGACTTGATGACACACAGACTCGGGCACAGGGCACCAGCAGCAGCCCTCTGATGGTCTCAGCTGGCCTGCTCTGAGCAAACAATGTCCACAATGTTACTCTGGGGGCTGAGGAAATGGCTCGGTGAATAAGAATGCTTGTTATGCAAACATAAGGATGTGAGTTCAAATCCTCTGCATCACATAAAATGCTAGGTATGGCCGTGTGCCTATACCCCATCACTGTGAACGTCACACAGAGGAAGACCACTGGGGCTTTCTGGCCAACAGTCTAGCTCCAGGCTCAGTGCAAGACTCTGTCTTAAGGGAATAAGGGGAGAATGATATAGTGCAGGACATCCAAAGTCCTATGGCCTCTGTGTTCACACATGGGTACACGAACCTACACACACATTACACAAGCAAACACAAAACAAAAGGATGCTCCACATACTGATAGCAAGGTCCTGTGCATGCGTGCGTACATGCATGTGTACACACCACATTGCATGCGCATGCAGCTTTCCACCACACCTAGTTATAGGAAGTCTCTGAAAATGATGTGTGGGGACAGGGAGATGGCCCACTGGGTAAAGGCACTTGCTGCATAAACTTGACAACCCAAAGTTGGATTCCCAGAACCCACTGTGGAAAGAGGGAACAGACTCCACACAGCTATCCTCCAACCTCTGAGTCTACCATTATCTGTGCACCCACATCTCACACACACACACACACACACACACACACACACACACACACAGAGCGAGATGGCTTACTAGGTAAAAGCACTTGCCACCAAGCCTGATCACCAGAGTTTGATTCCCAGGACCCACACAGTAGAAGAACCAGCCCCCACAGTTTGACCTCTGACTTCCACACAAATGCCTACTTTCACTCTCCCTGACACAAACAGGCACTCACGTTTTGTTGTTGTTGTTTTGGGTTTTGTTTGTTTGTTTGTTTGTTTGTTTGTTTTGAGACAGGGTTTCTCTGTGTAGCTTTGGTGCCTGTCCTGGAACTCACTCTGTAGCCCAGGCTGGCCTCGAACTCACAGAGATCCGCCTGCCTCTGCCTCCCGAGTGCTGGAATTAAAGGTGTGCACCACCACCATCCCCCAGTGGCACTCACATTTTTAAAACAGAAACAAATCAAAATTTTTAAAAAAAGAAGCAGCTGTCACCATGAGACCTGTTACTTTATATCCTAACTTTAAAGGAAGTTTGTGCCCAGAGAGATGGCTCAATAGTTAAGAATACTTGTTGCTCTTGTAGAGGCCCTGGGTTGGAGTCCCATCTCCTACACAGTGGCTCACAACCACCCGTAACTCCCAGGCACTCACAGGGTACACATTCATACACATAAAATAAATCTAATTTGCTTAGGTCAACTAAAAATTAACCTTGGGTATTAGAAAAAATAAATTCTGGCAAAGTAACTAATTTCTTTCCACCAACCGAATATAAAGCAATGGGCACCAAGCCACCAACCACGTCCTTGAGGTCAAGTGCAAGTCAAGCTGCCCTACTCCTAAAGTCCACAAGAAGAGTGACAACCAACTTACCAGGCCACCCATGGCACTGACCTGCTGCATATCCTCATGCAGCCACTTGGCACCTGAGTCCCTTGGACTTGACAATGTCATGAGGGTCTGTGAAGGAGCCTTCATTGTCTTCCTATCCACCCACTCTGATTCCTGTCACATCTAAGAGGGGCTCTGTGGCAGGCCAACAACCCAGAACCCATGGGTCTCTGGAACTAATGGGCTGGATTTGCCCTAACACACTATAGAAGGCAGCAGAAGCCACTAAAAGCGGCCACCAAGTGTCTCACAGTCAATGCACACATCTAATTGGGTTATTCAAACTTTTGAAGACATTAATGACTCACCACCGCCCCACTGGCCCCCGCCAAGCCAAATTCTCCTTCCCCATGTTCTTCTGTTTCCTGTGCCTGTCACCCTCCAAACCATCCTCCCAACACCTTCCTTCCTCACCTGCTGTGGTGGTATCCACATCCCTGGCTGCCAGCTCTTCCACGTCTGACCTCTTCCTCAGCTCAAATCTCCGGGACAAGCCTTCTCGGGGTTTCCATAATTCCTGGATCAAGAGGGGCTTCTCGTTGTCCCCAAACACTCGGAAGCACTGGGCCTGCCACCTCTGCCCAGAATCCCCAGCCTGGCCCACGACGTCACATAGCACATACTGGCCGGCACACTCAGGGTCCAGGGCATATCGTTCCAGGGCCTCTTTCACCAGCTCCTGGGCACTAGAGGTGCCAGTGGCCAGGACGCTCTTGTAGTGGGTGCCTGTACAAACACTGTCCCCAAACACCTTCAAGACCCCAGGGGCTGAGAGCTGAGTGGAGAGCTCCGCAGGGTCATCACTGGCACCTAGGCTGCAGAAGGTGGAGTCCAGATCACGATACTTGTAGCTCAGTGTCCGGGACAGCATAGTGGACAGTAGCTGGCTCTGTCGCTTCAGCTTATTCTTGGTGGGAGGAGACATGATGAACTGAGTTCCATAAAACATGGTGGGTGCGTCTTCATGGATAACCACAGAGGCTTTCAGCCAATGGGTGGGGGAAGGCCGGAGCCTGGTAAAACAAAGTGATAAGGTTAGAGCCAAGTATCAGGGCCATCAAGAGCAGAACAGACATGAGTCCACCCCAGCAGTAGGAACAGTCCTGGGCCATCCTGGTAACCACATCACTTGGAGCCAGAAGCCCAGCAGTGGGGCTGACAGTCAGATCCTGTGAGGTGCACAGGGCAGAGCAGGCCTCATAGACTACAGTGACTTCAGGGAAAGACACCATGAAGAAAATGAAGGAAGTCAGAGTAAGCCATAACCGCCTAAGGGCTCTGTGACTTCTGAGAAGTGCTGGGCACAGGGAACAGCTACTGCAAGTGGACAAGGAACAGCACACAGTCTCAGCAGGGCCGGTTCTCTGTCCTAGAGGACAAGCTTCCCACCGAGCAATGTCACAGCCAGAAAAACAACAAAAACAGGCCATATTCAACTTGGCTGTGAGTTCAATTTTTTCTATGCCAGTCTATACAAAAGATGAAGGTAGTCCCAAACACAAGCAGAGCTGGGGAAATGGCCACCACTACAGTCACACACACAAAAGTCACAAGCCTTGGGACTGGGGACATGGCTGAATGGATGAACTTGCTGTGCAAGCACAAAGACCGGAATTCAGATCTCCAGCACCCATGTAAAAAGCTGGGCATGGCTATGCATGCACTACAACCCTAGCAATTTGAGGGACACAGATAGGAGGATTCTGGTTCTTGCTGGCTGCCAACCTAGCTCAAGGCTCAGAGAAACTCTGTCTCCAAAGAAGACTGAGAATGACAGAGCAAGACACCTGATGCTCTTCTCTGGCTTCCACGTGGGCACAGATACACACACACACACACACACACACACACACACACACACACGTAAAAAGCCACCAGACACTAGAAACACAAACCCCAAGAAAATGCTGCTCCCCATGACCTGACAGAGGAAACAGGTCCTGACTGGAAGGGATTCCTGGTAGAGAAGGTTGGTTCCAACTAAAGCAATACTTCCCTAGGACTGAAGCTCGGCATATCCACTAGGCCACTAGGCCACAAGGAACAACACAAAGATCGCCTCCAGAACCAGCAGAAGCATCCTTGGAATGCATGCATTCCACCCACCACCTTCAGCCACCCAGCCACCCGGCCCCCTCCCAGAAAGAGGCTGGTTCCCTCGGAGCGCCCAGGGAGCAGGAAGAGCCTGTGTGTTGCAGAATCCTAAAGCCCCTGATGTCCTATGGGGTTTAGAAGGGTAATTACCCATCTCCCTCAAAACAGTCTTGAGGGCTGGAGAGCTCAGAGAAGGAAATGGGGACTTGAGGTTCTGCCACCAGATAGGATGAGGAAGAGATGCTGCATGCATTCATCTCTTGATGACCATACCCCACTTCTGCACCACAGACAAAGGCAGGCAGATTGGTGAGTCAAGAGTGGAGTATTTTCTAGAAGGCTCCAAGACAAGTGTACCCAACCTGCAACCCTGGGGCTGTATGCAATCGAGGATAGCTATGGATGACGCCCAACACAAAACTGGAAACTGTAAATGTATTTAAAACATGAGGCTTTGGGGTGGTTTGGTTTTGTTTTGCACAGTGCTTGAGTGTCAGCTTTGTAGATGACATCATATCACAATGTCAAAGGGTTGGACACACCCGCTAGTTGACTCAGAACCCAGAGAAAGCACCAGAGACTTGCCACTGTGACTTCAGCTAGTCAGCTCCACTGAAGTCCCTAGCCTCCACTCACCCACATTCTTATGGGCTGGAGAAGAATTTTAGTGGCAGCTTAAGGCAGAACCACCGAAGGAACTCTTGAAAAGACTCTCAGGAGGCTAACAGGATGGCCGCCAAGCCCAATGACCTCAGGCTAACACAGGAACCACAAGCAAGAAGGGGAGAACCAACTCCCCAAAACTGTCTTCTGATCTCTACATATGTGTCGTGGTATGTGCACACATGCAATAAATATAAAATAAATAATTTTTAAAAAAAGATTCTTGGGGCTGGAGAGATGGTTCAATGGTTAAATGCATGTGCTGCTCTTGCAGAGGCCCAAGGTTCGGTTCCCAGCACCAACATGGCATCTCACAACCATATGTAACTTTAATTCCAAGAGATCTGATGCCTTCTTCTGACTTCTGAGGATACCAGGCACACACGTGATACATTCAGGCACACACTCATACACATAAAATAAACCTAAAACAAAAAAACAAAACAAGTTTGTTTGTTTTTACAAGACTTAGGTAAAGCAGAGTGTGTGGTCCACATCTACAATTATATCAGTTGGGAGATGAAGCCACAAAGACCAGGAGTATAAGGTCAACCTCAGCTACATAGAAAGTTGCCAGTCAGCGTGGGATACAAAAGACCCAGTCTCAAACAAAATAAAACAAGACAAAACAAACAGGTAATCTTGTAATCCCAGCAACTCAGAGGAGACTGAGGCAGGATAATCTTGAGTTGGAGGTCAACCTGAACTACAAACACAGCAAGATCCTGTTGCAAAACAGGACCCCACAGGGAGCTAAACAATGCAGCTGTCTAGACCTTCAAGCTGACACTGAGAATCAGATTTCTTTCTGCTCTCCTCCATCCCCCAGGCTTCTCCCACCAGCAGCAGCATGACAAACGAAGCCAGAAAAAGCAGGCCACCATGCCAGTCCTCCACAGCCTGCTAACCTAGGTGCCTGAGTATTGTGGGAGGAGTCTGAGCTCTTCCAGACACTCTGGAGAGCTTTATACACTCAAGCTAGAGCTCCCAAAACTATCAACTGCCCTGTAGGATGGTCTCTAGTTCCTCCTGAAACCCATTGCCCACCACAAAGCCTTTAGTAATGTACCAGCTTTCTGGGGACTTGAACTTGCCTATAAATAGCTGGTGTCAGGAGAAAGTGGACAGAAAATGGAAATACAGACGGTTCTTTTGTGTTTCAGTGAAGAAAGTTATGAAGAGATCAAGCATTGTGTCTCTTCCCCTGGGGATCCTGTGAAAAGCGTCCTTGTCAACCCCAGAAGCGTAGAACTGATTATGCTCCCCTGCATGGGACTGTCACTTAAACCACAACAAGAGCATTTTCAAGGAGCTGGAGAGATGGCTTGGTGCTTAAGAGTGCTGACTCTGCAAGCCCGAGGCATGAATTCAAATCCCTAGCACCCATGTAAAAAGCTAGTTATTACTGCACATGCCTAGAACCTCAGCATTAGATGACATGCAGTTTCAGACACTGAGGCTTCTCCAGCAGAGACGTCCCCTGTGCTTCACGGACACAGCTGGGGAGAATGAAGTGTTGTGGAGGCCACGTCATCTGAGGCAGGTAGATACTGACAGCTCCCAGCTTCGGCTGCTCTAGCCTCTGCTTGTGTAGGTACTGGTACACACATTCCCACACACTCACATGCATGCCCCCCACCCCATTTTTCTGAAAGCCTGCATCACAAATAGTGCCTTCACCACAAACACGGTGATTAAAGTTCCATCCCCAGAACCCACGTAGAAAGCCCAGCATCGTGGCATGCACCAAATCTCAGGGAATGAAGGCAAGAGAGCCATGGGATTCCCTGGCTGGCCAGTTTATGTAGTCCAAAGCCAGCGAGAGATCCTGTCTCAGAAACACAAGGTGAACACCTCCTCAGGAATCACTCCCAAGACTCATCTCTGGCCTCTACATGCATCCACACCCATTCCTTGTAAGCCTCTGGGCCAGTACACATTCTCAGATGATAGAGCCGGCCTCCACAACACTTTGTCTTTGTCTCTCCTGCCATTCCATGAAGCACAGGGGACATCTCTGCTGGACGAGCCTCAGTATCAAAAGTCTAACCCAGGTGGGCAACAATACACCTCAGGCATTGAAGTCTGTGGCCCTAGAAGCCATGGCTTCTGGAAACCATGTCCAGGAATAAATGTAAACAACAATGTCAAACTGTCCTGAGGCAGGAGAACAGTCACAAAGTAAACTCCAGGGTTTAAAAGACCCAGATCCAACGCAGAAGTGAACTGGCCTCTTGTATCCAGGCTGTCCGTCTTGGGCAGGCCGGTACAGTCTAACTGGAGTCTTGATTTAACAAAACAGAAATGTTAATTGGGCATGGCGATGCATGCCCGAAATCCCAGTCCTCTGGAGGTGGAGGCATGAGGATCAAGAGCTTAAGGTCATCCTCAGCTACCTAGGCCAGCCTGGGCTACGTGAGACACTGTCGAAAGAGAAAGGGGGTGAGGAGGAGAAATGGACGCTGGTATGGCTCACGTATATAAGCCCAGCACTCAGGAGGCTATGGCAGAAGGATTGCATGGCAAAGCCTGCCTGGGATATATGAGTTCTAGACCAACTGGGGCTGAGAGATCCTATCTAAAAGGGGGTAAGGGACCAGAGTTGTTCCTAGCATGCATAAAGCCTTGGGTTCCATTCGCAGCACTGTATAAGCTAGGCATTGTGACATATGCCTGTAGTCCTAGTAGTCAGGAAGTAGAGACAGAAAAAGCAGAAGTTCAAGGTCATTGGGCCTTCAAGATGGCAAAGGTGCTAGCTACCAAGCTTGATGTTCAATACCCATATCTCACTTGCCAGGAGAAAATGGACCCCCAAAAGTTGTCTTCTGACCCCCCAAAAGTTGTCCTCTGAGCACCAGTTGAGCATGTGCATGCATACACAGAGAGAATATTAAATTTAAATCTTGAAAATATCTTTAAAAATTAAAACATGTACACATAGAGAAAGAACAAATAAATCAATGTAAAAACAAATTTGAAGTTCAAGGTCATCCTTAGCTATGCAAAGAGTTTGAGGCCAGACTCTTTGCCCTGTCTCAAAATACATAAATAAATAAAAGAAAAAGAAAAGAAATGGAAAAATTACAAGCACATAACTATTAGGTCCCCTCCTAGTCTCAGGAGCAAGGGGTGCAGATTGGAAGCCATGGGTGCCCCGCCCTCCTGTCCAGAGCGATTCTAAGACAGAGTTAGGAAAATGGTGAAGCACGAGAGAAGGCCGAAACTGGGTGAATGTGACTCATTCCTCTCCAACATCCCCCTCTTAACCCCTCAACGTCCCAGTGAACAATGAACGCTAAGCTCCAGATTTTTTGAGGTTTTTCAGAAAGCTTTCTTTTATGGCCACTAAAGAGAGTGGGCCCTGAGGGTAGCCACCTGCTCATAGGCCACTTCCCTTCCTAATCATGGAATCAAGAGTGCAGCCTGTTTGTCCAAACAGGACAAAAATGTTTCTCAAAAGGCCACTTGGAATTCAGGGAAAGTCCTACAGAGAAGAGCACGCCCTGGGTAACCAGATCTGTTTTTCTGGAAGTATGACCTGTCTTTTCCTTTTCTGCCCAATTCTCGCCTCTGACACACAAACATTTGGGGACAGCTCAGGTCCCAGAGAGTCAGAGTACACTCAAGGCTCTTGCTGTGGCTGCCTCATAAATTGTCTCTTTTCTTGTTCTCCAAGAAGAGTCCCATTTCTGCTTTTTAAAAAGAAAAAAAAAGGTTAAGTCACACAGCGACTAGGCAGGCAGTGAGGTCAGTGACGGCTGACATGGGTGGAGGGACGTCTCTGTTCCAAAAGGACAATGTGGAACACATTATCATTCCAACAGGAGAAAAAAATGAGCAGTCAACTTTGCAGGCGGTGCATTATCCTCCTCCCCTCTTCCACAAATCCTATCTTTATGGCTCCAGCTGGAGAGAGGCTTTAAATGCGAGCATAATTCAATCAGGTTTCATTCGGCCCATTAGTCACTTAGCAAAAAGGGACTGACTTCTCCCAGTGTAATTAGGGACAGGCTCCTCTCTGGAATGCACAAGAGGTGGCCCGCAGCACCGAGACACCGGTAATCAAATTCTTCTTGGTAATTCAGATTAACCAAACACTCGACAGGCGACAGAGGCTGGCCCGGCAAGTCTGCTGCCTGTCAGGCCCCCATCCTAGGGCTCCCCAGGGACAGAAGCCAGATCCCTCTGAGGGCCTTGGAGCTCCTGCTCAGCATCTGTCTCAGGCGCGGTACTTGTCGGGGGGCTGGCTGCAAATGGTACAGAAATAGCCGGGGAAACAATGCCTCTCGCGGGCACACGGGTGGGGAGGCGACACTCTTGCGGGACGGGTGTAGGCGGGGGTATCACCACCATCCTAGTGGGAGAGTGTGGGACTCCCTTCTTTGAGTCTTTCGGGATGCCCCAGGTTAGATTCCACCGCCAAGGCACCGCCAGGTAAACTGAGGCCTGGAGGGGCCCCTCCGCCACGAATGACAGGGGCTGGATTGTCCCCTGGAAACCCACGGGGCCACGCCACCCGCGCACACTCGGCCTTCGGGTGCAGCTCCCCTGGGCCACTCCAGGCCCCGTGCGCTCGCCGGTTTCCATGGCAACCGAGCAAGCCTGCCTCTTTCGCGCCCAGACTCGCCGCGGGGACCGTGACCAGTGCGGCCCCGCCCCAGCGCGTGCCCCGCCACCCGTGTCTCAGCCCGCGGTCTCCGCGCCCTCCGCGGGGTCCCCGCAGTAGCCCAGAGGCACCTCCCGGGCCATCCTCGGCTCCGCCGACCTTCCTTCTCGCGCCCCGCACTCACCTCAGCTCAGCCCGTCAGCCGCGTCCCCCGCGCGCGGCTCCCACGGCCGCCGTTAGCCGAGCAGGCGCCCGGCTCGAGGCGCCTCCTGCCGGCCGTGCAACGGCCAGGGCGAGGCCTCTGAAGGGGCGGGGCCTCTGGGGCGGAGCCTGTGTGGGCGGGGAGCCGAGCGAGGCGAACGGAAACCTGACAACCTCAGTGCCCAATGGGCAGAGACGACGCCTCTAGTGGGCGGAGTCACACGTATTAGGGCGGGCCTGGGCGGCTGGGAAATACAGGTTGTGCGCTGGCGTCCCCTTCTGGCAGCCAACGGTAGGGGCGATTCTCTAAGAGGTGTGCCCTTTGGGTGGGCGAGGCCTCGGTGAAGGGGAGGGGCTGGTTTCCTACCGCGGGCTCGTGGTGTCTCAAGGGGCGGGGCCTCAGGCAAGAAAGGCGTGGCCATGTGTGCTCTATGGTCAATTAGGTAGTGATTGGCCCCCACCCCAGTTAGTGGACAAGGGTGGGCAAGTACATAACTGTGTTACTTGATATTTATGAACATGCATGAAACTGACCGGGGACAGGGAGGCCAGAATTACGTTTTATTTTATTTAATATATTTTTACTTATTTATTGACAATTGCATACAATATACATAGTGTATGTTATCAATATTTATTGATTTTAATTTTAATCAATTAAAATTAAATTTCTTCAATTTTAATGTATTCTTTGTAGAATTTTATTTTATATTTTAGATAAGATCTCGTATATCTCAGACTGGCCTCAAACTATGTAAGCAAGGCTGGCCTTCCTGAGGCTATTGCCTACCTTCTTTGTGTTGGGATTCAGGCTTGCACTACCATGCCTAGTTTGTGTAGTGCTAGAGATCAAATCCAGGGCTTCATGTGTGCAATACAAATGCTCTACCAACTGAACCACATCACCAGCTCTTAGCAACCAGAATTCTAAAAGACAAGTCAAATTATGGCAGACTGGCTTAAAACCATGCAAAATGGGGCCAAATCAGCTATGGGGCTTTGACACAAATGCCTTCCTACCAACTTGTTTATTTTGATTTACCCCTGGTATATTCATGATCTCAAACTGTAGACCCTTTCCCTGGGAGTACATCTTTTTGTTGATAGTTTATAGCGTTCAATGCTGTAGAGCAAAAGTTCTCAACCTTCCTAACGCTGTGACCCTCATGTTGTGGTGACACCCAACCATAAAATTATTTCATTACTAGTTTATAACTGTAATTTTGCTACTGTTATGAATTACAATGTAAATATCTGCTGTGCAGGATATCTGATCGGCACCCCCTGTGGGGTCTCGACCTGAGGTTGAAAACCATTGCTGCAGAGTAATGACCTCATGTTTGAGAGAAGGATATAGACACTTATGGATCACCCCTTCTACCAGTCCCTATATGCTTAGGGGCTTTACCCTGCCCAGCTCCCTGGATCAGTACACCAGCTCTTACAAGGTTTCTGCTCTTCAACTATTCACCTAGAGATGTAGAGGTTCAGAGAAGCCAGGTAGCCAAATGTCAGTCAGGACTTGGCTTGACTGTGTGATAAGCTAGTACCCCCACAGACCTTCACAGGACACGGACACACACACCCATCATGCACACCCAGGAAGTATAGGTGGGACAAGGAGAAGAATTCTGGGAAGTGGAAGGCTGAGAGGGAGACACTGCCAGCCGCCACCATGACAAGCCGCATGTGAAGATCCTGGTAAGCCACGAGCCATGTGGCAAGGTATAGATTTATAGAAATGGATTAATTTAAGCTGTAAGAACAGTTAACAAGAAGCCTGCCACGGCCATACAGTTTGTAAGCAATATAAGTGTCTATGTTTACTTGGTTGGGTCTGAGCAGCTGTGGGACTGGCGGATGAGAGAGATTTGTCCTGACTCTGAGCCAGGCAGGAAAACTCTAGCTACAAATGGCACCCAACGTGGGGCAAGAGTTTCCACCTAAAAACTGAAAAAAAAGATTCTAAAACGGAGCTAAAAACAGCTTCCTAATTGTCTCTCTCAAATGAGCGGCAGCTGCCGGTTTGAGCTACTGGCGGGTTCCTGGCGCGCACGCTCAACCTGCAGTATGGCGGGAATGAGCCCTCTGCAAGTGGCACATTAAGCTGTGTGGTGGATTTAGCCTTTGCTAATACAAAACAAAAACAAAAACAAAAACAAAAAAAAGAGGTTTCTGGGCTACACGCTGCTTTGATAGAAGCATAGACCCACTATTTTTGAGAGTTGATGGCTCCCAGAGCTGGTGGAAAACGTACTACCGCCATGTTGGGAAGCTAAAGCGGGCAGAGCCAGCAGCCATAGCGCCAGCGCTGTTTCAGGCTTAGAAGGCTGCAGTTTAAAGCAATAGGCTCAAGCTAATATAAAATAAGCCACGTAAAGATGGCTACCACACAGAGAATCTGGATTATGTTCTCTTTGATATTCGTAACTAAAGAAAAACATTTGATTACAAAAGCTGTTGAGTTATGCCAAAATGTATATTTTAAAGGTACCTTAACTTCAAAATTTGGATGTAAGGATATGTTGCTTTGAAAAGGAGGCTCTGCTTTTGTTTCCACAGAAAGCCAGAGGCTATGGATTTGTTCCAGATTAAGATACATCAAGCTTGACCAGCCAAGACCACCTAAAAGGTCTCCGATGACACCATGGCCCAGATGATCCAACATCTAGAACCATTTCAAGGCAACTGGCTCAGATGATACACCCTCATGGACTACTCCATAATCCTAAAATATTCTTTATGTCCCCATAAGATACAGCGCCCCCCTCCAACAGGAAATAATAAGAAAAACTACGCCCAAATTCCCAAATATACCAAGCTGACTTTGGAGATTATATATAAAGGTTAAAACCTTCCTTTTTAAGAAAAGAAAAGGGGAAGTGCTGTGGGATGGTCTGTATGTCAAGCGTGTTGCTGATTGGTCAGTAAATAAATCACTGATTGGCCATTGGCTAGGCAGGAAGTATAGGTGGGACAAGGAGAAGAATTCTGGGAAGTAGAAGGCTGAGAGAGAGAGACACTGCCAGCCGCCACCATGACAAGCCGCATGTGAAGATCCCGGTAAGCCACGAGCCATGTGGCAAGGTATAGATTAATGGAAATGGATTAATTTAAGCTGTAAGAACAGTTAACAAGAAGCCTGCCACGGCCATACAGTTTGTAAGCAATATAAGTGTCTATGTTTACTTGGTTGGGTCTGAGCAGCTGTGGGACTGGCGGATGAGAGAGATTTGTCCTGACTCTGGGCCAGGCAGGAAAACTCTAGCTACATGCACCCTAGTCTGGGAGGCTATAACCAAACAATATGCTGGAATATTTCCATACAATTTCCTACAAACAATAGCAAAGAGGCAGTTACCAGTGCAAGGACGGGAGCCTGGGTTCAGGCCTGGATGTTCTCTCTGCCCCATCCTGCGCTGTAACCAAGCCCATCTCCAGACTCTCTACACCCATCACTGGCAGAGACTCACACCCCGCAACAATGGGAACCAGATCTGGACTGTTTTTGTAAATAAAGTTTTATTGGGACACAGCTCCGAATTGTTTTAAAACGCCTACCCCAGGATTATGTTTCAAATGCTCGGGCACCAGTTGGCAGTGTTATTTTGGAAGGTTGTGAAGACTTTACAGAGTGGAGACCAGATGGAAGATGTAGGTCATGGGGATAGGTTTTTGAGGGACTGTCCTCCCGGGCCATTTTCTGCCTGCTCTCTGCTTTCTGTTCCCCATGAGGTGACTAGCTCTCTGACACATTCGCTTGCCACCACAAAGTTCTGCACAAACTTGTGGAGCTATGTGGCCAAGAATGGACATCTCTGGGACTGTAAGCCAAGACAGTGTTCCTCTTTTAAGTTGCTGCTGTCAGCTATTCGTCACAGCAATGCAAAAGTAACTGAGACGCACCACAAAGCCGAAAACCTGCCTCCTTAAAGGCCCCACATCCAGTAACATTCTGGGGTACTGGGAACTGGGACTTCAGCATCTGAACTTTCATCCCATGAAACCAGCTTTCATCATCTAGATAATTTTAATTTATCCTTAAAGACTATAATCAAGTGTTGCTTATGTGGTAGCTAACCTCCAAGATGGCTGCCAGTGAGCCACACTTCCTGGTTTTCACATCACTTCATAGACTCACTTGTTGAACCAGGATGACTAGCATAACCCACACAATGTCGTCTCTCGATGATACTATGACTCTGGAGCTACACAATGAAAGATGTAGCATCTGCCCACACCATCTCTTAGATCATTTACTCTGAGGTAACCTGACCAACATGTTGGAAAGACATGCAAGCAGCTCTGTGTGAAAAGAGGCACCTACCAACAGCCAACACCAATGCATATATGTCCGTGAGCTGTGCTGGCTTGGATTTTCCCCTACCCAGAGTCCCAATCCCAATGCTGTAGCCCTGGCTGACATTCTGACTGGCAGTCCTGGTGCTGTATCTATAGATCAGGCTGGCCTTGAACTCAGAGATCCTCCTGCCTCTGCCTACCAAATGCTGGTGTTAAGGAGATGTGCCACCACCGCCTGGCATTCTAGCTGAAGTTTAACAACCAATTCCATTACGGATGCATCCCACCAAAAGGGATTATATATGGAGGGCTTGGTCCTCAATGCAAGCCATAGTCAGATCTGGAGCTTTGGATAATTGACTAGATCCTAAGGGTGCTGACTTAATCAATAATTAACCATTTATTTGTTTGTGTTTATTTGTTTTGCATGTGAGCACATTCATACTTGTGATACGGGCACACATGCACCATAATGTGTCTGTGGAGGTCACAGGACAACTCCAGGTTTGGGTCCTCACCTTTCTTTCATCTTATTTGAGACAGGATCACTTTGTTGTTTTTCCTGGGAACCCTTCCATCCTCACTTCCCATCATCCCATAGGAATGCTAGGATTACAGACACTTATCCTGTGCATCTGGCTTTTACATGGGTCCTGGGGATTCCGCTCGGGGCCTCATGCTTGTGCGGTGTTTTTACCCACTGAACCATTTCCCCACCCAATGGATTCGTCCTCTGACAGAGTCATAATATGATGGCATCATTAGGAGGTAGCATAATGTGGGAGGTCTAGTTGGAGGAAGTAGGTCACTGGGGACATGGGACACAGTTTGAGTAAGGGAATTTGCTTAATAAAAAAGTAAAGCAGGCCAGGTGTGGGGGCACACGCCTTTAACACCAGCACTTGGGAGGCAGAGGCCAGCCTTGTCTTTATAGAAAGTTCTAGGCTACATAGTCAGACCCTGAAGAAGGGAGTCAGCCTGGGTGACTGAGACCCTGTCTCAAAAAATAAATAAAAGTTAGCTAGGTGGGTGGTGCACACCTTTGATTCCAGCACTCGGGAGGCAGAGGCAGGAGGATCTCTGTGAGTTCGAGGCCAGCCTGGGCTACAGAGTGAGTTCCAGGACAGGCTCCAAAGCTACACAGAGAAACCCTGTCTCCAAAAAAAAAAAAAAGTAGAAGTTTAGGGCCTCCTTCCTCTTTCTGCGTCTTCGTGACTGTGGAGGCCTTTGGAAGCCTGCTGGGAACAGGACTTCTAAAAGGCAAATATATCTGGAAGGCTGTGGTGCAAAGTCTCTGGAAATCAAAGAGAGGACTCTGCTCTTCTTGAAGATGTTTATGCCCGAGATGAAACTGAATTCCACTTAGGCAAGAGATGTGCTCATGTGTATCAATCATGTGTATAAAGCAAAACAATAACGCAGTGACTCCTGAAGCCCAGCAAACAGAATGAGAGCAATCTGGGGTACGGCGACTCGGGCCTATGGAATCAGGCACGGGTCACGCCAAATTCCAAAGCAACCTTCCAGGACTTAAACTAACAAAATGTAAATCAATAAAAGTGGATTTATGCTCTGGAAAAAAATAAACAAAAATAAATAGATAAATGAAAATAATTTAATTTTTAAAATAGAATTTAAAAAACAACATAGCGATTGGGGAAGACACCTAGTGTTGACCTCTGACCTCCACTCACATACAAGTGCATGTGTACCTGCACACTCATGTGTGCATTCACCTTCAAACATGTACATTTCACCCACACAGACACACACACACACACACACACACACACACACATCTATACATACACATACACACATGGGCACACAGGCACACACACCCAGACACATACACACACACACACACACACACTTACATACACATACACACACAGGCACACACACATACACACACACACACACACACACACACACACACACACAAACACACCAACACACAGGAAATGGAGTTTTGAGCTGCTATCTTTGGCCAGTAGGTGGAGGCAGATCCCTGAGACTGTCAGGCAAAGCACTTACTGAGCTCAAAAATAAGTAAGCATCAGGTTAGGCTGTGTACCCCAAAGGATGGACTTTCCAAAAATAAAGAGAACGGGCTCCTGGGAAGACCAGTAGTGATGAAGACCAGATGTTGGCAGGCACATTCAGTTTATAATCTAGTTCTGCCTGTCACCAGCAACCCCTAGGGTAGCAGGGTTACAAAGATGAGCAAGGCAACTTCTAGAGTTGGGGTGGTGGGTTGCTGGGCAAGAGCACCAGCTGCACAAATGTGAGGACCAGAGTTCAAATCCCCATCACCCATATAAAAAGCCAGGGTTGACACACACCTGCAACCCCAGTAATGTGGGGACCAGAGTTCAAATCCCCATCACCCATTTTAAAAGTCAGGTGTGGAGACACATACATTTGTAACCCCAGCAATGTGGGAACCAGAGACAGAAGAATCATTAGGATTTGTTGGCTTCTAGCCTAGCTGCAGGCTCACTGTGAGACCCTGTCTCAAAGGGATAATATGGAGAGTGACAGAACAAAACACCCAACATCCTCCGTCTACTGCATGCATGTATGGACACACACACACACACACACACACACACACCACACTTATATACATGTTGGTGTAAAGAGTTCCTTATAATACAATGAGATACCAATTGTGTAGCAGTCAGCTAATGCTGCAATAATGGTGTGTAACAAACATTCAGAGGTCTACACTAAAGAACCATTATTGCCTGCATGTTGGCAGGTGATCTGTGACTTTGGTAAGTTCGACTTGAGACTGAGTGGGATTGGATTCAGATCTGCTCTGTCCACCTCCTCATTCTCAGAAATGCTCTTCCAGGGAACCTGAGTTTTTCCTGAAAGATGGGGGAAGTGTAGGAATTCAGACTGTACCACGGGAGCTTATGTAAAGAATCTGCTGCCAGTTCTGATGATACATGTCTATGGCACCTGTACTCAGGAGGCTGAAGAAGGGACTGACTCAGCCTGGGCCACACAGGAAGATCCTACCTCAAAAAAATAAATTAAAAATGCTGTATGAGATTGGCCCATCCTTGTTCCATTGTGGACAGAGAGTAGCTCATGAGGCCACACCCCTCCCTGAGAAGGGAAGGACAGCATGGCCACTGGTAAATTGCCTATGTACCTTAAATGGCACCTGACCAGAGAGAGGGTTGAAAGAGGGCAATGCAGATGAATATCATCAAAATACCTCCTACACATGTGTTAATTCGTCAAAGATCAAAAGATCAAAATTTTTTTTTAGCTAAGCATGGGGATGTACACCTTTAATCCAAGCAGAGGCAGCTGGACCCTGTAAATTCAAGCCACCCTAGTCTGCACAGTGAGTTCCAGTCCATCCAGAGCTATGCAGTGAGACCCTGTGTATGTGTATGTATGTATGTATGTATGTATGTATGTATGTATGTATGTATGTATGTATGTGCATGTGTGTAGGCAGAAGTTTCTCTCCTAAATATCCTAATATTCCTAAATATCCAGCAGCTGCTTCCCAAATAATTGACTCAGAGGCTTAATATTATTTATAAATGTTCGGCCAGTAGCCCAAACCTATTACTAACTAGCTCTTATACCTAAACTAACCCATAATTCTTATCTATGTTTGGCCACATGGCTTAATATCTTTTCTCAATGTGGTCCTGTGGGCCGCAAGAATATATTACAGAGATTCAGTTGTGTATTAAAGCTATACTTTGACCAGACCAAGGGTCCTGTCAAGAGACAAAGCCATTTATTATGAATATTTGGTGATATCCAGCCTTTAATATTTCAGCTGTCTTCTGCTATGAAATCCTTGCGTGCCCAGACCAATTGGCAGACAATTCAGCTCCCCAAACCTGCTGAACCTACTAAGTTACTAACTCCCCTGCTGAGTTTAGGAGACAAGCTGGCAGGAGACGCCTAGCTTTGTTTCTTGTGTTAATGAAACTCAGACCATCCCCTTACCTTGAGGAGGCCTAGTGGCTCTCCAGAGCAACTGACTGAGAACAAAAGAGGTTTTTACATATCGAGGTGGGAAGTAAAATAACATTCCTAAAGAGGCAGAGAACCATGTGCCCAGAAAAAGAAAGGGCAGGCATTTTCTGCAGAAACAGACAGAACAGCATGGCGAGGGAGAAGAGAGGAAGACAGAGGTTCTGTAGAGGGTAAGCAGATCTCGGGTAGAGTTTTCTGAGTACCAGGAGTAGAGAGTAGCAGAGATGGAGAAAGGGGATACAAAGGACGAAGATGAGGCTGGAAGCACAGGAGTTTAGTCAATAGCAGGGCTATAAGCTAGGGAACTGGACGGAACTGAAGCTTTGGAAACAGGATTTCATCCCAGAGAAATAAAGTAGATGGATATAGAGCTTGGTATATCTAGACTTATTTCTGCCTTGAATGCCTGGTGGAGCTACAGCTTAATTGATAGAATTTTGTCTTAGAGGAATAAAGTTAACAGACATAAGAACATAGTGAACGTAGATTTTTTTTTTTCCCCTCAGATATCCCACACCGGATGCAGCTAAACCCTGGGATCCCTGGGACTCCATAGTGTGGCATTCCCATCTTGTTTCCTCTGCATCTGGCTGGTGACTCCTGACTCCACCCTTCTTCTTCTCAGAATTCTCCTAGTCTGATCACCCTGCCTTATACCTCCTGCCTGGCTATTGGCCAATTAGTCTTTTATTAAGTCAATTTTTGTGACAAATCTTTACAGTGTACAAGAGCATTATCCTACAGCATACACACATGCACACACACACACACACACACACACACACACACACACACACACACATATGAGTAGAAAGTGGGTGGGGATGCAGAGAAATTGGGACTTTTACATGTTGCTGGTGGGAACACACATGGTCACATGGTCACATGGTGTATTGGTTTCTTGTCTGATTGCTCTGACAAACACCTGGGAAATACAACTTGAGAAAGGCAGGGTTCATCTCAGCTCACAGTTTGAGGGTGCAATCACCACGGCAGGGAAAGCATGGTGGCAGGAGTGTGAGGCAGCAGGTCACACTGTGTTCCAGTACAGGAAGCAGAGAGCGATGCATGCTGGTGCTCAGCTCACTTTCTCCTTTGTATTCAGTCCAGGACCCCAGCCCATGGGATAGTATCACCTCCATTCCAATTAACCTATTCTAGAAACGTTGTCACAGACATCCCAGAGCCTTATCTTCTAGTCAAATCTAGATCTAATGAAGTCAACTATCCATAGTAACCATCCAGAGGCCCAGGAAAACCCGTAGTTTCTCAAATGTTAACAGTGTTCCTAGACAATCTAGGAACTCTCAGGAGAATGGAGACACAGTTCTACACAAAAACTTGTGTACGGTGTCTGGAGAGATGGCTCAGCACTTAAAAGCACTTGCTGCTCTTGCAGGAGACCCAAGTTTGGTTCCCAGCACCCTCATCTAGGTCCTCACAATCTCCTGTAACTTCAGCTTCCGTCAATCTGTCACCCTCTTCTGGCCACTTTGGGCATACATGTGCCCCATGCACACGCGCACACACACACACACACACACACACACACACACACACAGAAAGAGAGAGAGAAAGACAGAGACAGAGAGAGACAGAGAGACAGAGAGAGAGAGGGAGTGAGAGGGAGAGGAGAGGAGAGGTAAGGAGAGAGAGAAATCAATTTCAAAAAATGTGTGTGCAAATGTATGCAGCAGTAAAAGGCTTATTATACTTACTACCTATTGTTCACACTACTAATATGTCTATCACTTGGCAAATGGGATTAGTGAATATTCAGTCACAAAAAGTGATGCAGATCTGACAAGATAGCTCAGAGTGAAGGCACTTGCCACACAATTCTGATAACCTAAGTTCAAACCACAGAACCCACTGTGGAAGGTAAGAACTGACTCCTACTACATGTCCTCTGACCGCCACATACATGCTGTGTCATTCACATATCTGAACTCACAGACACACACTAATAATAACAGTCATTATTATTTTCTATTTTTATTAATGTAGCAACAAAGTACTAATACATGCTGCAACATAGATGAACCTTGTAAGTATTATACTGATATAAGCCAGGTAGTGTCATGGTTTAGCTCTGAAGTATCACCCATCAAAGGCTCATGAGATCCCTGATCAGGAAAGTTCAGAGTTGGAGGGCTTGAAAGGTGACTAGATTGTGAGGGTGCTGGTTTAATCAGTTAAGTAATCCTCAATTCACAGCTGAATGGGATGTTAGGTGGTGGCAGTTTTGCCTGGAGGAAGAGTTACCCTGGAAAATAGGAAGAGAGATCTCTCTCACTCACTCAATCTATCTCTCTCTCTCTCTCTCTCTCTCTCTCTCTCTCTCTCTCTCTCTCCTTTCCCCTACCACCACCACCACCACCACCACCACCACCACCACCACCACCACGATGCTCTGCTTCATCAAAAACCATGAGGCCAAGTGACCATGGACTGAGACCCTCGGAGACCATGAGCCAAAATAAATCTCTCACCTTCTTTAACTTGACTTTGCCCAGTGTTCTGTAGCAGCGGTGGAAAGCTACTGTGTTTAGAAAGGTCAAGTCTACACAGCAGTGATGGGGGAATGTCTTTCTGTACACTGTGAATATGTGTTGCTCTAATTGGTTGATAAATAAAAAGCTGATTGGCCAGTAGTCATGCAGGAAGTATAGGCAGGATAAACAGACAAGGAGAAGAAAGGCTGAGTGAGGAGACACCAGCCTGCCGTGCAGGGAGCATCATGTAATGGCACGCAGGTAAAGCCACGGAAAACATGGTGAGATATAGATTAACAGAAATGGGCTGAGTTTAATTGTAAGAGCTAGTCAATAGTTAGCCTGAGCTAATGGCTGAGCAATTTTAATCAATATAAGCCTCTGTGTGTTTACTTGGGTCCAAGCAGTTGCAGGACTGGCGGGTGAGAGAGATTTGTCCTCACTGCGGGCCAGGTGGTACACAGGAACACTTCAGCTACACAGCAGAGCAGAGGAGGGCTGTAGAGGGAGCTAGGCCACCAAGCCTGATGATCTGAGTTCAAAATACCACGATCCAATGGTGGAAGGAGAGAAGAAACTCCCACAAGTTGTTCTCTTACCTATACATGTGTGTCATGGCACACACACACACACACACACACACACACACACACACAGCCCACCAGTGCCAACTATTGATTTAAAGGCCTTCTTAAAGCCAACTACAAAGAGAAGATTGTTGGGACTAGAGGAGGGACTCATGTGGAGGAGCTGCCACAGACAATGGTGGCACGCCTGATCTATCCCCAGTTGCCAGGCAGCTGAATAAATCCCTCCCTGTGTCCAAACCCACATCTTCAGTTCTTATTTTTAAATTATTTTTATTTATTCATTTTTGGGGGTATGTATGTGTTCATGTGTGTGCATACAGGTATGATTAAACACACATATGTGAGGGCCAGGCAGAGGTCAATGTCAGCACCTTTTCCATCTTATTTTTTTTTTAAGTTTTATTTTATTTTGTGTGTATGAGTGTGTGCTTACATGTGTTCTACATCCATGCCTATTGCCCATGGAGGCCAGAAGAGAATGTCAGATCCTCTGGAACTGGAGTTACAGTTGTGAGCCACCTTGTGGGTGCTGGGAACTGAACCCAGGACCTCTGCAGCAGCAGTCAGTGCTTTTAACCGCTGGGCCATCTCTCCAGCCCCCCATCTTATCTTTTTCAATCACATTTTTATTTATATTGGTCATGGGAGACAATTTTCAGATATCTTAGGGAAAGGGTTTGGTTGTTTCTTTCTATCCCATGGGTCCTAGGGATTGAACTCAGGCCAACATTGGCATAAAGAGCTTTTACAGGCTGATCTGTCTTGTAGCCCCCCCCCACCTTATTTATTTATTTATTTATTTATTTATTTATTTATTTATTTATTTTGAGACAAGGTCTCTCACTGAGCCTGGAGCTCACCAGTTCAGCCAGACTGGCCCACCAATGAGCCAATGAGCCCTGGAGATCCTCCCGTGTCTCTTCCCCATCACTAGGCTCAGGCAGAGCTCTAGAAGGAAGCCTGCCCTGTTCATTTGCAGGCTTAGATGGAAAAGAGAGCTCTTGCAGGCCGCAAGAATATATTATAGAGACTCAGCTGTGTATTAAAGCTATACTTTGACCGGCCAAGGGTCTGTCAAAAGGCAAGCCATTTATTATGAATATTTTGTGCTATCCAGCCTTTAATATTTCAGCTGTCTCTTACTATGAAATTCTTGCACGCCCAAATATTTCTAGACCCACTGAACTAAGTTACTAACTCCTCCTCCCAGCCCCCCACTCCCCCTCCCCAGATGTATAGCTTGCTTCTTGTGCAAATGAAGCTCAGACCATCTCTTCACCTAGAGGTTTTACATATCAAGGCGGAAGGTAGGGTGGAGAACATTCCTTAGGAGGCAGAGAACCACATGGCCAGGGAGAGGAAGACAGGCATTTTCGGTAGAAACAGACAGAACAGCATGGCGAGAGAAAAGAGAGGAAGACAGAGATTCCGTAGAGGGTAAGCAGATCTCGGGTAGAGTTTTCTGAGCGCCAGGAGTAGAGAGTAGTGGAAATGGAGAATGAGGAAACTGAGGATGAAGATGAAGATGGAAGCATAGGAGTTTAGTCTTTAGCAGGACTATGGGCTAGGGAACTGGACAGAACTGAAGCTATGGAAACAGGATTTCATCCCAGAGAAATAAAGTAGACAGATAAAGAGCTTAGTATAGCCGGGCAGTGGTTGCGGCACACGCCTTTAATCCCAGTACTCGGGAGGCAGAGCCAGGCGGATCTCTGTGAGTTCGAGGCCAGCCTGGGCTACCAAGTGAGTTCCAGGAAAGGCACAAAGCTACACAGAGAAACCCTGTCTCGAAAAAACAAAAAAAAAACAAAAAACAAAAAAAAAAAAAAGCAAACAATCAAAAAGTTAGGAGAGAGGCTGAGAGATGGCTCAGCAGTTCAGAGCACTGCCTGCCCTCCTGGAGGACCTGGATTCCACTCCCAGCACCTACATGATGAGTCATAACTACCTATAATTGAAAAGCACGATTAAACATGAACGCATACAGTTTGCTACTGTCTGTTACCCTAACACTAACCTCAACCTAAATATCCCTAAGGCCATCTAAGCATGGCCTTTTCTATACTGACATGTACCTAGGCACTTTGTAAGTGGGTCCTCTGTGTGCCCTTGTGTGGGTATGAGGACATGGGCACAGTGCCTTTTTGTTCCTTCACCTCTGGTGACAGTGGTATGGGGTTTCTCAGGTATAGGGAATCTGTGATCATATACAAAAGATGACACACTAGGAAATCAACACCAGAATGATCTACAGGGAGGAGGTTTTGAACAGTGGGAAGACCCTAAGAGAAAATTACTTTTTTCCTGGAATGCATGTGGTATAGAGGTAATGGTTGGGAAACCTCTTCTGCCTTCTTGAAGTTGAGGGTCTGGCTGGAGCCAGGCTTCCCAGGTCAGTGTGTGGCATGGGCATATGGACACCACTGTGTCCCATTGTACACATGGAAAGGCAGGAGAGAAGATGGCAGCCCTGGTCAGCCCTAGAGAAAGCCTATGTGGAGGAAGTGCTGACTGGAGGGCCCCAGGAAGTGACCTCACTTCCTTAGTATTATTACAGATGGAACTCAGGCTCCTGGTTACCAGGTAACCAGCCATCAACAGCAGCCTCAACTGACTCACTTCTCTGGAGGCACTAGAAGAGCAAGGATGTTCTCTTGCTTCAGGTGTTGTGGTTGCTCACGCCGTCAAAAACCAAAGCTTCCTGGCTGGTTCCGACGTGTGCTGCGAAGTATTTGTGCACACCTCTGTCTATTTTCCTGTAGGAAAAATGAGGTAACACAGGCCAGCCTGCAGCCAGGAGACTTTTTGGTCCTCCTGATCCACTGCAGTTCCTGAATGAGTCTGTGTTCCTGTGAGAACACTGAGAAACGTCTTTTATGCTCGCTTTTCACTTCAGTGTGTGGTAATGGGTTGTTATTGTCTCTGAGATTTCACATTTAAACCCTCCTTCCTTCCTTGGTCTTTCCTCAGGATTACAGGATTCAGGAAGACGGCCCCATATTTGATCCACGGAGCCCAACCTATATGAAAGACGTTATCAATCATATACCAAAAGCCTTTAAGGATGGGGATTACCTATTTATAGGTATAATATTGACTATCTACCATAGGTTTGTGACCACCTGGGAGATGCTGGACTTAATTATGGACACGTGAGTGGCTACACACAAGTCAGGCTCTCAAGCCTCCTGTTTGGTTTTAGAATGTCTCTACCCTTCTCTGGGACTGTATGCTCTCACAGAACAAGTATTATTGTATCATTGGTCCTGGGCCTGGACCTTCAAGATGACATGGCCAGAGATAGGGGTAGGGGAGACAACACTAGATTGTCATTCACTTTTCCCAAGAAGTGTCAAACACTATCCTTTCTTATCCTTTGAACAGAGCCTTTTTCCCATTTGTATAAAAGCTTCTAGACACTATCTAGGTTTGATGGGACTAACAGAAGCAGATAAGGGTCCCTGGGGCCACCCAAGAAATCCTGTAACAACAACAACAACAACAAAAAAAAAAACCAAGAAGGAGAAGCTTAGGTTACCCATTGTGTGACAATCCTTGAGAGCTGTGACCAGAGGCTCTTTCCCAGACCCTAACCATGGAAGTCAGAACATTGCAAGGAGCCCTGAGGACCCTCATCCCCTTCCTGGCTTCTATTTCTCTACCTGATTCATGTAGCTCCTTCTAGATCCCTTGGTGGGTTGGGGACACATGGCCTTAGTGGTGACACCCTCATGAAATGCCACAGGTATGGACCTTTGCAGCCAGACTGTATGGAGGATCAGGAAAAAAGGAAGTGAGTTGGCTTGGGTGACGAGGGAGGTAAGAGCCCCTCTACACAGTGGGATGTCTGGGGTGGCTAGGGTTGAGGACTGAGCTGTTACCAGTCACCCTGCTCTTGGGATTCCCACTAGAGGGATGGTACCAGAGACTTCACGTGCAGGTGGAGAAAAACAGAAATAAATCTCCATTGATCTCCTTGGTCCTGAGAAGAACAGGGATTGACGGAAGCTAAAGGGCCCTAGGGGAAACCATCCCCACTACAGCCCAGCCCAGTCTGCCCAGTCCCTCCTCCAAGGGACAGAAAGTGTCTCGAGCCCTGTCCATACAGCTCTACACTCCTGACCACCATGCCCAGCAGCACATGGGCTGGGCAGCCTTTTCCTCATCTAAGGGACACTGCTGTGCTGGTGAAGTGAGGCCAGGCTTCTGACTCTACTTCCCTCCAACCTGGTCCTCCCTGCAGTGCCTTGTTATCCTTCCTATCAATATGGATGTCAAAACAACCCCAGGACTTCAGTGGGTCTCCAAACCTTGCCGTGGCCAAGAGGCTCGTGAAATATCTATGGCCCGATGAGCCTGCAAAAGACTTCACTCTCCAAGGGGAGGCGCTGGAGGAGCAGGACTGTAAAATGGGTGAGGAGGCCTGGGGTAGGTTCCTAGGAAGGCTGAGGTAATTTCGATGATGGGTTATACCAGGGAATTGTCCAGATATCCTGCCTGGAACCAGAGCTGGACACCTGTCGGGTGAGATGTCCTGTTGTGGGGAGAGGGGACTGGGGATTTTCTGACATGAACAGACCTTGTGTAACCAGCAAGGCCATCTCTGGGAAGCTCACCCCATCATGGAAACTTCTAGGGCACTTCCACTAATGGTTCATCTCTTTCTGCCTTAGATGATGGACTCCTCAGGGAAGTTAATACAGAGGCACCCATGCAGGATGCATTAGGGATGGTGGAGACTCTACATGTGGGACCAACTTCTGTGGCAGGGCCCCGGGAATTTCTGAAAACCCAAGATGACACAGACCTGGCCCTTGGGGAACCAACCGTGCCAGAAGCTGGACCAGTACCACTTCAAACTTCAGACCAGCCTCTGCCCACTGATGCACAGCCACCTCTAGAAGTGGCTGCAGATGTTCCAGATGCTGGGCGGCTCTTTCTAGTTTCTGTTGTGCAACTGGGTGCACCAGAGCCCTTTTTCCCTCTGCCTGATGTTGACATAGATTGAGATTGTTTATTACCTGCTGAGTTCCACCCAGGACCAGCTGTCCTTCCCGTCTTTAGAGAAAGTATCTCCTTTCGTTGTGTTTAAAACTTTTTATTGTTGTTTTCAAAGTTAATATTAATATTGCCTTTAATTATATTATTTTTCCTTGTTTTTTCAATATTAATATTTATTAATAAACATTAAGTATGCCTAGTTCTCTCATTGTTTTCATGTTAATATCACCTTTAATTTTGTTTATTTCTTTTTTATTAATGGTTTCATTGTTAATATTTCCTTTAATTTTCTTTAGTACTTTTTTCATTGTTTTCAATGTTAATATTGCCTTTCATTTTGTTTAATTCTTTTTATTATTCTTTTCACTGTCAATATCTCTTTAAATTTTGTCTAATTTTTTTTATTGTTGTTTTCATTTTTAGTATCTCCTTGAATTTTGTTTAACTTTTTTTAGGGCATGATCATTTATTTGTTACCCTTAAAGACTTATTTCTGACTGGACTCAGACTCACATGTAAAAGCTCTGAGAGGACAGCCTACGTCTCTTGGCGATCCTGTCCTGGCACTTTACTTGGGCGTCCTGTAACAGTAACGCCCACGTTACTGTCACCCATTCACCATGTCCGAGCGAGGGGCTGTGGATTAAAAAATAAGGGACAAGAGACAGCGGGTCATTTGCCTCAGCAGAATGCCAAATGCCAAATGCCGTTTATTGAAAGAGGGAGGAAACCTTAAATACAGGCTTACAGCACAATGGCGGATCCCTGGAGGGCAGAAGTTTGCTACTGAATGTTCTACATTCTTGCATCTAAGCTGTTAACGCCCAATATGCAGGATACACAAACAAGGAACTTCCCTAAAGCATTCAGGAGGGTGGATACCGGCAGGGAATTAGAATAGGGAGGACATCTGGTCAAGGTCAGCAAGCAGGCAACGGCTTTACTCAATATGGGAGAAGACCAGGGCCCTACAGGTCCCCCCTTTTTACTAAAAAATGAGCTTCTGACTTAGGTTGCGTGGGACGTCAGCAGGTCACCTTACCCGTCATGGAGACACCTGCCCAGGCCCCGCAAGTGCTCTGTCTTAGGTTGGTGAGCGCCCCCCAAGCATTACCCGTCTCTGAATACTCATTATCATACAGGCTCAACCACGTGAGCTGTAGAGTAAACTGTTGCCAAAGATCTCAAAGTGGCGCTGGGCTTGCAATCTGTGTGACCCAGAAAAGACCAACAGTAGTCCTAACCCACCCATAGCCAGGAGGCTAAAGGCGATTGAGCCATTCCCTTCTTAAACGAGCCTTACTGCAAATTGGAGTCCTTGTAAAGTGGTATCCCATAAACAAATGGAACTTGAGTTTAAATAATTTTTGCAACTTTCAAAGCCAATTTAAATGTATATAACTGTTGAATTAAATTTATCATGCCCAATAAAAGATTAACTAACTGTGGTAGCTACTTTTGCTGCCAGGATCTCCATTGTGCTAGCTGTAGAACCCAATTATGAAATAGCCATCCCAGAAATAGTAGCAGCAGTGGCCACCACCGCTATAACAGCAACAATGGCAACAGCGATGTCAGAGTCTTCTGGAGCATGTGAGCATCATCTGTGTCTAACTGTCACGGTCCACTGGCATGGACGCAGCTCCAGGAACACGAACCACCAAGGCCCATTTTTCTTCATCCCAGCACTACTTAGGCTGGCAGGTCTGCAAAAGAACAACTAAGAACCATAAAGAAAACAAAAACAAAAACAGCAAACAAGGAGCAGAACTAATGGTCTCATAAATGGCTACATTCAGGCTCACAAATTTTAAGGTGTCTACAAAAGAGGCTAGATGAATTTCAGGAGGCCAATAAATGTTGCACAGAGCCATTCCTGAAAAGTAGGTACTACACCAGCTTGAAGAGGGTTGCAAAATGTGAAAAGGCTTAGCTGGCATGCTACTGTTAACAAATGAAGGTCATTTACCTTCAGAGTTATTCTTAATCTCCAAGGTGTGACACATTCTCAACATTTTTTAAAAAAGTTACCATACATTACCTTCTGAAGAATCCAACCACGTGGCTACAGTTCCTAGGCTTACGTTAATGCTTGCCAAGGCTGGCCATATTGGGCTCTCAATCCCCATTGGCATCAGAAGGGGAGAGTTTTTTACGAAGGCCCAATAGGTCTCTGCCATGTCGGGATTTAGCAGCAGCCACAGGGCGCACACAGTGCTCAGGAACCCGAAGAGGAACTTCATTGTCCTGTGGAAAGACACAAACAGATCCCCGGGCCCACACCAACACCGGATCGGGTCCCCTCCAAGTGCCAGTAGAAAGGTCCTTCCATCGCACCAGAGGATGATTTGCAACAGGATCCCTCCAGTGCTTATCTGCAGCGGATACTCCAGCAGAATCCACCGATAAAAAATTTAAAATATATAAAACAAGGGAAAGAATAGAATGTGGAGAGGAGAGATGAGCCCCTAGCTCCCCCCTTTTTACTTTAGAAATATATGTTTTTAAGGTACGATGGCAGCGTTCTACTATAGCCTGTCCTTGAGGATTATAAGGAATACCAGTCTTATTAACAATAGAAAAGTCTTGGCAGAATTTTGAAAATCCCGTACTGCTGTAGGCGGGACCATTATCAGTCTTTATGCATTTTGGCACTCCCATGTAAGCAAAAGCATTAAGGCAATGATTCTTTACATCCTTAATCTTTTCCCCTGAATGAGCAGAAGCAAAAATTAGAGAAGAATATGTATCAATAGACACATGGACATATTGTAATTTTCCAAAGGAAGGTACATGTGTGACGTTCATCTGCCACACATGATTAGGTAAAAGTCCTCGGGGATTAACTCCCAAATGAGGAACAGGTAAAAATTCCACACAAATAGGACATGATTTAACTATCTGGAGGGCTTGTTCCCGGGTTATGCCTGTAGGATGACGAAGAGATCCAACATTAAGATGATAACGTTGATGCAACTGAGTAGCCTTATCAAAGGCAGAACAAACTAATGTGACAGCCACACGAGTAATGGCGTCAGCCCTCTGATTACCTTCACTTAGAGGTCCAGGCAATTGAGTGTGAGCTCTAATATGGCCCACATAAAAGTTATGTGAGCGGGACCATATAAGTCCTTGCACTTGCAATAAATATTCATGAATGGGAGAAATGGATGGTATGTAGGCTGTTGTCTCCAAAGGCATAATGGCATGTGTCACATATTGACTATCAGTATAAATATTTACACTCTCATCAGAAAACATCTGTAAAGCAAGCAACAGCGCCTGTACCTCTGCCATTTGGGCAGAAGTGCCCTGAACTTTCATTCTCTTCACTATGTTACCAGAAACTACCACAGCAAAACCATGTGAAGTGCCATCAGTAAATACCACACGGGCCTGAGGAATAGGAGTCATCTGTACTATCTTGGGAAATATAACAGGATGCAATTTAAAAAAAATGACACACATCATTGGAGGGGTAGTGAGTATCAAACCGACCCTGCATGGAGCATGTGAATATGGTCCAATCATTATCATTAGCTTGCAACCATGCTATTTGAGACTGGGTGTATGGGGTCACCACAATATCTGGCTCCTTACCGAAAGTTTGAACACTGATCTTGATTCCCTTAAATATAATCTGAGCAACAGCCTGTGGATAAGGAGTAATGGTTTTTGCTGGAGAAGCTGGGGAATGTACCCATAGAATAGGACCTGTTTGCCAAAACACTCCAGTAGGTGAATGAGTAAAACAAAATACCAAATACAATAAGGGAGAAGAAAGATCTATATACTGCACGTGAACCTGTTCCAGGGCCTCTTGCACTCGTTGTAGGGCTATACGTCCTTCAGCTGTTAATTTACGGGGAGATAAAGGGTCAGGGTTGCCCTTTAAGATGTCATACAAAGAGCGAAGCTGACCTGTTGGAATTTTTAAAGTGGACCGAAGCCATTGAATATCTCCCAGAAAGGTTTGGAAATCATTAAGCGTGCGTAGCTGATCCGTACGCAGAGTAATCTTTTGTGGACGTATGCCCATGCGTAGCAATTCATGACCTAAATAATGATAGGGATAAGATACCTGTACCTTTTCTGGGGCAATCTGTAAATTAGCCAGGCTAAGAACCTCTTGTAATTTAGAAAAGGCATCAAAAACAAGTTTTTTATCTTTAGCAGCCAATAAAATATCATCCATATGAGTCAATCACAATTAAATGCCAATGTTTAGGAATTGCCACAGGAACAGGCAAGCCAGGTTGTGTTGCTCCCATGAGAAGCATGGTTTTATTTACAGCTCTAAGATCCTGTAATAGCCGCCATTTTCCTGACTTCTTGTAGAGGCCAGTTGGGATCTCAGGATTCTTGTGAAATTATAGATATGCCCAGCACCAGAATCCAGTAATCTTTTAATCTCAATCCCATATAATTTTATTTTTAATTTAGGCTGTTTATCATTGATAACTGTTTGTCAAAACACCTTTTTCCTATACTTTCAAAGCCTCCAGTTCTACATATAGGTGCCATTTTGCAATTAAAATAGGAAAGCAATATTAATCGAGCAATTTTATCACCAGCTTCTATTTTCATGGTCCTTTTTACATATACCAATTATAAAAGCATTAAATACAGTCTCTACAGGATTAAGAGGTAACTTTAGGTAATACTTCTGAGTATTTTTATAAAATCTTAAAAAGAGGATCCTTTTTTATAGATTCCAAGTAACATTAATGTAAATTGCCAAATATTAACAATGTGGACCAAACAATTTACTTGTATTTTATTTACTGGAAAAATAATTTTGTAATCTCTTTATCAGTAAAAGATTATTATTTATGGGTTTATGTTAGCAACATTATTTAATAAGCGAACAACCCAATACATTTCAGGTGTTATATTTCTATAGAATTAAACCAAGAATTTCCAGAAAGCAACTTAAATTGCAGGGCCAAATTTTCAGTAATGATCAACAGACAAGAGCATACCTAATATATAGTTTAAAATTATGAATTCTGTTCCTTTAGTTTATCTACCATGAGAATCAAATATTCATCCAAACATTTATTAAGACAGTCAAAAGAACAGAACATCCTTTATTCAAACAGCATTGACTTAGCATTCTGTGTCCTGACCGAAACCATTTTTCACCAGAAGTTAGGCCCGTTTAAACTTTTAGGCGCTAGTCCCTCTCCCGGACTCTGCTGGCTTGGTCCATTCTGTTGGCCTTGTGGCTCCACCTCCTGCTTTGGCATACCTGCCCACCCACTGCTCCGGGCTATCTCACACACTGCTGCTGCAGCATGTGCCTTTGACCACAGCCATACTGGACATGCAACACACACACACACACACACACACACATTTCTGTTTAAACTTTTAGCGTTAGTCCCTTCCTGGGCCTCTGCTCACTTGGAGCGAGCTGAAGCTGTGGCTTAGCTTTGGCTCCGTCCAGTGCCCAGGCTCTAGTGCTGGTGCCCGCCCAGGCCGCGCTACATTGCAGCTCCACCTCCCACCGGCCTGTACCTGTCCGCCCGCCGCTCCGAGCTATCTTGAGCATGTCCACCACTGCCGCCGCTGGGCGCACGCCCCGCACACACAAACTCATGTTTAAACTTCCTACTCCCATGAAGGGACTACCTAATGAGTTATTCCCACCATAAGGGAAAAACAGAAAAACATTTCCCACGAAGGGATCCTAAATATTGAATTATTCCCACTCTGAGGGAGAAATAAAAAGCATTTGAACCAAAATAAGCAAACAGACAGCAGAACTTCTAACCTCTGGGCTCTCTTGCTATTCAGCCAGCAGCAATGAGGCCTACCTGCCGATTCTTAGTAATTCAGATGCTGCACTGCAGAAAGAGCTCAGAGTTTCAGCTATCCTGAAAATTCTACAATTGGAAAGAGCCTTTTCTTCCTCCATTACCACTGGGAAGGGGCTTTTCTCTTTTGTTCATCCTTCTTCTACAGGGCCCCAATCTTTAGGCCTAGTTTCAAAATTTTTCCCCTTTTTACCGGGAAAATCTTTTTTTCTTGATTAAGATTTTTTTTTTTTTCCCTTTTCTAACGGGAAATTTCCTTTCCTTCCCTTTTCTCTTTTGGGAAGATTTCCTTTTTTATTTAAAATCTTTAGCTGTCTTGCCCTTTCTTAACTTCGGTGCCTTCCTGCCTCAGCATTCCAATCAACTGACTGTGAGCTAGCTGCACCCATTTCAATTCACCCTCATCTTTTCTTTTTTCTTTAAATTGCTGGCCAGCCTTACCTTTCGGGTGTCCATCAGCTTGTTCCTTCTTTCTCGGATCTTGGTAACGTCTTGGTAGAATCTCGGTAGGGACCTCCATTTGTAATGGTAACGCCCGCGTTACTGTCACCCATTCACCATGTCCGAGCGAGGGGCTGTGGATTAAAAAATAAGGGACAAGAGACAGCGGGTCATTTGCCTCAGCAGAATGCCAAATGCCAAATGCCGTTTATTGAAAGAGGGAGGAAACCTTAAATACAGGCTTACAGCACAATGGCGGATCCCTGGAGGGCAGAAGTTTGCTACTGAATGTTCTACATTCTTGCATCTAAGCTGTTAACGCCCAATATGCAGGATACACAAACAAGGAACTTCCCTAAAGCATTCAGGAGGGTGGATACCGGCAGGGAATTAGAATAGGGAGGACATCTGGTCAAGGTCAGCAAGCAGGCAACGGCTTTACTCAATATGGGAGAAGACCAGGGCCCTACAGCATCCTTCATTCTCTTGCCAAAAGTTCATCACATTCTGCAGCCTTCTCCTTGTTTTCCTTTGTCTGTTGTTTCTTTAGAGCAGCAATATGACAGCCTTTGTGTTGCAGGACATGAGGAGTGACAGGATGCTGAATCTTGAGTGCTTTGGTCCTGGGCTTTTTCTTTGTTTAATGGCTTTCTGACCATGTATTTTTGGCGGACATCATCTTCCTTAAAGAGATTAAAAAGCTTTCAGATTCTGCTAGCTCTTTAAGGTCCCAAGTGACGAGGCACAGTAGTATCTGTCCATCCAGGAATATCCTCCTCTCCTTTTTTTTTTTTTTTTTTCTTCCAATAACCAAATTAGGAACACTGAAATTGGCTTCCATGATGCATCCTCAAACAGACTTGTGCTTCCTCTCTCCGTTCTCCTTGGTCTATAACAAGAATGGCCCTTACTCAACAGCAGGTGCACGCTGCCATGGGTCAAAATGCCTTGCTTCATGGGAAAACTTTTTCATTCCTGCCAATGATTCGGACCACATACCCCTTCCACTCTTCACCCAGAGCATCAGCAGCTACTTCTGTGGCCATGGGCTTCTCACAGAACATACGAAGCTTGTGTTCATCATCCACTTCAATGAGTTTCTGACAGCTGGTGGCAGGGAAGGAGACATTCAGCTTCATCTTGACACAGCCAACCGCCTAGGAGGTGCCACAAAAAAGAGCTGTTTAACTCCTTTTTATGGTGTTCTCAATGTGGGTTGTTATTTAGACTTTAATATTAATAAAAATTTGTTTACTCATGTTATGGTTCAAGGGCATCATGTCTATTCCCCATGTGCTACAATTTACTCATGTCTACCTGTGTATGGCAACTCTGAGACAAACATGTGGATCATGGAAGGAGAACCCTTGAAGGCCGTCTTAGAAGCAGGGAAAAGCAAGCAGCTCATGTGGCAGAAAAAGGGCAAATACCAACAATGGTGAGGAATATATGATTGTGAACTGGCAGTCTTCTGCTCAGCGGTCTCCCTAACACTTAGGGACATAGATTCTGAGTTCAGATAGAGTAGGGCTCAAGCTCAGAGGTCTTCACTTTCTCCATGGGCTTCTGCTCTGTCAAAATGGTCTGCAGGACCATGCAGAGAAAAATGATGTCAATTTAACTATAATGGTGCTCCCCATTCTCACCAACCCTGAGCCCAGAGCTGGCCGCATACTCAGAGATCTGCTTGCTTCTGCCTCTTAAAGGCCTGCGCCACCACTGCCCAGCCCCTTTTCTTTTCTTAATGTGAGTTTGGGTATTGAACTCATGCTTGCAAGGCAAACATTTCAGTAGCTGAGTTATCATGCCAGTCCATTTGCATTTTGTGTTATATTATTAATTCACATAGCTGCTTAATTAAAAACAAGATTTATACTCATTATCTCCCCCCCCCCCCCGTGTGTGTGTGTAGGTGTGGGTGTGTGTGTGGGTGTGTGTGTGTGTGAGAGAGAGAGAGAGAGAGAGAGAGAGAGAGAGAGAGAGAGAGAGAGCCTGTGGAATCCAAAAACCAGGAGTCAACATTTCACGAAGCTGGAGTTAGAGGCAGCTGTGAGCTACACTTTAATAAGTGCTGGGAACTGAACTTGGGTCCTCTGCAAGGGTTCTTAACTCTGACATTTGCACAGTTCAGTAGACTATTGTCCTTCCTTTCATAGACAAAGACACTGAGGCTTAGGCGGGAGACTGACTTGTTCTCAAATGCAAATGGCGTAAGCAATGGTTTTCTATTTCAAACCCCTGTGACTAAGAACTGAGAAGATGACAGGGTTGCAGCCATCTTTGAGAAGGGTCAGACTAGGAGCCAGCAGGCCCTGGGAACCCCACCAGGGATGTGCTGCCCCTCCACCCTTAGGCCCTGGGAACCCACCAGGGATGTCCTGCCCCGCCACCCTAAGCCCTGGGAACCCACCAGGGATGTCCTGCCACGCCACCCTAAGCCCTGGGAACCCACCAGGGATGTCCTGCCCCTCCACCCTAAGCCCTGGGAACCCCACCAGGGATGTGCTGCCCCTCCACCCTTAGGCCCTGGGAACCCACCAGGGATGTCTTGCTCCTAGACTCAGACAATTAAGAGCTACATAAAAAATGAGTTCCAGACATTTCCTGCCATCACCTAAAGGATATGATAGATTATATACCATAGCTGTTAGAGGGAGCAAGTTTCCTACAGATAAGAAATGGGATGTCTAATTGTCAGAGAAAATGGGTAAGAAAAAAGTAAGCACCAGTCCTGAGCTTGTAACTATACAGAGTTGGAATTCCCCCGATGCCCTCCCCTAACCATTTTAAAAACCCTGCCCCATTGCTACTCAGGGTCTCTCTGCTCAGCTGCTGCGTCAGATGGATGGAGAGACCCAGGTTTAAAATAAGAACTCTTTGCTTTTGCATTTGGATCGGTCTCTTGATGGTCTTTGGGGGACTCTGGGTACAACAGAAGGGCATTTCTTTCCTGGACCATTGAAAGCTGAGACTAGCCAGGGACTAGTCCATTGAAAATGATGTTATCTATCTATCTATCTATCTATCTATCTATCTATCTATCTATCTAATCTATCATGTACCTACCTATCATCTATTATCTATCTTTTCATCTTCTATCTATTATCAAGTATCTATCATCTATCTATCATAGATGATCTATCATCATCTATCAGTTTATAATCTAAATCTATCCTCTAGCTACATATTTATCAATTAAAGCTTTCTATCTTTGACATCTATCTATTATCTATCCTTCCCTCCTTTCTTCCGCCCACCACTCACCTATGGATCCATCTATTGTCTATTTCTCAATACTTTATTTCAGTATTAGGGGTTGAACCTAGAGCTTTACACATACTCAGTAAACACTCCATCATTGAGTGACATCCTCAGCCCGATTTTTACTTTAACTTTTTTTTTTTTTTGATAAATGGTCTCATTAATTTGTTCAGGCAAGCACTGAACTCACTCTGTAGCCCAGGCTAGACTTTAACTTGTGATTCTTCAGTTCAACCTCCTGAGGAGCCGGAATTATAAGCCTGCACTATGGAGTCTGGCTTTTTTTTTCTTTGTAAGGACTTCTCTCAAGGTGGTCAGACCCTCCACTTTTCCCGGTTATCTCCTCCCACAGGACCCATTTGTCACCTTGGAGAAGATTTTTGGAGAAAAAAAGACAACAGTTTCTACTCAGGGTGGAACTTGGCAGGGATCCTAGAATTGCTGTCACTAACTTTTCCAGGCAAGGCAACTCATAAACGTCTACATTTCTATGGCGCACAGTGGAGGCTACGTGGGGGAGGGAGGAAGAGCCAGTCTTTTTCCATTTACAGAGAAGAAGTAGTGCTGGGAGGTATGGCTGGAAGGAAAAACAAGGCCCAGAGGCCTTTGAGAAGAAACTTTTTTGCCTGGAGTCTCACTATGTAGCCCAGGTTGTCCTTGAACTCACAATCTGCGCTCCCATTATTCGGTGCCAAGGTTGCATAACTGTGCAGTGCTGGGGAAATGAACTCAGGTCCTCTTGCATGCACGGCAAGCATTTTGCCGCCTAAGCCATCTCCCCAGCCCAAGGCAGACGTTCTATAAACAGAGACAACTCTGATGGTCTCAGTGACTGAATATTTTCTGTAGGTAGAGTTTTAGCTCACATGAGTCTCGAGTATATATAAATTTATAAAATATATAAATATATAAAATATATAAATTTAAAAATCACATAGAAAGGTAATTTTGTGAGCGGGGGACCGTAACTTTTATATGCTCGAATGCCTGTGCAGCATACATGAAATCCTGCCTTCCACCCCCAGAACCACAGAAACCAGGTGTGGCATTGCATGGCTGTAATCCCAGAATTTGGGAGGTGGAGGGGGAAGGATCAGTAATTCAAGGTCATCCTTTGATACATAGTGAGTTTGAGGCCAGTTTGGGTTACACTGGATGCTGTATTTTAAAAAGGGGTAGAGGTGGGGTGTGGGTAGAAAGAAAGGAGAAGCCAGGTCAGGCAGGCTTGCAGAATCATGCTAGGGAGGAGAAGGAGGACGAGAAGGAAGGAGGGAAGAAGGGGAGGAGGAGGAGGAAGGAGGGGAGGAGGAGGGAGGGGAAGAACATGAGGAGAGAGAGAAGGAAGGAGGGGAGGAGGGGGAGGAGGAAGAGAAGAAAGGAGGAACTCATGCTTCCAGGAACTGTGACCAAATGAATTGTGCTAGAATTCAGAGACTACTGCCTCATACCTGTTGGGGTGGCTGAAGGGACTCTAGTCAGCCTGGTCCTGGCAAACATGGCCCTGGCCAGCCTTCTCCCCCATTCCCTCTGCCTTGCTAAAATCCCTTAGCTTGCATTCCTAAGGCTAGCCCCCAAGGTCCATTCCCTTATTTGGCCACTTCCTCCTCCTGAGGCTGACTATCAAGGTCTAGCTATCCAAGTATTGAAGTCCAGCAATCAGAAGCCCCCTTTGGTTCACTTCATTAACATGCCCAATTAAAAGTAAACACTTCATCCTAACATGGGATTTTCACCTTTACCTTTATTTATTTTAAGATTTATTTATTATGTATACAGTGTTCTGTCTGCACATATCCCTGCAGGCCAGAAGAGGGCACCAGATCTCATTACAGATGGTTGTGAGCCACCATGTGGTTGCTGGGAATTGAACTCAGGACCTTTGGAAGAACAAGCAGTGCTCTTAACGTCTGAGCCATCTCTCCAGCCCTCACCCTTACCTTTATAAACCGCCACTTTCCTATGGGCCACCTCTGTCTCCCCTCTATCCAGAGGCAGGCAGTCCTTTGTCCTCTGGGACAAATCCCCCTCCCCATTTCCCGTGTCCCCTTCCCCTTCTCCCTTGTCCTCCATCTCCTGTCTTTGTCTCTTATTCCCTGCCCTCTGTCCCTCTGGGGCAAATAAATCTCCTTTGTGCTGAGAACTTGGTATTGGCGGTCCCGAGTGGATACTTTTCCTTTCAGTGGCAACTATTGAAACTACCCCTACCTCAAAAAGGGGGTGTAGACAAGGATGTGGAGAAATTAGAATTCTTGTGTCTTGCTGGTGAAGACCCCTTGGAAAGCAATATGGTGCTAACCTTTAAACATTTAAAAACAGAATTGCCATATGAGACACAAATTCCATTTCTGGGCATAAATGCTAGAAAACTGAAAGCAAGGATGTGAAAAGATATTTGTACACCCCTGTTCACAGCAGCAGAATCATCATAGGCAAAAGATGGAACTGCCCCAGGGTACCGGTTGGTCTTTGTCAACATGTCACAAACCAGACTCACCAGGGACGAGGAACCTCAATGGAGGAATCATCTTCATCAGACTGGCCTGTGGGAGCATTCTCTTGATTGGTAATCGGTATGGAGGGGCCCAGTCCACTGTGGGCACTGCCATCCCTGGGCAAGTGGCCCTGGGTTGTGTAAGGAAGGTAGCTAAGTAACCTAGAGGAATCAAGACAGTAAGTAGCTCTCCTCCATGGTTCCTGTTTGAGTTCCTGCCCTGACTTCCCTCAAGGGTGGGCTGTCCTTGGGCTGTGTGAGCCAAAAACCCCCGTTTCTCCTCAAGTTGCCGGTCAGTGTTTTGGCACACCAACAAATTAGGACACCAAGTGAAGTGTCCACCACCTGACAGATGACTAAACAGAATGTGACACACGTGCACTCGGCCGTTAGAAAGGAAGGGCACGGGGCTGGGGAGATGGCCAGTGGTTAAAGCACTCACTGGTAGAAATCTGCGTTTGGTTCCTAGTATCATACTGGGTGGCTCACAACGGCCTTAAACTCCAGGTCCTGGGCATCTGACATTCTCTTCTGGACTCTTTGAATATCTGCATTCATATGCGCATGCGCATACATACATACATACATACACACACACACACACACACACACACACACACACACACTTAAAAATGAAATAAAAAAAATTTAAAGGAAGGACATTCTGATACATCACACAACGTAGTTCAAGTTTGAGGACAACTGTGCCAAATGAAATAAGCCACTCACAAGAGGACAAAGACTGTTTGATTCCATTTATCTATGTACATAGAGTAGAGCATGCAGGGAGAGAACATCGAGAGAGTGAAGAATGTAATGTTAACAGTTAATAGTTAATCGTCATAGTCAAGACAGTGGCCTTTTCTAGGAGGGAATTCATGCTAAGTAAAGACTCAGATGTGACTTCCGACCTGGCAACTCAGTCTTGATCATTGAAAAGCAATTAACAGTAGACAGTAGTGCTCATGATCTGTAGTTATTGAAATGCAGGACTCATTCTAGAGATCAAGATTTGGACATGAGGAAGCTATGCCCAGAGATTCTTTGTTTAAGATTCCTGTTCTTTCCAAAAGGGCAGCTGTCAGTCACATGTATATGCTGAGCCCTTAAAATGTGGAATCTGAATTGAGGTGTGTGTGTGCGCGTGTGTGCGTGTGTGCGTGTGTGCGTGTGTGTGTGTGTGTGTGTGTGTGTGTGTGTGTGTGTGTGTTTGAGGTATTGGGGATGGAACCCAGGAACTGGACCTCACATATGCTAGCAGGTACTCTACCACTGAGCCCACCCCAGCCCCTCACTGGGGGATTCTAGGCAGGTGATCTACCACTGAGCCACACCCCAGCCCCTCACTGGGGGATTCTAGGCAGGTGCTCTACCACTGAGACATGCCCTCCAGTCCCAGAACTGATTCCTACCAAAGAATATTAAAGAGGATTTTAAAATCTTATTATTTTGGCAAGTAGATACAGATCCTTGTCTGGCAGTAGTCAGACATTGTTCATTAATGGGGAAGAATCAATGAAAAGCTCCCATGAACTACAGCAACAACCCATATCAGTGTTATATAGGTTTGATCTTTTCTTTTCTTTCTTTTTTTGGTGGGAGGGTGGCTTTGAGACAGAGGAGTTTCACTATATAGCTCTGGCTGTCCTGGAACTCACTCTGGAGACCAGGCTGGTCTTGAACTCACAGAGATCCACCTGCCGCTGTCTCCTGAGTGCTGGGATTAAAAGCGTGTGTCACCACTGTCTGGCAGATTTGATCTTTTCTGTTGTTTTTTAAATAATTTTTAAATAAATTTTCACTATGTAGGCCAGGGTAGCTTGGAATTCAGTATGTAGCTTAAGCTGGTCATCAGTTTATAATCTTCCTCCTTCAGCCTCCTTAGGTCTAGAGTTACAGATGTGTACATCTGCATTAGTATTGCATTAAGAATAGAGAGACTTCCTCTTTGAGTCGTGTAGACTAAGAGCAAGCCCAAATTTGAATTCTCTACTTTTATCTCTGTGCCTTCCATCTGTCTGTGGCCTGTTTGTTGTGTGTGTCTGAAGTCTGTCCCTAACGAAGAGCTTTGCTACACAGCATGAGAAAGCATGAGGGATTCCTTTCTCTAGAAGTCTTTAACAACGTTCTACAAGGTAAGAAGTTACTGTATGGATCCCACCTGGCCCAGAATAGCAAGGAAACTACAAACAGTTGTTATCAGTCTTTATACCCACACGTTGCTTTGAACATTTATGGGGTATTTATTTTGTTTAAGGTTGCTTTCAGCAAACGATTACAACCTGCACCCCCATCATTCTGGGTCAGGGACATGGGAGAGTACGTAATTTAAGATTGAAGCTATGCCTTTAGCTTAGGTTGTAAATGCTGATTACGTGGGAATTGCAAGGCATGGTGAGGTCGGTTACATTGTTCTTTTAAAGGCAAGTTAAACAGGCTGAGTACATAGTAAGGCAGCAGGGTAGGTACATAGTTTTGAATGATTCCCAGGCACGTTATTAACTTGGTTGCAAGGTCCAGCAAAAGTTCAGTTTCTGAAGGCAAGAAGGATTTTCAGAAAAAGACATTTCCACATACTTCATGCCTGGTTAATACATTTGAGTTTAATCTCATTCCAACAGACAAGCAATGTGTCCCACACAGGCTCTCCCAAGTCTCATCTATTCATTATGAGTTGTTGAGCATGGGAAGACGTTGCTCCAAAAGTGTGAAGTGCTAGACATGATGGGTAAATGCTGAAGATCTGTTGTACAGCATTGTGAATGTAGTTCATAGTCATGTCTTGAGTACTTGTATTGATGACTGACCACCCATGGTCTCAGGAGGTGGGAGGAAGAGGTGGTAAGGATCTCAAGTTCAAGGTCTTCCTTGGTTATATTGTGGGTCAGAGGCCAGCCTGGGCTCTATGAGACCCTGTCTCAAAAACAATCCCCACCCCATCAAAAAAACCACCTAAAAACCAACAGTAAACAACCCCCAAAACAAGACCAGAAAAGTCACCTTCAACAAAAATCTGAAAAACAACAAAGCAAAACCGAACCCAAATCATACCAAAACAAGAACAAAAAGAAAAAAAGAAAGAAAAGAAAAAGGAGAAAATTGCTGAGGAAGCCTGCCTCCCTATCTCCTTTCTCCCTTTTGTCCTTTACTTTTTCTGACCTCCTAAAATCTAGGACCTAGGTCAGTGGTACTCTACCTTCCTAATGCTGAGACCTTTTAATACACAGTTCCTCATGTGATGCAGCTGTCTTTGAGTCATTTCTGTTCCAGTAAGTAACCTCTCACCCCATATTCTTTTTTTTTTGTTTTGTTTTGTTTTGTTTTGTTTTTCGAGACAGGGTTTCTCTGTGTAGCTTTGCGCCTTTCCTGGAACTCACTCTGTAGCCCAGGCTGGCCTCGAACTCACAGAGATCCGCCTGGCTCTGCCTCCCGAGTGCTGGGATTAAAGGCGTGCACCACCACCGCCCGGCCACCCCATATTGTTGTTAGCAACCCCAATACAACTCATCGGTTCACCAGGTTGGACTTTGGTAGTATCCGTACTTTGGTGTGTTGTGGGTTCCCTGTCCCTCCAGGAAAAGTTTTGTCACCCAAGACCACACTCATGCTCACCCAATCAACCCTAGTTAAATTTAGCGAGTCATAAATTAAAAGAAACACTTGCTGAAAGAAAGAACGAAAAAGAAAAGAAATCGTTGAGAGACATTTTAAACGTTTACTTCACAGGCTGCTAGAAACCTATTTTTAGGACCCCACAGCAGGATCCATATTGCCACCTAGTGGCAATAATCTGAAACTGCAACAGAATCTACCTCTAAGTCTTTCCTGAAGCAGGCTTGAAGAGGTGTCTGAGGAGGCTGCCTGGAGGTATCCGTTATTAGAGAGCATCCAGAGGTACAAGGACTGGTTTCCCAATGGAATGTACTAGTTACTTTCTCGTTGTTGTGAAAATGCCTGGCAAAAGAAACTTCAGGAAGAAGGGTTGGTTTTGGTTCAGTTTGTAAGGTGTAGTTTATCGTGGTGGGAAGGCATGGCAGCCGGAGCTTGAAGCAGCTGGTCATCTTGCATCCACAATCAAGAAGCAGAGGGTGGGGAAGGGGCAGGGAGAGGGGGAGAAGGAGAGGGAGAGGGGAAGGGGGGCGGTGCTCAGCTTACTTTGTCTGTTTTGTTCAGTCTGGTGTTGCCCACATTTAGGGTGATCCTTTCCACCTCAGCTAACCTAATGTGGATGATCTTTCACAGAGGAGTCCAGAGTCTCTTAAGGGACTTTTAGATCCTGTCAAGTTGACAATCGATATTAACCATCCCATCACGGGGAACATGGGGGAAAGGACAGTACAACTTTTCCTTGTTTCCTGGTTCCATTTCCTTGGAATCCCTTTTCCTATCCTGTCACTATAAGACAGTGTCTATACTTAGTAACTCAGTGTTCCATTTTCACTTCCTTGGAAGATTCTCTCCTCCTTCTGGTGCCTTTCTAGGTACCTAACCTCTGTGATTATTCAGATTGTAACACACATGACAAAAGCTTAAAATAGGGACATACTGATAGAATTTCTAGCCATGCCCCATGACCTCGCATGTGTTGGCAAGATGCTTAGTCACTTCCTGGGCCGTACCTATGTAATCTGTGTGCTGTGCGGTCATGTAATTTGTGTGCAGTGTGATCACGTAATCTATGCACATGCATGGTGTAGTGTAGGCCCATATGTGCATGCGTTGGAGGAGTCCATGAAAGGCGGATCCCATTACCCTCTCTTCCCTCTCCCACACATGTCTTTCAAACAGGCCTGTCCCTCCCTTCTCCTAATAAACTCTTATAGTGGGTTTTGTTGTGCCCCATGACTTTTTCTCACAGGGTAAACAGCACCGCATAAAACGAACACATACATTCATAGAATACAGTGTGTAGCAAGCCCACAGCCAACATCAATCTAAACTGAGAGAATCTCAAAGAATTTCCTCTAAAATCAGAAATAAAACCCAGTGTCTACTGAAAGATAAACAGTACTGTTTGGTGGCGCTGGTTACTGGTGGAAAAGTCAGGAGCCACGGCCATGATTACTAGAGTTACAGAGAGCTTTATTAGAAGGGAAAGGTGAGGGAGAGAGGGGAGCTAGGTCTGGGGCGGGGGGGGGGGGAGATGGCGGGAGCAGAGCAGAGAGCAGGGAGCAGAGAGGGAACACAGAGTAGAGAGCAGAGAGAGAAGGCACAGACTGCGTGACCATGGCAGGTTTAACTTGAGGCCCAGTCCATGAGAGGGAGTGGGTGCCCTATACTATCTGATGGCCAGGAACTGGAGACTGGATAGTCCAGAGACCTAGGGTGGAATCAAACACTACAGGCAAAAAACAAACCAACAAAACACAGTGAAATGATTCCTAATGATATTCTGCAATACTCACAGATCAGTGCTTTGTCCAGTTATCATCAGAGAGGCTTCCTCTGGCAGCAGATGGGAGCAAGTGCAGAGACCCACGGCCAGACGTTATGCAGAAAGAAAGTTTCAAGTGGAGGTAAACATCCAAATATTATTTTATCCACCTTATCCTCTCATATGAACTATGCCTTCTGCAGTTGTGAATACAAAAAAACTCTGACCTCCCAATTTAATATTTTTATACTACATTTCATTGTTTCATTTCTTCATATGAGCAGCTCCAGATTCAGGGTTTTTATCAAGGCCAGGTAAATTTACTCTATATTCTAGATAAGAAAATTTTGTGTTTGAAAGTTTATTTTCAATTCTGAGAAATAACATAAATGGACTCAAGGCAAAGATCACATGATGATCTTAAAAGATGTAGAAAAAGCCTTTGATAAAATCCAACATGCTTTTTTTGATAAAAGTCCTATGGTACCTCAATAGAATGGAGGTTTCTATGACAAACCCACGGGCAGCGTCAGGTTCAGTGGAGAAGAACTTGAATCAATCCCAATCAAATCTGAAAATAATCAGTGCTGTCCACTATGCCCAGTCCTTTTCATTACTGTATTTGATGCATTAGCTGGAACCATGAAGCCTTAAAAGGAAATTAAACACATACCAATAGGAAAAGAAAAAAATCAAAGTATCCCTACTTGTCAACGATATGATATTATACACAACATTTTCCAAATATCCTGCCAGAAAACTTACAGAGATGATCAACAGTCTCAGCAAAGTGGCAGGTCACAGAATCAACTTACAAACTCAATAGCTATTCTATACACCACCAACAAACAGGCAGAGAAAGATCATGGAGACACTGCCATGCAGAATATTCTAAAGAAGACAGAATACCTGTGCAGAAGCTTCTAAGTGTTATGTTGGCTTATGCATCAAATCTTGTTTATTTCCCAAGCGACTGCATTCTTGTTCAGAAGGTCCTTCTCTGTAGTTATAGTTTGAAATTCACTCCTTATGTTTTCATCTAGCAATCTCCAGAGTATTCAGATATTCTGCTGCTGATCTGTTTGTATTCAAAAGAGAAGGATTGAGTCATATGCTTGTATCTTTTTATTTACTATCAAAAAGATTTCATGCAAAAATATTTTTTATTGGATGAGATGTATTAGTTCTTCACCTTTTGTTACTCTCCCCTAAAGTTATTTGGTATTACTTTTAAACTTTTAAATATTTTATTGTTTATTATTTTATATATGTTATTATTGTATTCATTTTTTGAAATGAATACATTTACAGTTGACTAGGGAGGCATTACAATATGTGCTAATGATATCCAGAGAGTGATTTGGGAATACCTTGAAAGCATATATTACAAATGGAAAATCAAGAAAGACACCTGTGAGATTTCAAAATTAATTCAGGAGAGGAGGTGCCATAGACTCCCAAATATAAGGATATTGCTCTTTGCTACTATTCAGAACTTGATATAAGAACCTATTGCTGATGGTATTGGCGTAAAAACAGACAGGTGGATCAATGGAATCTAATCAAAGACCCAGACATAAATCCACACACCTATGAACACTTGATTATCGACGAAGAAGCCAAAACTATACAATGGAGAAAAGAAAGCATCTTCAACAAACGGTGCTGGCATGAATCCAACACTCAGTACAAAACCTTATCAAAGAAAAGGGGGCTAAGAGTAACAGCAGCTTCCACCCAGCTTCATTTTTCATACATTCAGGGTTTAGGAGCCTTCAGAGGCTGGGTTTAAATGCATGGAGAGATTTTTATGACAGAGCCACTCAAAGAAATATACATTTCCCTTGTGCAAAACAAACAGTGATTGAAGCTCAGACACACTGCCACCACAAGAGACTCTTTTTGTTTGTTTTGGTTTTTAACATTCTTTTCTAGTCACTTCTTGGGGCGAAGGATAGAACTCAAAAAGCCAGGGGAAACTTATCATACTTGGAAATAGAACTAGGACCTTCTGGAGTGTGTGTGTGTGGGAGCGGGTCCTTTAAAAAACACAGACTCGTGGTGGAGCCTCCTGCCTCAGCCTCCAGAGCCCGCGCCACCACAGGCCCTGCTTGCATTGCTTTTGTTTAGAGTTCGGGTTCCAGGGCCTGCTGTAGGCTCAGGGCCACCTCTACCAACTACTAAGTCCAGCACCAGGACTTTGGTTATTAATATCATTCATTCTAATAGCAGCACAAGCCACTCAGTAGCCTCCAGTCAGGGGACTCAGGCTCCACTTTACCCTGAAGCAACAGGACAAGGCTGGGGGAGGCGTGGCGTGGTGATAAAGCTGATGATGCATTTCCTTAGAGTTGGGGGCTTCCTTTCTTCTGTTTCCTGGGGGAGAGGTTTGCAATGAATGTTTCGGTGATCTTTCAAAAGAAGCTCTGTAACCACTCTTGAACATTCTGATTTTATTTCAAACTTCACTCCAGAAAAGGAGTTCCATTTACTTTTTGTTGTTGCTGTTCCATGATTCTGGGGGGTTGTGGTTGTTGTTACATGTTTCTGGGATTTTTGTTCTTGCCTGCTGTTCCTGCCCTTCTGATTGTATATTACTTTTAAAATAAAAAAAAAATCTAAGAAATTCAAAAGATACAAGAAACTAGATGTAATGCCAACACTCGGAAAGCTGAGGCAGGAGGATTGTGAGTTCCAGTCTGGCCTATGCTCCTTAACAAGGCTCTGTGGGGAAAAAAAAAAGCAGTTCAAAAACAGGAGTGTCCTGTCATATCAGTATAATCATGAAAATTTGGCCCTTGGGTCTGTCATGGCGGCTCATGTTCTGATCCACATTTAGGGGATGAGCACAATGAAGATCAATTCAGTGTTGCCTTTGACTCTGGATATAGTTCTGAGAGCTGCCTAGCCTACAGGAACCCCAGTGTAAAGAGAGAGAAAAAGCACCTGGGGGAGGACAAGTGGCTCACACCTTTAACCCCACCACTCAGGAGGCTGAGCCCTGAGAATCACTGAAAGCTGGAGGCCACTCCGGTCTACACAGGAAGCTCTAGGCTGTCAGGACTACTGAGCAAGGTCCTGTCTCCAAATAAATAAATAAAAGAAACAAATAAACTTGGGACTAGGAGATTGGAATAGAGCACTTTTCTGGCCTGGGGAAAGCTCTCTGGGTTCTATTCCCAGAGTTGGAAAAACAGACAGACAACCCAACAGTCAGCACATGGCCAGGATCCAGGTCCTTGCTCCTTTAAGGTTCCACCTTCCTGAGAAGGTGGCACCTGGCAGGCAAGCCGCAGCAGCAAAGGGTTGCTTTTCTCCTCTGGTCATTTTCTGAAGTTCCTGAAGCCACACTGAAATGTCTCCAGGGTTTTTTCAGCATTCTCCTCTGTAGGCACACAGACATCTTCCTGACCCCTGTGACACACTCAGAGCCTTTCAGGTCAGAACTAATTTCAGCCAGGTGGCAACCCAAGGATTCAGAGGGAAACTCCATCCAGTAAATATTAACACCCAATTAAAACCAGAAACTGAAAGAAAACTATGTGAGGCTTGAGATCTACTCTGCAGTATAAAACATGATACAAACATCATCTCCAGTCCCCTCTGCTATCACGACAGAGACCAGGATAGCCTGAAACTGTGGCAATCCTCCTGCCTCTGCCTCTTGAATGCTGAGATTACAGGTATGGAACACACACACACACACACCCCTTTAAAAGAGAGTTTACTTGCATGTATAGATATGCACTACATTCATGCAGTACTCATGTAGGCCAGAAGAAGGCTTTGGATCCCCTGGACTTGGAGTTACAGGTTATAGTTCTGATCACTGTGTGGGTGCTGGGATTTGAACCTGGGTCCTCTGCAAGAGCAGCAAGCTCTCTTAAAAGCCATCCCTTTAGAAGAGAAAGTAGGAAGTACTCTTGAACGCATTGGCACAGGAGATCACTTCCTAAATATAACACCAGTAGCACAGACACTGAGAACAACAATTAATAATAATAAATAAATAAATACTAAATTAATAAATGGGACCTCTTGAAAATGTATGAGAATTCAGTGGAGTTTCAACCCTAGTTCATCTGCACATCTTCAGGTTCCCATGTGTGCCTTTAATACCTATGGAGTGCCGGGCGGACGCCTTTAATCCCCGCACTTGGGAGGCAGAGCCAGGCGGATTTCTATGAGTTCGAGGCCAGCCTGGGCTACCAAGTGAGTTCCAGGAAATAGGCGTAAAGCTACACAGAGAAACCCTGTCTCGAAAAACCAAAAAAAAAAAAAAAAAATACCTATGGAGTACCCAGGGTTCCCGGGGGTTAGCTACATCTGGCATGGGATATGAGGGAAAAAAATCTACATACACTATGTTCTCATGTGTATTAACTTTATTCCTCTAAGACAAAATTCTATCAATTCAGCTATAGCTCCACCAGGCATTCAAGGCAGGAGGAATAAGTCTAGACATATCTATATCCATCTACTTTATTTCTCTGGGAATGAAATCCTGTCTCCATAACTGCAGTTCCATCCAGGTCCCTAGCTCATAGTCCTGCTAACGACTAATGTCAATTCTCTCAGCCTCATCATCGTCCTCTGTGTCCTCTTTCTCCATTTCTGCTACTCTCTACTCCTGGCACTCAGAAAACTCTACTCGAGATCTGCTTACCCTTTATGGAACCTCTGTCATCCTCTCTTCTCTCTCGCCATGCGGTTCTGTCCCTGTCTACAGAATATACCTGCCTTTTCTTTCCCTGGGCACCTCATTGCCTGCCTCCTCAGGAATGTTGTTTTATCTCCCACCTTGATATGTAAAAAGCTCTTTTGTTCTCAGTCAAAGTGCTCTGGAGAACCAGCAGGCCTCAAGGCCAGGGGATGGCCTGAGCTTCACTAGCACAGGAAACAAAGCTACATGTCTCTGCCAGCTTGTCAGCAGGGCAGTTAGTAACTTAGGTTCAGCAGGTCTGGGGAGCTGAACTGTTTACCAATAGGTCTGGGCACACAAGGATTTCATAGCATAAGACAGCTGAAATATTAAAGGCTGGGTAACACCAAATATTCATAATAAATGGCTTTGCCTTTTGACAGACCCTTGGCTGGTCAAAGTTCAGCTTTAATACACAGCTGAATCTCTATGATATATTCTTGCGGCCCGCAAGACTTTTCATAAAGAAATTAGACACCGTTGGAGAAGCTTCCTAACTCTGTCTATCCATTTTACCTCATGAGGCAATAACACATCTTCATCTTGGTGGCAGATGCCTGCTGCTTTGGAAGCAAGCCATTAGGGTCATGTCCAGTCTTGTGTGCTTTCCAGGTGTAATGCTGACAAGGGTCGGCTCCTTCCCTAGAGCTACTCAAGACCTTTCCTACAGGGTATTTAAGGTCTGGCCCATAAACTTGTCTGGTGGTTTCCCCTCTTCCCCTGAGACCACCGGAGAATGCTTTGCTCATTTTAAAACCTGGACTTAAATTCGGTTTGATTAGGCTTAGTGCATGGGTGGAGTTACCCACTACCTGGGGATATTTTGCTTAATACCTCTTTCTCAGGCTGTTTCCACCCTCTTTGTAAAGCTCTCTTTGGCAGACATCCCATAGTTCTGATACTTCTTTATCTTTCACTTCTCAGGCTGTTTCCACCCTCTTTATGAAGCTCTCTTTGGCAGATATCCCATAGCTCTGATACCTCCAATATCTTTCACTTCACACGATGGCCTCTTAGGAAGGACGTCCTGACATTTCAGGGCCATCATGTGGGGACTCCCCTGCCACATGCTGTCTGGCCTCCGTTCTCTGAAACCACAGAGCATGAATCTATGACCCCTTTACTCTTGCATCCTTCATGCTGAAGCCAGCGCCAAGGAGGTGGCACTGCCAAGTTCTGCAGCCAGCTTGGGTTGGACCCTCATCTCCCTGAACCACACTGGCAGCAGCTTTCGTTTGTAGTTGCTTTCTAGGAGCAGAAAATGCTTTCGGCCTTTTCCTTTTACAAATCAGAAGTGCTGTGTGGGGTCTTGGCCTGGGAGAACTCTTCCGTTTGTTCCGGTCAGATCATTAAAGTTACTAATCTTAACAATCACAGCCTCTGTTCCAGCACATACCTGGGATGGGATGCTAAGTTTGCAACATTTTTTTTTTCTTTTTAAATTTAGCCACAAGTAGGTTCTCAGGTCACGGGCAGAAGGCAGTCAGATTCTTTGCCAAAGTATCCCATGAACGGCCTCCAGTCTGTTTGCTGACATCATTCCCCTGTGAAACCCCTTGAGCTGTGTCTCCCTAGTCCACATGGCTCTCAGCACTACTGCCTTTAGGATCCTATTAGAATGACCCTTTAATCTCTACTTACAGTGTCCAACCACTTTTCTAGTCCAAAGTCCTAAAGTCTTCACATTCCTCTAAAACAAAAACAAAAACAACATGGCCAGGCTTTTCAACAGCAATACTTCATCCCTGATATTAACTTCTGTATTAGTTACTTTCCTATTCCCATGATGTTAAAACATTGTGACCAAGGCAGTTTATGAAAGGAGGATTTTCCTTGGGCTTATGTTTCCAGACAGATAAGAATGCATGCAACAGGAAGACATGGCAGCCAATACAGGAAGCAGAGAGCTCACAATCACAAGAGAGCAAGGAAGTGGTGTGAGGCACAGGGCTTGGGGATTAAACCAGTAGCTTCCAAAAAAGGTAATCTGACACCTGTGGAACATCTTGTAATGTCTGGAGACAGCTTCTGCAGTCAGAAGAGGGAAGGTGAGGTTGGCACCTAGCAGAGGGGAAACAGTCCCGGACTGGAAAGAAACCAAGTGTCTGTCACAGTTGGAAGAACAGACAATCTGTGGCATAGGGCTGTGCCCAGTGCTGCTGCTGGTCTACAATCCCAGCTCTTCAGGAAGCAGAGGTAAGGGAATCAATAGCTCAAGTCGCTCTCTCTGCTTTCAGCTTGTGCTGTGAGATGTGAACCCTCAGCTCCAGCTCTAGCCTCTTTGCCTGTCATCTGTCACTCAGCTCCATCATCATGGGTGTTTATTTCTCTAGAACCATAAACTTAAATCAACCCTTCATTCTATGTCTTTCCCTGGTCATGCTGTTTTATCACAGCCACAGAAAAGTGACCAAGACAACAACAGTGTGAATTCAAGGATAGCCTGGGAACTTAGTGAGACCTTGTCTTAAATACAAGATAAAAAGAGGGGTGAGCATACAGCTCAAGAGTACAATGCTTGCCGGGCGGTGGTGGCGCAAGCCTTTAATCCCAGCACTTGGGAGGTAGAGCCAGGCGAATCTGTGAGTTCGAGGCCAGCCTGGGCTACCAAGTGAGTCCCAGGAAAGGCGCAAAGCTACACAGAGAAACCCTGTCTCGAAAAACCAAAACCAAAAAAAAAAAAAAAAAAAAAGAGTACAATGCTTGTAGAACTTGCTCAAAGCCCTGGGTTCTACCTCTAGTACCATTTTTTTAAAATGTGGGCCAAGGAGCTGGTTTAGTGGGTAAAGTACTTGGCACACAAGCATGAGGACCTGAGTTCAGATCCCCAGAACCTGTGTAAAGCTGGATGTGGTAGCACTCTGTTGTCAGGATGGGAAACAGAGGCAGGGGAATCCCATGAAGCTAGCCTGTCATCTGCAGCTGTAAACAACAGGAGACTCTTGACAAGGCTGGGGAGAGGAAACCTCAACTGAAGAGTGGCCTCCATCTGATTGGCCTGTGGGCATGTCTGTAGGGCATTTGCTTGATTGCTAATTGATGGAGGAGGGCCTTGCCAACACTGTGGGTGGTACCACCCTTAGGCAGGTGGCATGGGCTGTATAAGAAAGGAAACTGAATGTGAGCCCAGCCTACTCTCCAAAACATACATCCAGAGGTGTGTGTCTCCTAGGTGATTTCAAATCCAGACAAATTTGGCATGAAGATTAACTATCTATTCTAGTTCCTTTTTCTGACCAAGAGCAACATAGGAAATAAAAGTTTTATTTTATCTTGCACTTCCAGGTCAGTCTATCATTGAGGGAAGTCAGGGTAAAACTTGTGCGGAACCTGGAGGCAGGAACTGAAGCAGAGACCATGGAGAAGTAATGCTTGCTCTCAAGCTCACATTCTAGATTTCATGTTAGGTAATGAAAACAAAAGAAAACAAAACAAAACACTGTAATATCAAACCTCGTACCTGTGCACCTTGCTTTACTCTCTGTAGTAGCATCATTTGCTTCTTGGCAAATGTGATGAGATCTTCTCCGGGCAACATCTCCAGCTGAAGCAGTTGTCATATGATCGACTTCTGTAACCCATGCATCCAGTGTGTCCCCCAAAAGAAACACAACATCTGCCTAAAACAAAAACACGCTCAACATTCAAGGCAACCATACTTCTAAAATTAACAAGTATAACTTCAACAACTTTAAGTAATCAGAAGAATCAAAAAGCAAACAAAAACCCCAGCATAAAACTCTTACAGAAACCATTAAGTTCTCTAAGTGTACGAGTGGGTGTTGGACCTAGAGATTTGTAGAGCTGTAAAACTCATTCTGTTGGAAGCTGAAAAGTCATCCATGTGCACATGAAAACAAACATAACTACAGTCGCACATGAATGGAGGAACATTCAGGCTTTATCTAAAATCTTAGGCTTTACTAACTCTGAAGACTACTTAATCCTTGTGCCTTCCGTTTCCTCACCTGTAGAATAAGATAATGAAGGAACTCAGCTCAGGAAGAAGCTTAAGTGACAGAATCGGGAGCTTAGGCAAATGCCTGGAACTCAGTAAGCAAATGAAACATTTTGGTAATAAACAACTACCTTTCAGAATCATTGAGCATTAAACATTTCACAGGGCTGTAAGAAGGACCTTATTCAACCCTCCTTTGACTATGGAGCTGAGTCAACACGATATAACTCCTTGACTCTTCCCTTTATCAGGTCCTCTTCATCGCGTCACTGTGTAAATGTCTGAAATACAGCAGGATCTCTCGGGATAGCGATAACAAGGAGCAGGAAGGAAACAAACTGCTTGTACATCAGGAAATTAAAAAAAAAAAAACACCAGGAAATCAATGGGTGATTATAAATTGAAATGGAAATCCCTGAGGAAAGGAAGAGTGCTTCTTTTAAAGAAGAAATCCTTCTCCCCATGCCCGAATTTTCCAATTGATTACCCTTCCGTGCTACAGGGAACCTGGCAGTGGAATGCTCTCCTCACCTTGGATTTTCTGGTCCCGGAGGGTGCCGCAGCCACCCCATCTTGAAGAGGTCCGTGCAAAACAAAATCGTCACAAGAATTCAGCCAAAAGAGCTTGTGACAAGGAAGAGCCCCTTCAGGATCAAGAACCAGGGACCGTCGCCCTGGCACGTGCCAGCACCGGGCTCTACGCTGAGCGCAGCGGCCGGCACTGAGCCGCGGAAGCCAGGACAGCATGATGGCCGTTCCCTCCCCCTCCTTGAGTGATGCAGACCAAAGGGGCAGAGCGACTCCACCGTTAGCTCCCTGCCCCTACCACCGTCACCGCTGCTATGCAGGAGTCTGGGTTGCTCCGCCTCTGAGGCTGCCAGAGCAGATTAAGGGTGGTGCTAAGGGAAAGCCTCCCCAGAATGCCTCCCCCGGTTTCCAAGGTTACATGGAAGAGGCACTTCCTCTTCTTCCTCAGCCTCCTGGAGGAAGTTAGTTCCCTGTGAGCTGGTCTCTGGCCTTTGCCTGCAGCACCAGGAGCCTCAGAGCTCTGCCCTGGGTGGAGTGAGGCGTTTGAACACAGGTGTTCGTTGATCACTTTGTTTCCTAATTTTTTAAGATGTTGTTTGTAAGTTTGAGTATCCCAACTAGTGGGCATATGTGGAACAAGTAGTTCCTAGGTGATGTAATTCTGTCAGATGTACAAAATTTGTTGCGTCGTGAATAGTAATTGGGAATGTATATCTGGATCCATTAGTTTATCAGAGTTGCAAAATGCTGACATGTTGACTCTGTCCTTCTAAAAATTAATTAATTGGCTGAGATAATTCTTGTGCTTCTTAAGATTGTTAATTTGAAAGGCTCTGGAATCATGTAGGAGACCAGCCTTTAGGCTTGTCCGTGAGATTTCTCTAGATTAAATTAATTGAGATGGGGAAACCCACGGTAAATGTGGGTGGCGTTATTCCGTGGATTAGAGGACATGTCTGCATGAAAAGGAGAAAGCAAATTGCACACCAGCATTCATCTGAAAGGATTCATCAAGGTCACAGTGTGGAAAGTCAAGAGTGACTGGTGTCTATAGGCTCCCTTCAGTGTGGTCCCTAAGGAGAGAGGGTGGGATACAGGGATCTAAGAGTTCTGCCAGAGTATAGCAGCCTTCCCTTTCCTAGTGGTTGCTCACAAGGGGATGGAAGGAAGAAAAAAGAGGAAAATCTCAGAGGACTCTCTGGAGAGGCAGGCAAAGAAGAGATGGAAGATATTCCAATATAGATGTTTGTTGTTGCCTCATAGAGTGGTAACAGATAACATCTAGACTGACCTAAGCCATTAAAAAAAAAAAAAAAAAAAAGGCCTGATATTTTTCAATAGTTAATCCTGGCCCAAACATAAACTGGAAGATGGAATAAGGAGTATCAATCATAGTGCTGCTTGTTTGTAGGTGAAAAGGCATTTATTTATTCCTCCAGTTTTTCAGGCTGTCTTCTCCCAGGTGTAGACACACACTAATTGCAGGTACAGGCCTTCAAGCAGTTTGGCCCTCACCCCAAGTATAGCCAGAGAGTATCTCAAGTTACCCAGGGGTAAAGGCAGATAGTTTTGTTGGCTTGATCCTCTTTGATCGTGGCTTCTGGAAGCTGTGTGGCATGATCTTACAAAATATGAAGATATCAGAGGTTTACAATTCAAAGTCAAGTTTTGTCCCTGATAATCCTCTGGTGGGGCAAAAATCCTTACCTCCTTTTTGTCCTCATTCTCAATACACAGCACAGCAAGCAACTGGATTCCTTCTCTCTCGCTTCTCTAGTTCTTCAGAAAAAGGTATTTTCTTCAGTTTTACAGTGGAATGAATACCTTTTGTTAGGAAATTGTCATGTGCTATGTAAACTCACTGAAGCTGGCTCCAGAGGTGAGATTTTCCCACAGACCCAAGCACGTATGTCTCACAGTGTCCTCCAAACTCCCTGTTTTCCATCCCTCTTTTCTCTACTTTGTAGCAGGAGAAAGGAGAACAGCAAAGCAGCACTGGGATGAAAAGCACTGTGCCCTTGGAAACAGCTAAAAAGGCACTGTTTCCAAAAGAGGATACTGTTGTTTAACCCAGGATATAAAATGGCTGTGGTACCCAGAGCAAGAACTGACCTGCATTTCTGTTCCCTTTGGATTAGACTTCCTGGTACCAGAAAGCACCATGCGAGATTCCAGAGATGGGAGACAACTCACAGTCCTTCCCAGCTCTGACACCTGTGAACCGCATCAACCAGCATGGCATGACAACCCGGGTGCAGTTGTGGCATGTGTGTGTACCTTGGACTAAATTGGACTCATTGGACTTAAGACCTGCTCAACAAGAGGGCAACCATGCTTGATACAGGAAACAAACCTAACTATTCAGTGCTAGTGAGGTCATGGTTATTGGTAGAGAATTTACAGCCACTAATTTGCTAAACCAGCATCATCCCTAACAACAATCTCTAAACATTTGTCCTTATGCCCACAGATAATTGTGGTCCTCACTGCTCATCAAGGCAACTTTTCTTTGCAATGTACGGAGACCACTACAGAAAAACACAATCAATCAATATGCAGAGTTGTAGAGGTCAGTCCCAATGGATGAGACTGAGAACATGGGCAGAGAACATGGGCAGAGAAGAGCCCATGAGGCTTCAACCCCACATAAAAAACTACAGGTAACTGAGGAAAGCTGGGAGCATGAGAGCACACCAGTCGCTTGTCCAGTACCAAATAATCAGCCCTGAAAACATCCATACAAGTAACAGGGACTGAAGAGGTTATATTTAGAAATATGCATGTATATATGTATGTACATATTTGCATACAATAATAGTTAACAAAAAAAGAAGCCATGAATATGGTGGAGAGCAGGGATTGTTATATTGGAAGGGTTCTGAGGGAGAAAAGGAAAGGAGAAATGTTATATTGTTTACCTTCCCTGGCCAGGGAGGCTAAATCTCTTCACAATAAAAGGTCTGTGAAAAGATCTATAAGGGATTACCAGTGGACTCCAGACTTAAGAGTGGTGTGAACAAAGCACTTCCCACTTTTATTCTTTTTTTTTTTTTTTTTTTTTTTTTTTTTTTTTTTTTTTTGGGTTTTTCGAGACAGGGTTTCTCTGTGTAGCTTTGCGCCTTTCCTGGGACTCACTTGGTAGCCCAGGCTGGCCTCGAACTCACAGAGATCCGCCTGGCTCTGCCTCCCGAGTGCTGGGATTAAAGGCGTGCGCCACCACCGCCCGGCTCCACTTTTATTCTTAAAACAAGAGAAATGTGAGGTGACTTTTACAGTTAACCTAAGCAAATAGAAGGACACTGAGGAAATTCAGCTGGTGGTATGTCTTATCATCTTTGGTCATATGAACAGAGCCAAGAGTATCCCACCCAGGCCTTTTCCTTTTCTGTAGAGGTAATGTGTACATGCCAAGCCGTTCCCTTTCATGTCCTTGCTTTCAAGTGCATTCACTTATGGTTTATACATTTTTTTTCTACAAAGCTACCTGGGGAAAAGAACATTCTGCACTCCAACCATATTTTACTGTTAAGGTTACAGCTTCTTTTTTTAACATAGGCTCCTGATTTTATAATCTCAGAATGGCTAGTAAACTCTTTTTTTTTTTTTTTTTTTTTTTTTTGAGATATGGTCTCTCTATGTACTTCTTGACTGTCCTGGCACTCACCACGTGCAGACCAGGCTTGGCCTGCAACTCACACATACCCACTTTCCCCTGGCTTCCATGTGCAGGGATTAAAGTTGTGCATCCCAATCAGCCAGTAAACAGTTTGAAAAGTATTCAATGTCCTTGGCTATGAAGGAAACACAGATGAAAACTACTTCAGGATTCCATCTCACTCCAGGCAGAATGGCTATGATCATGAATACAAGTGACAAGCAATAGTGATGTGGATGTACAGAAAGAAACACTCTTATGCGCTGTGGGTGGAGGCATAAACTAGTACAGACACTATGAAATCAGGCTGGTCTCACAAACGTCCCCCACAGGCTCCCATAGTTGAACACTTGGTCCCCATTTGGTGACACTGTTTAGGGAAACTGTAAAAGGTAGAACCTTGTTGGAGGATGTACCTAACAAAGGATGAACTTTGAGCACGAATGGTCTTGCTTCACTTCCAGCTCATCCTCTCTGCTTTATTTTTGCTTTTGAAGATAAAACTGTAAGTCAATATAAATTCTTTCATAAGCTGTTATTACTCAGAGTAGCTTCCCAGAGCTAGTGAGGTCATGGACCTTAGAAAAGAATCTACCAGCACAACTTTTCTAGACTAGCATAATTCCTTACTACACTTGAAATCTTATCCTTATATCCACAGATAAGTGAAGCTACTATCCCTCATTTAAGACTCTTCTCTTTACAAAACATGTGGAGACCATCACAGAAACCACAACTGGACACAATGCGGAAATAAACCAGTGGGTCAAGGGGAGACCAGTACCAACGGATACATCTACATCACAGCTGTGTCTCTGAACAGGTACCAATATGGAAGCGAGCTTGTGAAAGCTAAAATACCAGGAAGTTTGCTCTGCAACAGTTTCTCCTAAAAATGACTCTATAAACAAGACCAGGACAACAGCAGTATCAACGGACATGTTGATGTAGAACACCCCTAGACAAAGGACTACAGGCACCTAATGACTGCTGAGAGGAGAATTAGTTTCTCCCAGGGTTGAACCCCTTATTCAATGTCTAATGCAGAGTGGTCAGCCCTGAAACTGTATATACACACACAACAAAAAATGTATTCCACAAGTTGTGTATACATATATATTACATATTGTCTTAGAGTTTTTATTGCTGTGAAGAAACACCATGACCATGATGACTCTTATAAAGGAAAACATTTAATTGGGTGGCTTACAGTTTCAGAGTTAATCATCATGGGGAGATTGGTGGCATGTAGGCAGACATGGTGTTGGAGAGGTAGCTGATAGTTCAGCATCTTGTGCAGGCAACAGGAAGTGGTCTGTCTCACTTGCATGGATTGAGCATACGAGACCTCAAAGCCCAACTCCACAGTGACACACTTCCTCCAACAAGGTCATACTTATTCCACCAAAACTACACCTCCTAATAGTGCCACTCCCTAGGAGCTTATGGGGGCCAATTACATTCAAACTACGGAGGTCCACTCTCTGGCCCCCAAAAGCTTGTAAAAATATCATAATACAAAATGCATTTAGACCAACTTCAAAAGTTCCCATAGTCTATCACAATATCAACAATGTTTCCAAGTCCAAGATTCACCCTTCTGAGGTTCATGCAATCTCCTAACAGTAATCCCCTACAAAATCAACATCAAAGAATAGATTACATAATTAAAACATATAATGCCATAGGATATACATTAGCATTCCAAAATGTAGGGAAGGTGGTAGAGTGAGGAAACACCGGACAAAAGCAAGACCAAAAACCAGATGGGCAAACTTCCAAACTCTCTATCTCCGTGTCCCATGTCAAAATGCTCTTCAGATCTCTTAACTGCTTTTAGCTTTGTTGACTGCAACATACTTCTTTCTCTTGGGCTGGTTCCACTCCCTGTTTGCAGCTTTCCTCAGCAGGTATCCCATTGTTAGGTGTGACATCTTTTGTTCCACAGTGCTGTGAACAGTGCAGCAGTGTGGGCGCACTGAACGGGGGTGTGGACGTATGCATTGTGACAATGTGACTTAGATTCATTTTGTATAGACCCTGGAGTGGCTTCGCTGGACAGTATGACAGCTTTAGTGTTTTGTTATTGTTAACCTCCTGTGATGATTGATCTTCCTCTCCCTCTGGCTACATTTGTAATCACCTGGGAGCCACACCTCTGGGTGTGTATGTGAGGCTGTCTCCAGAGAGGGTAAACTGAGCAGGGGAGACCCACGCTGAGTCTGGGCAGCACCATCTCATGAGCTAGGGTTCCAGACTGCTTCAAAAGCGAAGTGAAGTGGATGCTGAGCAACAGGATTCATCTGCTTTCTGACCAAAGAGACAATGGGATCAGCCACTTCAGACACCTGCACCACTTCTTCCCCACCAGGATGGACTAAACCATTCAACAGGAGCCCAAATAAATATACCATCCTGCCTCAAATTCCTTTCTCAGATATTTTGTCAAAGAATTTGGGAAGTCACCAACAGCCCCCATATTGATTCCCATGGCAGCTGCACCAGTTCCCATTCTGACCAGCAGAGTATAAGAGCTCACTTCCACCTCCTCCCTGGAAGCTTTTGTTTCCTTAATATGACAGTTCTGACTATAATGAGATAGTATCACCACACAATTTTAATTTATATTTCCAGTGGATTGTGGTATTTGCCCCTTTTTTTCAAATGTTTATGGAGTTTTTGAAATTATAGTTGTATTTCTTCAATTTACTTGTCCATTTATTAATTGGAAGATTTTTTGATATTCAAGTTTTGAAATTCATTACAGAGCCTAGATATTAATCTGCGGACTGATCTTCTCCCATTTGCCAGGCTGTCTCTTTATGCTGGGGATTGCTTCCTTGCTAATGGAGCATGATTTTTAATTTTTGGAGGCCTATTTGTTGAGTTCTTGGAATATATTGTGTACTGGATTTCTTCTCAGAATGTTCTTGCATATGCCCATATATTGAGCTGTTTTCTGTAGCTTTTTCTCTAGTGGTTTCAGGTCTCACCTTAGGGTCTTTGTCTAATCTGAACTGCACTTTTGGTTGGAGGAGAGATGAGAATCTAATTTTATCCTCTATGTGTGAATATCCAAAACTACTTATTCAAAAAATATCATTTTCCTCAATGTATGTTTTTGGCATCTTTGTCCAAAGTATGTTGGGGCCTGGAAGGATGGCTCAATGGTTAGGAGAACTTTCTGCACTGACATAGGATACAGGTTTGCTTCCCAGTATCCAATCTGTCAACTCACAACCACCAGTAAGTAGCTCCAGCTCCAGGGGATCCAAAGTCCTCTTCTGTCCTCCAAGGGCACTCCCATTCACTGCCATACACCTGGACACAGACATATAAATAAAAAACAAAAATCTTGTTAAAGACCAGGGTGGTTCTAGCTGTGTGGCTTCATTTCTGTGTCCTCTGTCTATTCTACTGGTCTACTCTTCTGTTTTCTGATAGTACCATGCTGTTCCTGCCACTTAGAACCAAGTCTTGAGATCAAATGTTCTGATAACCTGCAGTGTTTTTTCCTGCTTTGGATTATTTTTTTCCTAGAGTCTTTTTAGCCATCATATGCATTGTAGATTTTTTCCTCTTGCTTTGTGAAGAATATCATTGGAATTTTCATAGGTATTACCAAGATCACTAGATAGATTTTGACAAAAGAGACAGTTTATTTTATTCATATCAATCCAAAAGCATGAGAAATTTTCTGTTTTCTAAAACCTTAATTTTTTCTTATATTTTTGGTTGTAGATATCATGTACCTTCAATGGTAGGTATTATTTAAAAAAAAAAACTTTTAAAAGTGGATGGGGTCCCCACCTCCTGATTTCGACAGTATCCAGAGTTTGATTACTGCGACCCGCGCAGCTGGAGCACGAAATCTGGCGAGGGACCCCGAGATTAGACAGCACTCTAGACACCCAGTTTCAGTTCATCAGGGAAGCAGCTCTCTTTATTCATACCAACATGGGCTTATATACCCCTCCAACAGCAGGGGTCAAGGAATGGTTACTCTGTATCCAGAGGCAAGCCGGACACTGTTTTCCAAACAGGAAAAACCACAGGGGAACTGATCCCCAGCACCCTCTGGAACCCAACTGCACATTTTTCACACAAACAACTTAACTGGGACAGGACAAAAAAAGGGCATTTAAAATGAAGGCAGCAAACTTACTGCTGCCGACATGTCCTCCCTTTTTATTTTCAAAAGGAACACATCAGCTAGAACAGCCTGTGGAAGATCAGATAGCCCCTGCCTTAGGTCACCTGTTGCAATCCCCAAACTTACCCGTCATAGGGGGCTGCCCTTATGCCCCCTGCCTTAGGTCGCATGAGGACCACAGGAGTTGCCCGTCTCTGGGTACTATCTGTAACCACACTTGTGCAGATTCAGAGGGTGACATGGCCAGAAGGGCTTGCTGTCGGTGTCGAGTGAACTGGCGTTGCCATTGGCATAGCAGAAATAACCCAATTCCCATACCACCTGCACAGATTAATAAGAGGGAAACAGACCCTGCCCACCTAGTAATCCACCCAACAGCATTAGACATTAATGACCACCAGGTCTGCTCATTTACAGGAACAACTCTAGTTTCATCAATCCTTACAATAGCATGTGCTAACTGAATTGTATAGTTCAAAAATGTTCCATTCCAAGGCCCTCGCAAATAAGCATTCAATTCTGCAACCTTGGCCAATGCATTAAAAGCTGCATGAGGGGTTATACAAACTTCTGACATTCCATAAGCATGTAACATATGTTGGCGTATCCACAACATATCTATTTGTTCTTGTAACAGTGCTGCTTGCTGATTAAGCATCAGAATTCCAAAGTGTAATTGTCCATTCAATGTTTGCTGAGTGTCCAAGGCACCAGCCACCCTCTCAGATAATGTGTTGATAACGGCAGCCTGTTGAACAGTCTGAGATAATGCAAGCCCAGCAGCTGTAGCAGCAACAGCAGATGCAGCCACAGCCGCAACAATTGGGGCAGGAATGCCAAAGTCTCTTCTTGTCCTCTTCAGTTGCAGCGGAAACTGATCAGAAGGACTCTCCAGAGGCATCACTGCAAATGCAGGTATTCTCACAATCACTGCATGGGACCAATTATTCAAGCTACAATTTAGAACTGAACAGTTCAGTAGTCCCTCCCCTCCCACATCACCATTCCAAACAACAAAAGGGAAAGGAGCACTTGGGAGACCCACAACACGAGACATGCTGGAATTACCTACAAAGTCTGCCAAAGAAGTATTACTCAGGACTAGGCAATCATGAAATCTGCCTTTCAGATTCAAGGAGATATCACTGGTATTATTCTTGCCAGCTGTCTTGGAGTTTTACATTGCTGGCAGCAGTACCAATTGTCCAATTAGAAGAAAATACAGCAGGAAAAAGCAGGGCTATCAATACTCACAGGCAGTAACACAGGCGGATTTCTTACTAAACTCCATAACGGCTCAGCTTCTCCCTGAGGCATCATCATGGGCATCATCATCAGCCACAGTATCCACAGATGCATTTTTATCAATCTCTTCTGCCAGGCATATACACCTTTCTGGGAGCCAAATGGGCTTTTCAGCACCTGAAGGATAAACACACACAGCTCCCCTCACTCTGGCCAACATAGGTGCAGGAGGCTGCCAGGTACGGGTGGCTAAATCCTTCCATCGCACCTTAGCATCAGAGACAGAGGGGCCACCAAAATGCCTCTGAGCTGCTGAAACTCCCTTGCTATCAACAAGCAAAAAATTTAAAGTAAAAAGTGTAATGGAAAGTAAAGCTTGAGGTCCTTGTATATCCCTATACATCTCACCCTCTTTTATTTTTTGCAAATCGGTTTTAAGATGTTGATGAGCCCTTTCCACTATGGCTTGCCCCTGGGGGTTATAAGGAATGCCAGTCTTATGAATAATATTCCAATGTTTACAAAATCCTGTGAAGCTGGCACTGGTATACACAGGACCATTATCTGTTTTTATATGCTAAGGAACCCCCACATAGGAAAAAGCTGAAATTAGATGTTTTTTAACATCTTGAGCACGTTCTCCTTTATGCAGAGAGGCAAATATTAAGTGAGAAAAGGTATCCATTGACACATGCACATAGGCCAATGGTCCAAAGCTAGAAATATGAGTAACATCAGTCTGCCAAATCTCATTTGAGATAAGTCCTCGAGGGTTGACACCCAGAGAAGGCACATGAATAAATGGTGCACATAAAGCCTCAAGTCTAGAACAACTAGTACGATGTTGCAAGGTCTGAGCATTAACATGAAATTTACGATGCAATTGTAGAGCATTATCATAGGCAGTAACAGCGGGGAAACAATTGAACATTCATGGCATGGCACCCAATTGTACCTCCCATCGAGTATAATGATCTGCCACTTTATTGCCTTCAGCTAGTGGACCAGGCAACTCTGTATGTCCTCTAAGATGCCCAACAAACACAGGATGCTTCCTTGCCCAGATTAATAGTTGAACTTGTTGAAGTTGGCTTTGCACAGCAGAGTGTCGGCCTATGTATGGGGCAGTTTCTATACCACAATGGCCTTAGCTACATAACAGCGATCAGTATAGATATTAAGGTCGTCTGTAGGAAACATTTCAAGAGCTAGCTGTAAGGCAAACAACTCTGCTTGCTGAGCAGACATATTGGAAGTAGATATTCGTCCAGTAATGTTCTCACTAACCATCACTGCATATCCATTCCCAGAGGCATCCATAAAGACAGTCCTTGCATTATTAAGAGGGCTTTGTTTTACTACCCTGGGAAAAATAAATGAACAAACCTTAAAACTTTCAATAAGTTTATGCTTAGGATAATGATTATCTGTCTGGCCACAAAAGGTACAGAGAAACAAACACCAAGATTCATGTTCCTTTTGCAAAGTGTCTAACATTTCCTGTACATAAGGCAATACAAGATTGTCAAACATCTTTCCAAAGGTAGTCAAACTGAGTTCCTTAGCTTTCCACAATAGTTGAATAACCAATTCATAATAAGGATTCAATACCTTAGTAGGTGAAGCAGACAGATGAACCCAATAAATAGGCCCAGTCTGCCAAAACACTCCAGTGGGAGAAAATTTGGAAGGCAAGACTAGTAATTGTAAAGGCCGGCCATAATCTATCTGCTGAACATGTAAATCTAATAAAGCCTGTTCTACTTGAGCCAATGCTGCTTTTGCTTCTGGGGTTAATTCCCATAATGATGTAGGTGAAGAATCTCCTTTAAGAATATCATAAAGAGGCTTTAGATCTCCAGTAGTTATCTGAAACATGTAGGTCTAAGCCATTGAATTTCTCCTAAAAATTGCTGCCATTGATGCAAGGTTTGTAATTCTGAAATTTTAAATTGTAACTTTTGAGGAGCAATACCTACTTGCTGAATAGTATAACCAAGATACTGATATGGCATTTTCTGTTGCACCTTTTCAGGTGCTATAACTAGTCCAGTACTGGCAAGTGCTTGTTGTAAATCTGCATAGGTTTGCAGCACTTGTTCTTGTGTGCGTGCAGCCAGTAAAATATCATCCACATAATGTATGATATATGTCTCTGGATATTTGTTCCTTATGGGAGATAAGGCTTCTGCAACATACATTTGACACATCCTAGGACTGTAAGCCAACTGCTTAATAACGGGCATAGCCTGATCAGAGTCCCCAACTATCTTTCCAGCTAGCTGTAACAAGCGTGAGACAAAGTCAGCATATGGCTCAGAAGGGCCCTGCAGCACTTTTGATATCTGTTCTCCTGCAGCTACATTAGGTAGTGATTTCCAGGCTTGCACTGCGGCAGCAGCTATTTGAGCATAGGTACCGAGATCATATAAAATCTGTTGTTGAAGGTTAGCATACTGTCTTGATCCCGTGAGTATGTCATAATTTCTCTGGGGTTGTCCAGCTCGAGCATTTATGTAAGCCAGTTCTAAGCATTTCTCATGATTTTCACTTTTCCATAGTAAATAATCATCCCCAGATAACACAGCTCGGCACAATCGCTGCCAATCACTTGGCATCAAATGATTAGCGGAAAATGATTCAGAGTCACAGTGAATGGAGCCTGTGGTCCATAACTGCTCACTGCCTCCTTCAACTGCTTCATCTCTTTGAAAGTTAAAAGAACATGCTCCCGGACCACCTGTCCAGCTTGATTCTGAGTTTCAGTTACTGGATATGTTTCATGCCACATCACCCCCTTTTTTTGCCTATATCTGTCCTCTGATTCTTTTTCCTCCCCTATCCAATGAGGATTTCTTGGCAGGGGCCGAGACAACAGAGGCATAGAAGGTGCTGACTGTGCTTTCATTTTTGCATGACACAACTTCTGTTGTAGTTCCTCTATCTCTTTTTCTAGCTGCTCTTCCTCCTCTACTAAATCTGAGACAGAGGCAAGATCATCGTCTTCTTCCTCATCCATTAAATCTTTCACAAATATCCTTATACACTCTTTACAGGGGACCTCGACCTCTTCCTTTTCCCCTTTCAAAGATTCATTCATCTCGGCCTCCTGAGCGTTAGCAAATGCTTGCTCACACTCTGAAAGTTGCTCTTTCACTTTCACTTTATCAGTCAGAAGAGCATCTTTCACAACTCTCCATAGAGAGCTGTAGGAAATTTATCTGTCAAACCTCCTCCCGTCAGAAACCAAGGACTTGCTTCAGCTATGGTGTCCGCAAATGTGAGTGCGGTGCTAGACTTAATTCCTGTTCCTTGCTTACTTGACTTAATTCCTGTTCCTCAGTGGCCAACTGAGCTTTTGCAGTAGAATTACCCATGGTACGTACCAATGTTCCAGACCTCTACCCCTCCTTTTAGGGTGAGCTTCGTTCGCTTACCCCTTTCCAGATCTCAGTGGGACCTCCACTTGCCACGACACGCGCAGCTGGAGCACGAAATCTGATGAAGGACACTGAGGTTAAACAGCACTCTAGACACCCAGTTTCAGTTCATCAGGGAAGCAGCTCTCTTTATTCATACCAACATGGGCTTATATGGACCTCTAACAGCAGGGGTCAAGGAATGGTTACTCTGTATCCAGAGGCAAGCCGGACACTGTTTTCCAAACAGGAAAAACCACAGGGGAACTGATCCCCAGCACCCTCTGGAACCCAACTGCACATTTTTCACACAAACAACTTAACTGGGACAGGACAAAAAAAGGGCATTTAAAATGAAGGCAGCAAATTTACTGCTGCTGACATTTGATTTCCAAATAGAATCAGGAAGGATTCAAATTTCAGGTAATTGAAGTAAGTTGTGAAAATTTAGGAGAAAGGAATCTAGACATGGTAGCTTTTAAGGCCAAAACTCAGGAGGTAGAGACAGGCAGATCTCTGAGTTGAGGCCATGCTGGACAGCAGAGAAGCCCTGTCTCAAAAGCAAACAATCATTCAGTATAATGCCGGGCGGTGGTGCCGGCGCACGCCTGTAATCCCAGTACTCGGGAGGCAGAGCCAGGCGGATCTCTGTGAGTTCGAGGCCAGCCTGGGCTACCAAGTGAGTTCCAGGAAAGGCACAAAGCTACACAGAGAAACCCTGTCTCGAAAAAAACAAACAAACAAACAAACAAAAAACCAAAAAAAAAAAAAAAAAAAAAAAAGCAAACAATCAAAAAGTTAGGAGAGAGGCTGAGAGATGGCTCAGCAGTTCAGAGCACTGCCTGCCCTCCTGGAGGACCTGGATTCCACTCCCAGCACCTACATGATGAGTCATAACTACCTATAATTGAAAAGCACGATTAAACATGAACGCATACAGTTTGCTACTGTCTGTTACCCTAACACTAACCTCAACCTAAATATCCCTAAGGCCATCTAAGCATGGCCTTTTCTATACTGACATGTACCTAGGCACTTTGTAAGTGGGTCCTCTGTGTGCCCTTGTGTGGGTATGAGGACATGGGCACAGTGCCTTTTTGTTCCTTCACCTCTGGTGACAGTGGTATGGGGTTTCTCAGGTATAGGGAATCTGTGATCATATACAAAAGATGACACACTAGGAAATCAACACCAGAATGATCTACAGGGAGGAGGTTTTGAACAGTGGGAAGACCCTAAGAGAAAATTACTTTTTTCCTGGAATGCATGTGGTATAGAGGTAATGGTTGGGAAACCTCTTCTGCCTTCTTGAAGTTGAGGGTCTGGCTGGAGCCAGGCTTCCCAGGTCAGTGTGTGGCATGGGCATATGGACACCACTGTGTCCCATTGTACACATGGAAAGGCAGGAGAGAAGATGGCAGCCCTGGTCAGCCCTAGAGAAAGCCTATGTGGAGGAAGTGCTGACTGGAGGGCCCCAGGAAGTGACCTCACTTCCTTAGTATTATTACAGATGAAACTCAGGCTCCTGGTTACCAGGTAACCAGCCATCAACAGCAGCCTCAACTCACTCACTTCTCTGGAGGCACTAGAAGAGCAAGGATGTTCTCTTGCTTCGGGTGTTTTGGTTGCTCACGCCGCCAAAAACCAAAGCTTCCTGGCCGGTTCCGACGTGTGCTGGGAAGTATTTGTGCACACCTCTGTCTATTTTCCTGTAGGAAAAATGAGGTAACACAGGCCAGCCTGCAGCCAGGAGACTTTTCGGTCCCCCTGATCCACTGCAGTTCCTGAATGGGTCTGTGTTCCTGTGAGAACACTGAGAAACGTCTTTTATGCTCGCTTTTCACTTCAGTGTGTGGTAATGGGTTGTTATTGTCTCTGAGATTTCACATTTAAACCCTCCTTCCTTCCTTGGTCTTTCCTCAGGATGACAGGATTCAGGAAGACGGCCCCATATTTGATCCACGGAGCCCAACCTATATGAAAGACGTTATCAATCATATACCAAAAGCCTATAAGGATGGGAATTACCTATTTATAGGTATAATATTGACTATCTACCATAGGTTTGTGACCACCTGGGAGATGCTGGACTTAATTATGGACACGTGAGTGGCTACACACAAGTCAGGCTCTCAAGCCTCCTGTTTGGTTTTAGAATGTCTCTACCCTTCTCTGGGACTGTATGCTCTCACAGAACAAGTATTATTGTATCATTGGTCCTGGGCCTGGACCTTCAAGATGACATGGCCAGAGATAGGGGTAGGGGAGACAACACTAGATTGTCATTCACTTTTCCCAAGAAGTGTCAAACACTATCCTTTCTTATCCTTTGAACAGAGCCTTTTTCCCATTTGTATAAAAGCTTCTAGACACTATCTAGGTTTGATGGGACTAACAGAAGCAGATAAGGGTCCCTGGGGCCACCCAAGAAATCCTGTAACAACAACAACAACAACAAAAAAAAAACCAAGAAGGAGAAGCTTAGGTTACCCATTGTGTGACAATCCTTGAGAGCTGTGACCAGAGGCTCTTTCCCAGACCCTAACCATGGAAGTCAGAACATTGCAAGGAGCCCTGAGGACCCTCATCCCCTTCCTGGCTTCTATTTCTCTACCTGATTCATGTAGCTCCTTCTAGATCCCTTGGTGGGTTGGGGACACATGGCCTTAGTGGTGACACCCTCATGAAATGCCACAGGTATGGACCTTTGCAGCCAGACTGTATGGAGGATCAGGAAAAAAGGAAGTGAGTTGGCTTGGGTGACGAGGGAGGTAAGAGCCCCTCTACACAGTGGGATGTCTGGGGTGGCTAGGGTTGAGGACTGAGCTGTTACCAGTCACCCTGCTCTTGGGATTCCCACTAGAGGGATGGTACCAGAGACTTCACGTGCAGGTGGAGAAAAACAGAAATAAATCTCCATTGATCTCCTTGGTCCTGAGGAGCACAGGGATTGACGGAAGCTAAAGGGCTAGGGGAAACCATCCCCACTACAGCCCAGCCCAGTCTGCCCAGTCCCTCCTCCAAGGGACAGAAAGTGTCTCGAGCCCTGTCCATACAGCTCTACACTCCTGACCACCATGCCCAGCAGCACATGGGCTGGGCAGCCTTTTCCTCATCTAAGGGACACTGCTGTGCTGGTGAAGTGAGGCCAGGCTTCTGACTCTACTTCCCTCCAACCTGGTCCTCCCTGCAGTGCCTTGTTATCCTTCCTATCAATATGGACGTCAAAACAACCCCAGGACTTCAGGTCTCCAAACCTTGCCGTGGCCAAGAGGCTCGTGAAATATCTATGGCCCGATGAGCCTGCAAAAGACTTCACTCTCCAAGGGGAGGCGCTGGAGGAGCAGGACTGTAAAATGGGTGAGGAGGCCTGGGGTAGGTTCCTAGGAAGGCTGAGGTAATTTCGATGATGGGTTATACCAGGGAATTGTCCAGATATCCCGCCTGGAACCAGAGCTGGACACCTGTCGGGTGAGATGTCCTGTTGTGGGGAGAGGGGACTGGGGATTTTCTGACATGAACAGACCTTGTGTAACCAGCAAGGCCATCTCTGGGAAGCTCACCCCATCATGGAAACTTCTAGGGCACTTCCACTAATGGTTCATCTCTTTCTGCCTTAGATGATGGACTCCTCAGGGAAGTTAATACAGAGGCACCCATGCAGGATGCATTAGGGATGGTGGAGACTCTACATGTGGGACCAACTTCTGTGGCAGAGCCCCGGGAATTTCTGAAAACCCAAGATGACACAGACCTGGCCCTTGGGGAACCAACCATGCCAGAAGCTGGACCAGTACCACTTCAAACTTCAGACCAGCCTCTGCCCACTGATGCACAGCCACCTCTAGAAGTGGCTGCAGATGTTCCAGATGCTGGGCGGCTCTTTCTAGTTTCTGTTGTGCAACTGGGTGCACCAGAGCCCTTTTTCCCTCTGCCTGATGTTGACATAGATTGAGATTGTTTATTACCTGCCGAGTTCCACCCAGGACCAGCTGTCCTTCCCGTCTTTAGAGAAAGTATCTCCTTTCGTTGTGTTTAAAACTTTTTATTGTTGTTTTCAAAGTTAATATTAATATTGCCTTTAATTATATTTCATTATTTTTCCTTGTTTTTTCAATATTAATATTTATTAATAAACATTAAGTATGCCTAGTTCTCTCATTGTTTTCATGTTAATATCACCTTTAATTTTGTTTATTTCTTTTTTTATTAATGGTTTCATTGTTAATATTTCCTTTAATTTTCTTTAGTACTTTTTTCAATGTTAATATTGCCTTTAATTATGCTTAATTCTTTTTATTGTTGTGTTCATTGTTAATATTGCCTTTCATTTTGTTTAATTCTTTTTATTATTCTTTTCACTGTCAATATCTCTTTAAATTTTGTCTAATTTTTTTTTATTGTTGTTTTCATTTTTAGTATCTCCTTGAATTTTGTTTAAATTTTTTAGGGCATGATCATTTATTTGTTACCCTTAAAGACTTATTTCTGACTGGACTCAGACTCACAAGTAAAAGCTCTGAGAGGACAGCCTACGTCTCTTGGCGATCTGGTCCTGGCGCTTTACTTGGGCGTCCTTCATTCTCTTGCCAAAAGTTCATCACATTCTGCAGCCTTCTCCTTGTTTTCCTTTGTCTGTTGTTTCTTTAGAGCAGCAATATGACGGCCTTTGTGTTGCAGGACATGAGGAGTGACAGGATGCTGAATCTTGAGTGCTTTGGTCCTGGGCTTTTTCTTTGTTTAATGGCTTTCTGACCATGTATTTTTGGCGGACATCATCTTCCTTAAAGAGATTAAAAAGCTTTCAGATTCTGCTAGCTCTTTAAGGTCCCAAGTGACGAGGCACAGTAGTATCTGTCCATCCAGGAATATCCTCCTCTCCTTTTTTTTTTTTTTCTTCCAATAACCAAATTAGGAACACTGAAATTGGCTTCCATGATGCATCCTCAAACAGACTTGTGCTTCCTCTCTCCGTTCTCCTTGGTCTATAACAAGAATGGCCCTTACTCAACAGCAGGTGCACGCTGCCATGGGTCAAAATGCCTTGCTTCATGGGAAAACTTTTTCATTCCTGCCAATGATTCGGACCACATACCCCTTCCACTCTTCACCCAGAGCATCAGCAGCTACTTCTGTGGCCATGGGCTTCTTCTCACAGAACATACGAAGCTTGTGTTCATCATCCACTTCAATGAGTTTCTGACAGCTGGTGGCAGGGAAGGAGACATTCAGCTTCATCTTGACACAGCCAACCGCCTAGGAGGTGCCACAAAAAAGAGCTGTTTAACTCCTTTTTATGGTGTTCTCAATGTGGGTTGTTATTTAGACTTTAATATTAATAAAAATTTGTTTACTCATGTTATGGTTCAAGGGCATCATGTCTATTCCCCATGTGCTACAATTTACTCATGTCTACCTGTGTATGGCAACTCTGAGACAAACATGTGGATCATGGAAGGAGAACCCTTGAAGGCCGTCTTAGAAGCAGGGAAAAGCAAGCAGCTCATGTGGCAGAAAAAGGGCAAATACCAACAATGGTGAGGAATATATGATTGTGAACTGGCAGTCTTCTGCTCAGCGGTCTCCCTAACACTTAGGGACATAGATTCTGAGTTCAGATAGAGTAGGGCTCAAGCTCAGAGGTCTTCACTTTCTCCATGGGCTTCTGCTCTGTCAAAATGGTCTGCAGGACCATGCAGAGAAAAATGATGTCAACTTAACTATAATGGTGCTCCCCATTCTCACCAACCCTGAGCCCAGAGCTGGCCGCATACTCAGAGATCTGCTTGCTTCTGCCTCTTAAAGGCCTGCGTCACCACTGCCCAGCCCCTTTTCTTTTCTTAATGTGAGTTTGGGTATTGAACTCATGCTTGCAAGGCAAACATTTCAGTAGCTGAGTTATCATGCCAGTCCATTTGCATTTTGTGTTATATTATTAATTCACATAGCTGCTTAATTAAAAACAAGATTTATACTCATTATCTCCCCCCCCCCCCGTGTGTGTGTGTGTGTGTGTGTGTGGGTGTGTGGGTGTGTGGGTGTGTGGGTGTGTGTGTGAGAGAGAGAGAGAGAGAGAGAGAGAGAGAGAGAGAGAGAGAGTGAGCCTGTGGAATCCAAAAACCAGGAGTCAACATTTCACGAAGCTGGAGTTAGAGGCAGCTGTGAGCCACACTTTAATAAGTGCTGGGAACTGAACTTGGGTCCTCTGCAAGGGTTCTTAACTCTGACATTTGCACAGTTCAGTAGACTATTGTCCTTCCTTTCATAGACAGGACACTGAGGCTTAGGCGGGAGACTGACTTGTTCTCAAATGCAAATGGCGTAAGCAATGGTTTTCTATTTCAAACCCCTGTGACTAAGAACTGAGAAGATGACAGGGTTGCAGCCATCTTTGAGAAGGGTCAGACTAGGGGCCAGCAGGCCCTGGGAACCCCACCAGGGATGTGCTGCCCCTCCACCCTTAGGCCCTGGGAACCCACCAGGGATGTCCTGCCCCGCCACCCTAAGCCCTGGGAACCCACCAGGGATGTCCTGCCCCTCCACCCTAAGCCCTGGGAACCCACCAGGGATGTCCTGCCCCTCCACCCTAAGCCCTGGGAACCCACCAGGGATGTCCTGCCCCTCCACCCTTAGGCCCTGGGAACCCACCAGGGATGTCTTGCTCCTAGACTCAGACAATTAAGAGCTACATAAAAAATGAGTTCCAGACATTTCCTGCCATCACCTAAAGGATATGATAGATTATATACCATAGCTGTTAGAGGGAGCAAGTTTCCTACAGATAAGAAATGGGATGTCTAATTGTCAGAGAAAATGGGTAAGAAAAAAATAAGCACCAGTCCTGAGCTTGTAACTATACAGAGTTGGAATTCCCCCGATCCCCTCCCCTAACCATTTTAAAAACCCTGCCCCATTGCTACTCAGGGTCTCTCTGCTCAGCTGCTGCGTCAGATGGACGGAGAGACCCAGGTTTAAAATAAGAACTCTTTGCTTTTGCATTTGGATCGGTCTCTTGATGGTCTTTGGGGGACTCTGGGTACAACAGAAGGGCATTTCTTTCCTGGACCATTGAAAGCTGAGACTAGCCAGGGACTAGTCCATTGAAAATGATGTTATCTATCTATCTATCTATCTATCTATCTATCTATCTATCTATGTATCATTTACCTACCTATCATCTATTATCTATCTTTTCATCTTCTATCTATTATCAAGTATCTATCATCTATCTATCATAGATGATCTATCATCATCTATCAGTTTATAATCTAAATCTATCCTCTATCTACATATTTATCAATTAAAGCTTTCTATCTTTGACATCTATCTATTATCTATCCTTCCCTCCTTTCTTCCGCCCACCACTCACCTATGGATCCATCTATTGTCTATTTCTCAATACTTTATTTCAGTATTAGGGGTTGAACCTAGAGCTTTACACATACTCAGTAAACACTCCATCATTGAGTGACATCCTCAGCCCGATTTTTACTTTAACTTTTTTTTTTTTTGATAAATGGTCTCATTAATTTGTTCAGGCAAGCACTGAACTCACTCTGTAGCCCAGGCTAGACTTTAACTTGTGATTCTTCAGTTCAACCTCCTGAGGAGCCGGAATTATAAGCCTGCACTATGGAGTCTGGCTTTTTTTTTCTTTGTAAGGACTTCTCTCAAGGTGGTCAGACCCTCCACTTTTCCCGGTTATCTCCTCCTACAGGACCCATTTGTCACCTTGGAGAAGATTTTTGGAGAAAAAAAGACAACAGTTTCTACTCAGGGTGGAACTTGGCAGGGATCCTAGAATTGCTGTCACTAACTTTTCCAGGCAAGGCAACTCATAAACGTCTACATTTCTATGGCGCACAGTGGAGGCTACGTGGGGGAGGGAGGAAGAGCCAGTCTTTTTCCATTTACAGAGAAGAAGTAGTGCTGGGAGGTATGGCTGGAAGGAAAAACAAGGCCCAGAGGCCTTTGAGAAGAAACTTTTTTGCCTGGAGTCTCACTATGTAGCCCAGGTTGTCCTTGAACTCACAATCTGCGCTCCCATTATTCGGTGCCAAGGTTGCATAACTGTGCAGTGCTGGGGAAATGAACTCAGGTCCTCTTGCATGCACGGCAAGCATTTTGCCGCCTAAGCCATCTCCCCAGCCCAAGGCAGACGTTCTATAAACAGAGACAACTCTGATGGTCTCAGTGACTGAATATTTTCTGTAGGTAGAGTTTTAGCTCACATGAGTCTCGAGTATATATAAATTTATAAAATATATAAATATATAAAATATATAAATTTAAAAATCACGTAGAAAGGTCATTAAACGTAATTTTGTGAGCGGGGGACCGTAACTTTTATATGCTCGAATGCCTGTGCAGCATACATGAAATCCTGCCTTCCACCCCCAGAACCACAGAAACCAGGTGTGGCATTGCATGGCTGTAATCCCAGAACTTGGGAGGTGGAGGGGGAAGGATCAGTAATTCAAGGTCATCCTTTGATACATAGTGAGTTTGAGGCCAGTTTGGGTTACACTGGATGCTGTATTTTAAAAAGGGGTAGGGGTGGGGTGTGGGTAGAAAGAAAGGAGAAGCCAGGTCAGGCAGGCTTGCAGAATCATGCTAGGGAGGAGAAGGAGGACGAGAAGGAAGGAGGGAAGAAGGGGAGGAGGAGGAGGAAGGAGGGGAGGAGGAGGGAGGGGAAGAACATGAGGAGAGAGAGAAGGAAGGAGGGGAGGAGGGGGAGGAGGAAGAGAAGAAAGGAGGAACTCATGCTTCCAGGAACTGTGACCAAATGAATTGTGCTAGAATTCAGAGACTACTGCCTCATACCTGTTGGGGTGGCTGAAGGGACTCTAGTCAGCCTGGTCCTGGCAAACATGGCCCTGGCCAGCCTTCTCCCCCATTCCCTCTGCCTTGCTAAAATCCGTTAGCTTGCATTCCTAAGGCTAGCCTCCAAGGTCCATTCCCTTATTTGGCCACTTCCTCCTCCTGAGGCTGACTATGAAGGTCTAGCTATCCAAGTATTGAAGTCCAGCAATCAGAAGCCCCCTTTGGTTCACTTCATTAACATGCCCAATTAAAAGTAAACACTTCATCCTAACATGGGATTTTCACCTTTACCTTTATTTATTTTAAGATTTATTTATTACGTATATAGTGTTCTGTCTGCACATATCCCTGCAGGCCAGAAGAGGGCACCAGATCTCATTACAGATGGTTGTGAGCCACCATGTGGTTGCTGGGAATTGAACTCAGGACCTTTGGAAGAACAAGCAGTGCTCTTAACCTCTGAGCCATCTCTCCAGCCTCACCCTTACCTTTATAAACCGCTATTTTCCTATGGGCCACCTCTGTCTCCCCTCTATCCAGAGGCAGGCAGTCCTTTGTCCTCTGGGACAAATCCCCCTCCCCATTTCCCGTGTCCCCTTCCCCTTCTCCCTTGTCCTCCATCTCCTGTCTTTGTCTCTTATTCCCTGCCCTCTGTCCCTCTGGGGCAAATAAATCTCCTTTGTGCTGAGAACTTGGTATTGGCGGTCCCGAGTGGATACTTTTCCTTTCAGTGGCAACTATTGAAACTACCCCTACCTCAAAAAGGGGGTGTAGACAAGGATGTGGAGAAATTAGAATTCTTGTGTCTTGCTGGTGAAGACCCCTTGGAAAGCAATATGGTGCTAACCTTTAAACATTTAAAAACAGAATTGCCATATGAGACACAAATTCCATTTCTGGGCATAAATGCTAGAAAACTGAAAGCAAGGATGTGAAAAGATATTTGTACACCCCTGTTCACAGCAGCAGAATCATCATAGGCAAAAGATGGAACTGCCCCAGGGTACCGGTTGGTCTTTGTCAACATGTCACAAACCAGACTCACCAGGGACGAGGAACCTCAATGGAGGAATCATCTTCATCAGACTGGCCTGTGGGAGCATTCTCTTGATTGGTAATCGGTATGGAGGGGCCCAGTCCACTGTGGGCACTGCCATCCCTGGGCAAGTGGCCCTGGGTTGTGTAAGGAAGGTAGCTAAGTAACCTAGAGGAATCAAGACAGTAAGTAGCTCTCCTCCATGGTTCCTGTTTGAGTTCCTGCCCTGACTTCCCTCAAGGGTGGGCTGTCCTTGGGCTGTGTGAGCCAAAAACCCCCGTTTCTCCTCAAGTTGCCGGTCAGTGTTTTGGCACACCAACAAATTAGGACACCAAGTGAAGTGTCCACCACCTGACAGATGACTAAACAGAATGTGACACACGTGCACTCGGCCGTTAGAAAGGAAGGGCACGGGGCTGGGGAGATGGCCAGTGGTTAAAGCACTCACTGGTAGAAATCTGCGTTTGGTTCCTAGTATCATACTGGGTGGCTCACAACGGCCTTAAACTCCAGGTCCTGGGCATCTGACATTCTCTTCTGGACTCTTTGAATATCTGCATTCATATGCGCATGCGCATACATACATACATACATACACACACACACACACACACACACACACACACACACACACACTTAAAAATGAAATAAAAAAAATTTAAAGGAAGGACATTCTGATACATCACACAACGTAGTTCAAGTTTGAGGACAACTGTGCCAAATGAAATAAGCCACTCACAAGAGGACAAAGACTGTTTGATTCCATTTATCTATGTACATAGAGTAGAGCATGCAGGGAGAGAACATCGAGAGAGTGAAGAATGTAATGTTAACAGTTAATAGTTAATCGTCATAGTCAAGACAGTGGCCTTTTCTAGGAGGGAATTCATGCTAAGTAAAGACTCAGATGTGACTTCCGACCTGGCAACTCAGTCTTGATCATTGAAAAGCAATTAACAGTAGACAGTAGTGCTCATGATCTGTAGTTATTGAAATGCAGGACTCATTCTAGAGATCAAGATTTGGACATGAGGAAGCTATGCCCAGAGATTCTTTGTTTAAGATTCCTGTTCTTTCCAAAAGGGCAGCTGTCAGTCACATGTATATGCTGAGCCCTTAAAATGTGGAATCTGAATTGAGGTGTGTGTGTGCGCGTGTGTGCGTGTGTGCGTGTGTGCGTGTGTGTGTGTGTGTGTGTGTGTGTGTGTGTGTGTGTTTGAGGTATTGGGGATGGAACCCAGGAACTGGACCTCACATATGCTAGCAGGTACTCTACCACTGAGCCCACCCCAGCCCCTCACTGGGGGATTCTAGGCAGGTGATCTACCACTGAGCCACACCCCAGCCCCTCACTGGGGGATTCTAGGCAGGTGCTCTACCACTGAGACATGCCCTCCAGTCCCAGAACTGATTCCTACCAAAGAATATTAAAGAGGATTTTAAAATCTTATTATTTTGGCAAGTAGATACAGATCCTTGTCTGGCAGTAGTCAGACATTGTTCATTAATGGGGAAGAATCAATGAAAAGCTCCCATGAACTACAGCAACAACCCATATCAGTGTTATATAGGTTTGATCTTTTCTTTTCTTTCTTTTTTTGGTGGGAGGGTGGCTTTGAGACAGAGGAGTTTCACTATATAGCTCTGGCTGTCCTGGAACTCACTCTGGAGACCAGGCTGGTCTTGAACTCACAGAGATCCACCTGCCGCTGTCTCCTGAGTGCTGGGATTAAAAGCGTGTGTCACCACTGTCTGGCAGATTTGATCTTTTCTGTTGTTTTTTAAATAATTTTTAAATAAATTTTCACTATGTAGGCCAGGGTAGCTTGGAATTCAGTATGTAGCTTAAGCTGGTCATCAGTTTATAATCTTCCTCCTTCAGCCTCCTTAGGTCTAGAGTTACAGATGTGTACATCTGCATTAGTATTGCATTAAGAATAGAGAGACTTCCTCTTTGAGTCGTGTAGACTAAGAGCAAGCCCAAATTTGAATTCTCTACTTTTATCTCTGTGCCTTCCATCTGTCTGTGGCCTGTTTGTTGTGTGTGTCTGAAGTCTGTCCCTAACGAAGAGCTTTGCTACACAGCATGAGAAAGCATGAGGGATTCCTTTCTCTAGAAGTCTTTAACAACGTTCTACAAGGTAAGAAGTTACTGTATGGATCCCACCTGGCCCAGAATAGCAAGGAAACTACAAACAGTTGTTATCAGTCTTTATACCCACACGTTGCTTTGAACATTTATGGGGTATTTATTTTGTTTAAGGTTGCTTTCAGCAAACGATTACAACCTGCACCCCCATCATTCTGGGTCAGGGACATGGGAGAGTACGTAATTTAAGATTGAAGCTATGCCTTTAGCTTAGGTTGTAAATGCTGATTACGTGGGAATTGCAAGGCATGGTGAGGTCGGTTACATTGTTCTTTTAAAGGCAAGTTAAACAGGCTGAGTACATAGTAAGGCAGCAGGGTAGGTACATAGTTTTGAATGATTCCCAGGCACGTTATTAACTTGGTTGCAAGGTCCAGCAAAAGTTCAGTTTCTGAAGGCAAGAAGGATTTTCAGAAAAAGACATTTCCACATACTTCATGCCTGGTTAATACATTTGAGTTTAATCTCATTCCAACAGACAAGCAATGTGTCCCACACAGGCTCTCCCAAGTCTCATCTATTCATTATGAGTTGTTGAGCATGGGAAGACGTTGCTCCAAAAGTGTGAAGTGCTAGACATGATGGGTAAATGCTGAAGATCTGTTGTACAGCATTGTGAATGTAGTTCATAGTCATGTCTTGAGTACTTGTATTGATGACTGACCACCCATGGTCTCAGGAGGTGGGAGGAAGAGGTGGTAAGGATCTCAAGTTCAAGGTCTTCCTTGGTTATATTGTGGGTCAGAGGCCAGCCTGGGCTCTATGAGACCCTGTCTCAAAAACAATCCCCACCCCATCAAAAAAACCACCTAAAAACCAACAGTAAACAACCCCCAAAACAAGACCAGAAAAGTCACCTTCAACAAAAATCTGAAAAACAACAAAGCAAAACCGAACCCAAATCATACCAAAACAAGAACAAAAAGAAAAAAAGAAAGAAAAGAAAAAGGAGAAAATTGCTGAGGAAGCCTGCCTCCCTATCTCCTTTCTCCCTTTTGTCCTTTACTTTTTCTGACCTCCTAAAATCTAGGACCTAGGTCAGTGGTACTCTACCTTCCTAATGCTGAGACCTTTTAATACACAGTTCCTCATGTGATGCAGCTGTCTTTGAGTCATTTCTGTTCCAGTAAGTAACCTCTCACCCCATATTCTTTTTTTTTTGTTTTGTTTTGTTTTGTTTTGTTTTTCGAGACAGGGTTTCTCTGTGTAGCTTTGCGCCTTTCCTGGAACTCACTCTGTAGCCCAGGCTGGCCTCGAACTCACAGAGATCCGCCTGGCTCTGCCTCCCGAGTGCTGGGATTAAAGGCGTGCACCACCACCGCCCGGCCACCCCATATTGTTGTTAGCAACCCCAATACAACTCATCGGTTCACCAGGTTGGACTTTGGTAGTATCCGTACTTTGGTGTGTTGTGGGTTCCCTGTCCCTCCAGGAAAAGTTTTGTCACCCAAGACCACACTCATGCTCACCCAATCAACCCTAGTTAAATTTAGCGAGTCATAAATTAAAAGAAACACTTGCTGAAAGAAAGAACGAAAAAGAAAAGAAATCGTTGAGAGACATTTTAAACGTTTACTTCACAGGCTGCTAGAAACCTATTTTTAGGACCCCACAGCAGGATCCATATTGCCACCTAGTGGCAATAATCTGAAACTGCAACAGAATCTACCTCTAAGTCTTTCCTGAAGCAGGCTTGAAGAGGTGTCTGAGGAGGCTGCCTGGAGGTATCCGTTATTAGAGAGCATCCAGAGGTACAAGGACTGGTTTCCCAATGGAATGTACTAGTTACTTTCTCGTTGTTGTGAAAATGCCTGGCAAAAGAAACTTCAGGAAGAAGGGTTGGTTTTGGTTCAGTTTGTAAGGTGTAGTTTATCGTGGTGGGAAGGCATGGCAGCCGGAGCTTGAAGCAGCTGGTCATCTTGCATCCACAATCAAGAAGCAGAGGGTGGGGAAGGGGCAGGGAGAGGGGGAGAAGGAGAGGGAGAGGGGAAGGGGGGCGGTGCTCAGCTTACTTTGTCTGTTTTGTTCAGTCTGGTGTTGCCCACATTTAGGGTGATCCTTTCCACCTCAGCTAACCTAATGTGGATGATCTTTCACAGAGGAGTCCAGAGTCTCTTAAGGGACTTTTAGATCCTGTCAAGTTGACAATCGATATTAACCATCCCATCACGGGGAATATAGGGGAAAGGACAGTACAACTTTTCCTTGTTTCCTGGTTCCATTTCCTTGGAATCCCTTTTCCTATCCTGTCACTATAAGACAGTGTCTATACTTAGTAACTCAGTGTTCCATTTTCACTTCCTTGGAAGATTCTCTCCTCCTTCTGGTGCCTTTCTAGGTACCTAACCTCTGTGATTATTCAGATTGTAACACACATGACAAAAGCTTAAAATAGGGACATACTGATAGAATTTCTAGCCATGCCCCATGACCTCGCATGTGTTGGCAAGATGCTTAGTCATTTCCTGGGCCGTACCTATGTAATCTGTGTGCTGTGTGGTCATGTAATTTGTGTGCAGTGTGATCACGTAATCTATGCACATGCGTGGTGTAGTGTAGGCCCATATGTGCATGCGTTGGGGGAGTCCATGAAAGGCGGATCCCATTACCCTCTCTTCCCTCTCCCACACATGTCTTTCAAACAGGCCTGTCCCTCCCTTCTCCTAATAAACTCTTATAGTGGGTTTTGTTGGGCCCCATGACTTTTTCTCAAAGGGTAAACAGCACCGCATAAAACTAACACATACATTCATAGAATACAGTGTGTAGCAAGCCCACAGCCAACATCAATCTAAACTGAGAGAATCTCAAAGAATTTCCTCTAAAATCAGAAATAAAACCCAGTGTCTACTGAAAGATAAACAGTATTGTTTGGTGGCGCTGGTTACTGGTGGAAAAGTCAGGAGCCATGGCCATGATTACTAGAGTTACAGAGAGCTTTATTAGAAGGGAAAGGTGAGGGAGAGAGGGGAGCTAGGTCTGGGGGGGGGGGGAGATGGCGGGAGCAGAGCAGAGAGCAGGGAGCAGGGAGCAGAGAGGGAACACAGAGTAGAGAGCAGAGAGAGAAGGCACAGACTGCATGACCATGGCAGGTTTAACTTGAGGCCCAGTCCATGAGAGGGAGTGGGTGCCCTATACTATCTGATGGCCAGGAACTGGAGACTGGATAGTCCAGAGACCTAGGGTGGAATCAAACACTACAGGCAAAAAACAAACCAACAAAACACAGTGAAATGATTCCTAATGATATTCTGCAATACTCACAGATCAGTGCTTTGTCCAGTTATCATCAGAGAGGCTTCCTCTGGCAGCAGATGGGAGCAAGTGCAGAGACCCACAGCCAGACGTTATGCAGACAGAAAGTTTCAAGTGGAGGTAAACATCCAAATATTATTTTATCCACCTTATCCTGTCATATGAACTATACCTTCTGCAGTTGTGAATACAAAACAACTCTGACCTCCCAATTTGATATTTTTATACTACATTTCATTGTTTCATTTCTTCATATGAGCAGCTCCAGATTCAGGGTTTTTATCAAGGCCAGGTAAATTTACTCTATATTCTAGATAAGAAAATTTTGTGTTTGAAAGATTATTTTCAATTCTGAGAAATAACATAAATGGACTCAAGGCAAAGATCACATGATGATCTTAAAAGATGTAGAAAAAGCCTTTGATAAAACCCAACATGCTTTTTTTGATAAAAGTCCTATGGTACCTCAATAGAATGGAGGTTTCTATGACAAATCCACAGGCAGCGTCAGGTTCAGTGGAGAAGAACTTGAATCAATCCCAATCAAATCTGAAAATAATCAGTGCTGTCCACTATGCTGTGGGAGCCCGTTCTCGGGTTCCTCGTGGCTTTACCCAGCAGGTCCGCATAGAGGATGATTAGACCACGGGCCTGAGTGCAGGTGTCTGAGATGGTCTGCACTTGGCTGTGCTGGGGGAGGAGGTCTTTTGCTCCACCCCTTGGCGTCTCTATAAAAACCCTGGGGCAGAGGCAGTCGGGGGCCCATTGGAATAGGTTCCAGGCCCTCTCGAGGCTATCCTTTATTTTCTATCTGTTTATCTCCGCGGTATTCTCCGCAATAAATTCTTCTATCTAATATTTCCTGCTGCTCGCACTCAAGAAAACTCTGGGGAACTGTGGGGGTGGTTTGGTAAACGCCCCACAGAATGGCGCCATGAACAGGGACTAAAGAAAAAAGAAAAAAGGGACAAAAAAAGGGGGGACTAAAGACAAATGAACAGGGACTAAAGACAAAGTAATAAGGACTAAAGATAAAGGAAAATAATAGTTTTATTACAGAGTTTTTGGTGAAAGTGCTGAGTTCAGCCCTGCCAGTGGATAAGGCATGCTGATGTTATGGAAAATATATATATTTTTATATATATTTTTGAGAGGCAGGGTTTTTATCCTCGAGAGAAAAGGAAAGCGGACTGGAAGGATGTCCGATGCTGCAGCAAAATTCTCTTCTGTCAAAATTTTCTGTCTTCTATCCCTTTCTCAATTTCTATCTGTGAAAAATAAGGCATAGGGTAGTAATATAGTGTAGGAAAAACTTAGAAGTGTAAGATTGTGTAGGAAAAAATAAGTAAGGCAACTAGACAGAAAAACTCTACAATTTTCTAACTTTGGGGGCTCTGAATGCAAACTGGGGGAAAAAAATCTTTGGGCTTTACGGGTAGTAAAAAAGCTCTTTGAGCTTATGGGGAAGAAAAGTTTCCTATGGAAGCTTTTGACCTGGGGACAGCTGAAATGCTAAGTCCAAGCGGCAGGAGAAAGTGATTTCTCCCTGAGGCAAAAATGGGGGTGTAAAAAGCCAAAAAGTTTAAAGTTGGGAAGTTTTGGGAAAAGTTGGTCTTTCTCCTGGGGGAAAAAAAATCTTTCTCTTAAACTATAAAGCTTTTCTTGGAAAACTTGGGGGAAAAAAATCTCTTTAAAAAAGCCTTAATCTTTCTCAAAAGCTCTCTTAAACTTAAAAACTAAAGACTTTAACTTTCTCAAAAGGGCAAAAATTAGAATCACCTGAAGATATTAGTATGGGGACCACTTGTGATTAGCTCAAAGGGAAAACAAACCTCTTAAGACAGCAAAACCTAAGTTCTTTCAAGCTTTAAAAATCCTCCCTGCAATGCAGGAGGCAGGGACAAGTTCCTAAAAACCTCTTCTAAGCTCTGTCTCTTCAAACTAGTAAAAGACAGTGGGTCAGAGTACCCTGAGGGAAACGCTTGGGAGAGTGTGGGTAAAGAGCTACAGAGAGCACAAAAGGGCAGGAAACTTTACTTGAGAAAAGCCAAAAAGCTAAGCTTTTCAGTTATGCCCAGCTGAGGCATCAAGGGTTTTGTTTTTGAGTGAGCGTTTCAGAATGAAAAGGTGCTCCTAATCGTCCTAATGCAAAGATCCCCTCAAGTAATGCAAACTGTTAGCATTGTATCCTCACTTCTGACCAAAAACCCAGAGGCGACTGGCCAGCGTCTCTGAGTTGGGGTGCATTTCGGGGATACTAGGGTTCCTGCAGTGGTAAACTTCCTGGAGCACAGAGCTGAGGCAGGAAGGTGCAGGACCCAGGGGAAGATTGCTAATGAACAAACAAAGCTAAAGCCAGTGGAAACGGCATAGTTGTCTGCTTTCCTACAAGTCCCAGGTTGATAGGTCCACAGCTGAAAAGAAATCTGAGAAAAAAGCTTTCCTATCAGAAAAAGGACCTTTCTGGGAAAACAGTAAAGCTGAACTGTGTCTGAAGCAGTTGTGCTGCTGAGTCAGAACGCTGTCTGGGGAAAGAGCCCAGCCAGGGCAGAACAGAACTATCCAGGAATAAAGCTTTCTTTTCTGTCAGAGAAAGCACCTCTTTGAGAAAAGCTTTGTTTCAACTGACTCCCTGAGATGAGGGAGTGTAGCCCTGAGGGGTGATTGCCTCTGGTATAAGCTCTGTCCTTGAGCAGCACCCAGATAAGCAAACACAACCCACTGGGGACTGGGGGGCCAGGTGAAGGCCTAATGAAACAAAACACCTGTCTTAATAGGAGTTTGGAGATGGCAAAAACCTCCCTTGTTAGATTTTCAGTCTGTACGCAAACCACACAGACCCTGAAAACAGAAATGGACAAAAAGCCCCTACCTTCAGTAGCAGGGAAAGCCGCCACTGTAGTGTCGGAAACTGTTTCTGGGGTAGAGGGGATAAACTGAGACCAAACTGGGAACTGTCTGGGAAAAAGACTCCAAAGAAACAGAAGGGACATAATCCTCCCCAGAAAATATATGACCTGAAAAAGCTGCTAGAATTTGAGGCAGATTTGCGGGGGAGAAAAAGCCCCTACCTCCAAAGGCAGCTAGCAGAGGAACAGAGCCGCAGATACCTGAAGCTCTGCATTAGGGAAGGGAGGAACAAGCAAAATGAGATAGATCAGTGGGAGAAAATCTCTGAAAGAGCTATGGAAAAGCTGTTGTACATGATCTTGTTTTTCACTGACTGGCTAAGGCAAACACAAGCCCCGAGGAAAGTTGCTATCAGAAATTGTCCACCTCAATGCGCGCTAATGAGGCAGGTGCAGTTCTGATTTGGGGGCCAGTGTCAAATGAAGGAGAGACACATGTTAAAGCCAGCTGAGGAGAGAATAGGAATCTCCCAATGTGCCATAGCTGAAAATGTAAAATGCTTGTTCAAATCTCCCGTTGCAAAAGCAAAAAACTTTGTTCAGGCCTCCCAGGCAAGAATTTGTAAGCAAGTCTGGTAAAAGAGAACCAGTTGACTCTCGGACCCGAAAAGAACTATGGGAAATGACTGATGGGAAATGATATAAGGGACTGATATAAGGGAATGATATAAAAGACTGATATAAGGGACTGATATTATTATGGACTGATATAAGGGAAATGCATTCTGGGAAAGGTAGTTTTTCCGCTAAAGATGGCGACATTGCCCTGAAATAGTTTTGTCAGCTCGAAAATACGTTCATGGTAAACTTAAAATACAGCTTTTAAAAGAATAAGGAGGAAAATCATCTAAGAGTTTAAGTGTCAGTTCCAATGAAAAATTGAAAGGATACGGAACTAGGTGCTTCGCGGTTTGGGGCTCCTTGGTAAAATGCCTTATTTACACTAATAGCTGTGCTAAGTTTTTACGGTAGTTGGATGACAAAAGGCTACCTTTAAGAGCAAACAAGCCACTTTAAAAATCCTTAAGACAGCAAGAGAGAGCAGTTTATACACTGAACGTTGTCTTAGATATGAAGAAACTTATGTGAAATTAAAAGTTATTTACCTTTTGAACAAACTGCCTGCAATGAGTAATTCCTTTGCAAATCTAATTAAGGGGATAAGAAACAGGCATTCAAAAAAATGACTGCTTTATAGATGGGAAACAAACTTCAGAAAAGCTGTCTTACAAAAGAGTTGCTTCACCTGAAAGTTCCTTATAAGAAATCAATGCTAAATATTACAGCTGCTAATAACATCAGGAGTTAAAGCTAATGAAGTGAAAATACTTAATACAGTTCGGAGCTGTGCCACTTGTGGCTTTACTAGCTCCTTTAGAAAAATACTTTATATCACCTAATAGCTGTGCAGTATTTGGCAAAGACCTTACAGCAGCTAAATATGGTAATTTCACCCTCAGTGTAAAGTGAAGTTTTTCTGTAGAACAAACCAAAAGTACTGCTGTAATAGAAACGTTTGTCTGAATTGAAGCACTTAGGGGAACTACTATGAATTTGGGTGAAGGGACAGCCTCTAGTTGAAAACTGTCTACCGCTGACAGTGCATCTCTGCCGGTCTGGAACGGCTGAGAGAACTGGCAACTTTGGAGTGTGGCATCATCCTGGGAAGGTTATAGTCCCCTAGCAACAACTATCACAATTCTATAACAACACTCACTAAATCCCAGTGCTTTATAACAAAGCTGACTATAAACTCTAAAATTTAGAAATGATGTACGTACTTCCTGTCTAGTTAAGAAAATCTGTCTAATAGAGTACTAATAATAATTAAGAGTAAGAAATAGAAAAAGATGAAAATAAGATATGTGAGTTTGTAAAAATTCTCGTTAGATCTGTGTTAAGAAATCTTTAGGTGTTTGCTAAGTTAAATATATGCTAATGGTAGCCCTATATAAGTTTGTAAAATAGATCTATAGAGTTCCTTTAAGAATATATATAAGCTTGCAAGAAGTATCTAAGGTAGTCTTAAGACATGTAGTAATAAACTTGTAAGAAGCAAAGATGCTAGTTGTAAATGTAAGTTTAAATAAGTACATAAGAAGTAATAAGAAATATATTTGCTAAAGTAGTTTTATAGTTTCCTTAAGGAGTTTAAATAAGTAGATGTTAATGTTATATGAGTTTGTAAAAACGTGTAAATGTTGAATATGAATCTAAATGCTTTGCAAGGCAAAAGGTTATATGTGAGTTTGTGAAAAAGTGTAAATGTTAAGTGTGAGTCTATTAATGTATATGCTGAAAAAACCTGAGATACAGAACTTAGTGTCCTAGCAGACTGCAAAACAGGCAGTCTGAGCGGTTTTCAAAAGCTCCAGAAGCCGCTAAGAAGCTAAGAATGGCGGACGCGAGAACCAGCACAAGGCATCCGCAGCTGAGATTCATGGAAAATCAACGCAACACAGAAAAACCTAAGCTAACATCAAAAACGGTGCGGTTTAGAATACTACTGTACCTAAAAAGGTCTCTGGCTTGAGAATAAGTTCAGAGACACTTGTTTGAACAAAAATTGTTAACTGCAAAAAGTTTTGGTTGAAAACGTCTCTTCATATTTTGAAGTGTGAAAGCCTGATACCAGAATTTATTTGAACTTTTTGAACTTAAAATGAGATAAAACTACAAAAAGATTTTGGTTATGGATTTCTTCATATTTGGAAGGCTCATACCAGAATTTATCATTTGAATTTTGAGACTTAAGAAATGAAATGAATAGTAGAGATTTCATTACAATGGGACAATTTTGAGTTTACTTATAGTAATGACCTAGGAACTGTTTTCTGGAATTGGGTTAAAAATGGAACTGTTTAAATGAAGAAATTTATTATTTCTACCTAGAGTCAAGATGTGTATGCATATATGCTTTATTAATTGGTGATTCATGTATTCTGTGTTAAAAATGCAATTGTTTTGTGGAACTGTTTATGTAAAAATGAAATTACTTACAGAACTGGTTTTGTGTTACAAATGGAACTGTTTAAATGGAAAAGTTTGGGTTTTATAATTAGGCTTGAGATTTTGCTTAAATTATAAAGAAAAGGGGGAGAGTTAATATTCCTTAGTCTAATTTCAAAAGTTGTTTGAGTGAATTAATGTCATGTTTTTGTTAGTAAGAAATGCAAATGGGGTATATTAAGAGACTACTTCTAAAGTGTAAAGAGTTTTATTAAGAAACTGCTTTTGGATGTTTTGCTAAAAGTTTTCAAAGTGTTCATGGTTAGACTGAGAAGATTGCTTTTCAATATGGGTTTATAGGAATTGTATAAGTTTGGGTTCCTCTAACTAGGTTTGAGATTTTGTTTAAAAAATTATAAAGAGAAGGAGGAGTTATGAGATTGAATTATGTTTGCAGAAACCTATTGATATTAATGCACCTGGTTTTGTGGAGTTAAGGAAATATTTAAGTTTGATGTGAATACATCGAAGTTTTTCCTATGTTCTGTTAACAAGAAAATTCAAATGATTGAGTTAAAGTTGTAAGACGGAGAAAATTGTTAACTATATATAGCACCATATATGCTAATTCAAATGGTTCTGTTAAGAGTTTGCTTTGAGTTGTAAGATTGAGAGAATTGTGACTATGTATAGCAATATTTATGTTAACCTGTTAATGGTAATAATGAAGCTAAGGGATTCTTTAAGTTTGTAGTCGCCTTAAGAGTTTTTGGCTTAGAAAGGGCTTGAGGCAGCTAAGACTGCTGTAGTCACCTTGGACCTAATTCAAAAGAGAAATGCCATCTATATCATCCTCTACTCCCATACTGGGAGGTGTAACAGCTATGGAGATTGCTGTAAGCCATTATAGTTATTTTTTTATATATTAAGAAAGGGGGACCTGTGGGAGCCCGTTCTCGGGTTCCTCGTGGCTTTACCCAGCAGGTCCGCATAGAGGATGATTAGACCACGGGCCTGAGTGCAGGTGTCTGAGATGGTCTGCACTTGGCTGTGCTGGGGGAGGAGGTCTTTTGCTCCACCCCTTGGCGTCTCTATAAAAACCCTGGGGCAGAGGCAGTCGGGGGCCCATTGGAATAGGTTCCAGGCCCTCTCGAGGCTATCCTTTATTTTCTATCTGTTTATCTCCGCGGTATTCTCCGCAATAAATTCTTCTATCTAATATTTCCTGCTGCTTGCACTCAAGAAAACTCTGGGGAACTGTGGGGGTGGTTGGGTAAACGCCCCACACTATGCCCAGTCCTTTTCATTATTGTATTTGATGCATTAGCTGGAACCATGAAGCCTTAAAAGGAAATTAAACACATACCAATAGGAAAAGAAAAAAATCAAAGTATCCCTACTTGTCAACGATATGATATTATACACAACATTTTCCAAATATCCTGCCAGAAAACTTACAGAGATGATCAACAGTCTCAGCAAAGTGGCAGGTCACAGAATCAACTTACAAACTCAATAGCTATTCTATACACCACCAACAAACAGGCAGAGAAAGATCATGGAGACACTGCCATGCAGAATATTCTAAAGAAGACAGAATACCTGTGCAGAAGCTTCTAAGTGTTATGTTGGCTTATGCATCAAATCTTGTTTATTTCCCAAGCGACTGCATTCTTGTTCAGAAGGTCCTTCTCTGTAATTATAGTTTGAAATTCACTCCTTATGTTTTCATCTAGCAATCTCCAGAGTATTCAGATATTCTGCTGCTGATCTGTTTGTATTCAAAAGAGAAGGATTGAGTCATATGCTTGTATCTTTTTATTTACTATCAAAGATTTCATGCAAAAATATTTTTTATTGGATGAGATGTATTAGTTCTTCACCTTTTGTTACTCTCCCCTAAAGTTATTTGGTATTACTTTTAAACTTTTAAATATTTTATTGTTTATTATTTTATATATGTTATTATTGTATTCATTTTTTGAAATGAATACATTTACAGTTGACTAGGGAGGCATTACAATATGTGCTAATGATATCCAGAGAGTGATTTGGGAATACCTTGAAAGCATATATTACAAATGGAAAATCAAGAAAGACACCTGTGAGATTTCAAAATTAATTCAGGAGAGGAGGTGCCATAGACTCCCAAATATAAGGATATTGCTCTTTGCTACTATTCAGAACTTGATATAAGAACCTATTGCTGATGGTATTGGCATAAAAACAGACAGGTGGATCAATGGAATCTAATCAAAGACCCAGACATAAATCCACACACCTATGAACACTTGATTATCGACGAAGAAGCCAAAACTATACAATGGAGAAAAGAAAGCATCTTCAACAAACGGTGCTGGCATGAATCCAACACTCAGTACAAAACCTTATCAAAGAAAAGGGGGCTAAGAGTAACAGCAGCTTCCACCCAGCTTCATTTTTGATACATTCAGGGTTTAGGAGCCTTCAGAGGCTGGGTTTAAATGCATGGAGAGATTTTTATGACAGAGCCACTCAAAGAAATATAAATTTCCCTTGTGCAAAACAAACAGTGATTGAAGCTCAGACACACTGCCACCACAAGAGACTCTTTTTGTTTGTTTTTGGTTTTTAACATTCTTTTCTAGTCACTTCTTGGGGCGAAGGATAGAACTCAAAAAGCCAGGGGAAACTTATCATACTTGGAAATAGAACTAGGACCTTCTGGAGTGTGTGTGTGTGGGAGCGGGTCCTTTAAAAAACACAGACTCGTGGTGGAGCCTCCTGCCTCAGCCTCCAGAGCCCGCGCCACCACAGGCCCTGCTTGCATTGCTTTTGTTTAGAGTTCGGGTTCCAGGGCCTGCTGTATGCTCAGGCCACCTCTACTAACTACTAAGTCCAGCACCAGGACTTTGGTTATTAATATCATTCATTCTAATAGCAGCACAAGCCACTCAGTAGCCTCCAGTCAGGGGACTCAGGCTCCACTTTACCCTGAAGCAACAGGACAAGGCTGGGGGAGGCGTGGCGTGGTGATAAAGCTGATGATGCATTTCCTTAGAGTTGAGGGCTTCCTTTCTTCTGTTTCCTGGGGGAGAGGTTTGCAATTAATGTTTCGGTGATCTTTCAAAAGAAACTCTGGCTGGGCGGTGGTGGCGCACGCCTTTAATCCCAGCACTCGCCAGGCAGGGCCAGGCGGATCTCTGTGAGTTCGAGGCTAGCCTGGACTACCAAGTGAGTTCCAGGAAAGGCGCAAAGCTACACAGAGAAACCCTGTCTCAAAAAAAAAAAAAAAAAAAAAAAAAAAAAAAAAAAAAAAAGAAAAGAAACTCTGTAACCACTCTTGAACATTCTGATTTTATTTCAAACTTCACTCCAGAAAAGGAGTTCCGTTTACTTTTTGTTGTTGCTGTTCCATGATTCTGGGGGGTTGTGGTTGTTGTTACATGTTTCTGGGATTTTTGTTCTTGCCTGCTGTTCCTGCCCTTCTGATTGTATATTACTTTTAAAATTAAAAAAAAAATCTAAGAAATTCAAAAGATACAAGAAACTAGATGTAATGCCAACACTCGGAAAGCTGAGGCAGGAGGATTGTGAGTTCCAGTCTGGCCTATGCTCCTTAACAAGGCTCTGTGGGGAAAAAAAAAAGCAGTTCAAAAACAGGAGTGTCCTGTCATATCAGTATAATCATGAAAATTTGGCCCTTGGGTCTGTCATGGCGGCTCATGTTCTGATCCACATTTAGGGGATGAGCACAATGAAGATCAATTCAGTGTCGCCTTTGACTCTGGATATAGTTCTGAGAGCTGCCTAGCCTACAGGAACCCCAGTGTAAAGAGAGAGAAAAAGCACCTGGGGGAGGACAAGTGGCTCACACCTTTAACCCCACCACTCAGGAGGCTGAGCCCTGAGAATCACTGAAAGCTGGAGGCCACTCCGGTCTACACAGGAAGCTCTAGGCTGTCAGGACTACTGAGCAAGATCCTGTCTCCAAATAAATAAATAAAAGAAACAAATAAACTTGGGACTAGGAGATTGGAATAGAGCACTTTTCTGGCCTGGGGAAAGCTCTCTGGGTTCTATTCCCAGAGTTGGAAAAACAGACAGACAACCCAACAGTCAGCACATGGCCAGGATCCAGGTCCTTGCTCCTTTAAGGTTCCACCTTCCTGAGAAGGTGGCACCTGGCAGGCAAGCCGCAGCAGCAAAGGGCTGCTTTTCTCCTCTGGTCATTTTCTGAAGTTCCTGAAGCCACACTGAAATGTCTCCAGGGTTTTTTCAGCATTCTCCTCTGTAGGCACACAGACATCTTCCTGACCCCTGTGACACACTCAGAGCCTTTCAGGTCAGAACTAATTTCAGCCGGGCTAAATGTCACCGTGGCAACCCAAGGATCCAGAGGGAAACTCCATCCAGTAAATATCAACACCCAATTAAAACCAGAAACTGAAAGAAAACTATGTCAGGCTTGAGATCTACTCTGTAGTATAAAACATGAAACAAACATCATCTCCAGTCCCCTCTGCTATCACTACAGAGACCAGGATAGCCTGAAACTGTGGCAATCCTCCTGCCTCTGCCTCTTGAATGCTGAGATTACAGGTATGGAACACACACACACACACACACACACACACACACACACACACACACCCCTTTAAAAGAGAGTTTACTTGCATGTATAGATATGCACTACATTCATGCAGTACTCATGTAGGCCAGAAGAAGGCTTTGGATCCCCTGGACTTGGAGTTACAGGTTATAGTTCTGATCACTGTGTGGGTGCTGGGATTTGAACCTGGGTCCTCTGCAAGAGCAGCAAGCTCTCTTAAAAGCCATCCCTTTAGAAGAGAAAGTAGGAAGTACTTTTGAACACATTGGCACAGGAGATCACTTCCTAAATATAACACCAGTAGCACAGACACTGAGAACAACAATTAATAATAATAATAAATAAATAAATACTAAATTAATAAATGGGACCTCTTGAAAATGTATGAGAATTCAGTGGAGTTTCAACCCTAGTTCATCTGCACATCTTCAGGTTCCCATGTGTGCCTTTAATACCTATGGAGTGCCGGGCGGTGGTGGCGCATACCTTTAATCCCAGCACTCGGGAGGCAGAGGCAGGTGGATCTCTGTGTGTTCGAGGCCAGCCTGGTCTACAGAGCGAGATCCAGGAAAGGCTCCAAAGCTACACAGAGAAACCCTGTCTCGAAAAACCAAAAAAACAAAACAAAACAAAACAAAAACACAAAGAGCTTAGTGTATCTATAGTTATTCTTGTCCTGAATGCCTGGTGGAGCTATAGCTGTATTGATAGAATTTTGTCTTAGAGGAATAAAGTTAACAGACATAAGAGCATAGTGTACGTAGATTTTTTTTCCCTCAGATATCCCACGCCAGATGTAGCGCAATCCCCAGACCCTGGGAATTCAGTAGAGAGCAGGGAAATGAGGATGTGTCTGCGCTGGAAGAGTGCTCATTTGACAAGCACGGAGCCCTGGGTTGCCTCCCCAGCACTGGGTGTGGCACTGCACCCTGACAAGCCCAGCCCTGGGAGGTAGAGGCAGGAGGATTGGGAGTTCAAGGATATGCTTGGCTATGTGAGACTAGCCTTGACTACACGAGAGCCTATCTCAAAAGAAGAAAAGGAAAAGCTGGGTGTGGTGGTGCATTCCTTTAATCCCAGAAGGTGGATCTCTGTGAGTTCGAAGCCAGCCTGGTTTACATAGCAATGGCTATTACACAGAGAAACCCTGTCTCGAAAAGAGGTGGGGGGGCGAGGGCAGGGAGAAAGAAAGTAGGAAGGGAGGGAGGGAGAGAAAGAGAAGAAAAAAGAAAGGAAAAGAAAAGAGAAAAGAAAGGAAAGAAAAAGAAAAGGAAGGGAGTGAGGAGAAAAATGGGGAGGGAGAGCAGCACAGACCTGGGCAGGCAGGAAAGGCAGGGCCAAGGGTTCCCTGCAAGCTCCTGTCCTCATCACACTGTGTTGCTGCCCAAGGGCCCAGCCTCAGCTAAGGCAGCTTTGGACAGTGAGACCCAGGTCTGCTTGTGGTTGCCAACACTGCTCCTCTTTCTGTCACCCAGGGCTCCCCTCTTGTGTTTCCCCATGAGAGAGCCACCCAACCCTGCTCACACTTCCATTCTAGCTCTGGCCTGAGATTGATTCAACCCACCCCCACACCCCAGTGTTCCAAACCCTCCAAGGAAGCTCTCCCAGCTGTGCACAGCTGGGAGACACACTGCTGCTGTCTCCGTGGCTCTTTGGGTCATGACAATAGTGAAGTGCTGGCATCTTAGGTCCCAGCATGCTCTCTGCCCCCACACTCCTCCCATGGGAATCTCTTTTCCCGCTCTGCTGCTCGGGTGATATGTGGTGACATCTGGAATCAGGGCTGGAGTGGAATGGGATCCTGGGAGACCCTCTTTCCTGAATGATGCTAGTATGTCTTGAATTGGAGCAAGGGAAGGAAGAGTAGCCAAGGCCTTTCAGGATGCTCCCAAGTGTTACCCATAGTTGAAATTTCACCATAACTAATTAGGACACAGGCTGATGCTGCATTTTAAATTACTATGTGTATGTGTGTGTGTGTGTTGCATGAATTCTAAATGGTCTTATAATAAAAACCTGGAGCCAGATATTGGGGTAAATGCTGAAAGATCAGAGAGACAAAGGAGCAAGCCACAGCCACTTCTCACCTCACCAACTCCATGAATCCTCAGACTGAATGCTCCTGAGTCCTCAGCTGAAAGGCTCTCTAGTTCCTGTCTCCTCACGCCTTATATGTCTTCTCCACTCAGCCATTTCACTTCCTATCTCAACGTTCCTAGTGCCGGGATTAATGGTGTGTGTGCTTCCCAAATACTGGGGTTAAAGGTGTGTACTGGTAGAGCACGCCTTTAATCCCAGCACTCGGGAGGCAGAGCCAGGCAGATCTCTGTGAATTCGAAGCCAGTATGGTCTACAGAGCAAGATCCAGGACAGGCACCACAGCTACACAGAGAAACCTTGTCTCGAAAAACAAACAAAACAAAACAAAACAAAACAAAACAAAAAAAGGTGTGTACTACCACTGCCTGGCCTCTATGTTTAACTTTGTGGCTGGCTCTGTCCTCTGATCTTCAGGCAAGCTTTATTTCTTAGATTACAAATATCACCGTGTGTGTGTGTGTGTGTGTGTGTGTGTGTGTGTGTGTGTGTGTGTGTAAGACAGAAGACAGCTTACAGAAGTCCAGTCTCTCCTACTATGGGCCCCAGGAACTGAACTCAGGTCAGCAGGCTTAGCAGCAAGCACTTGCACTTCTGAGCCATCTCAGCAGCCCCACTGGATATTTATTACCCTATTCCTTTCTTCATGTAGTCATATTTATTTATTTATTTATTTATTTATTTATTTATTTATTTATCTTTATATGTGTGGGTATTTTGCCTACATGTATGTCTGTGCATCACATGCATGCCTAGTACCTGCAGAGGCCAGAAGAGGCATCAGATCCCCTGAAACGGGAATTAGAGATGGTTGTGAGCTGCCATGTGGGTGCTGGGAACTGAACCCAGGTCCTCTGGAGGAAGTGCTCTTAACTGCTGAGCCATCTCTCCAGCCCCCTATAAAGCACTGTCTCATTTACTTTGTTTTATAGTTGGCAGCACCTGCCACAGAGAGCAGGAGATTGACGTAAACCTTTGCAGATGGGGAAGGCCGAATTTGATGACTCCTAGCAAGACAGCTCTGCCCTCCAGGAGCAGCTTAAGTACCTGAGTGTCAGACAGGGCTCTGAGCTGTGGTACAAATAAGCACGAGGAATGAGGTGGTGCAGAAGATAGCCCCAGAGTCACACAAAATCTACAAGCTCCTCAATGTGTATTTGAGCTTTGAAGGATGAGTAGGAGTTGGGTAGGAGAGAGACAACATGTGGGGTAGCCATCTAGGGCCAACTCAAGTCAAATGCTCAGCCCAGGGGCACAGGAGGTGGAGCTGTTCACTTCATGAGCTCCTCAGGGGCCATGTGGTCACTTTGAAGTGCCAAGTCAGTGTCCTGGCATCCATCACTGTTCCTGGGAACCTCCTTGGTCCCCATTAGCATCCTAGTGACAAAAGATTCTCTTGGTCTGACCAGTGATCACATCCGGGCGAGTTCCCACACAGCATTCCAGATGCCCCACCCCTTCCCCCAATAGCCTCAGACACAAGGGGAGGCCAGTTATGAAGGTCCCGGTCTGCAGTCAGCTGTCTCCATTGTGGTCTTCTTCTCTGAACCCTGACCCCTAGTTGGAGGAAACATGGGGGAGATCCATGGGACAGCATTACCCAAGATGGTTTCCAGGGGCTGGAGGTCCTGTTCACACACACACACACACACACACACTCTCTCTCTCTCTCTCTTTCTCTCTCTCTCTCTCTCTTTCTCTCTCTCTCTCTCTCACGTGTTCATACATGCACACAGCACTCATATGCACAGGCAGGCTAGACAAAACCAATCCTAAAGCTCACCGGCTCCAAAACCATCTTTCTGAGGAATGCATAAACTTGATTTAATACTGGCTTTGACATATGGGATTCCAGGTGCTGAAGCCCTGAAATACCTTGGAATGTGCTAGAACAAAGTATAAGGCACCTTGTCTAGGCCCACCCTCTCCCACACCCATCTGGCTGGAAGTTGTTGAGTAAGACCTTGGATTTCCAGGAGCCTCTTCCAGAGATTCTGAGTCGTCAGTTCAGGTCAGGAGCATGGCCCGCAGCTCCAATACTCAGCCAATGTCCAGGTGGCATCTTATGATAAGGCTAGCCCAGGAGTAGAGGTGACTGAGGATAGGCCCCTGACAGCCATGTTCTTAGCTGACATGTCACCTCAGAGGTTGGGGATGCAGACATTCCATAATTCTGATGGCTGAAGACCCTGCTCCTGGGCCCATCAGAGGGACCTCTGGAAGCCATCTCAGAAAACCAAGGGGGAAAAAAAAACCTGCTGAACGCAGCTTCATCATTTCTCTGGATTCTGTGAGATGAGAAGAAATAGCTAAGTAGCAGCATCCTCATCCCAGCTCTCAGCTCCTCCAGTACCAAGGACCAGCCATGGTGGACCGGAGTGTTAGCAGCTGCTTGGAATGTATGCCTTGGTTTCCCTGCAATGCCTCCAAATTTCCCATACCAATGTTTCCTTGAAGGTGGACAGGAGGGAATAGAAGGTAGTTGTGTCCAGAGATAAGCATACTCCTCCATACAGTGGTTTCTAATGGCTCTGCTGTGATCCTGTCTCTTAACACACCAGGCCAGCCAAGAAGTTCCATCATGAGCACAGAATCAATTAGTAATGTCTGCATGGGGCACTATGTTGAATTCTACCTACCACTATGCAAATTCTGCAACTGATTGGTGATGTCCGAAATGGTCAGGGATATTCCCCATCTGTCATCTATAATGCTAGGTGATTTTCCCCTGCAGCAGAAAGGGAGGTTCTCAGGACCTTAAAAATTACTTCTCAAATGGTCATTCCCAATTTTGCCCTTTTCTGAAGATGTTAATATTGGTTATAGTAAAAAAAAAAAAAAAGTCATTTGTCTAAAGTAGAAATACAGTACTGAATTAATTTCTTCTCCATGGAGACGACTAAATGTTTTCTTCCTTGCTGGAGACTCAAAAGGTGGTCTGGCTGTCAGTGAAAGGGACCTTAGACCCTTAAAGAATTCCATCCAGGAAAAGGCAGGCAGACCTTGGCACTATGCTCTGGGTTAGAGTTCTCAGTTCACTTCCCAAGATGCTTTGATCCCAAAGTCTAAATGACCCATGGAGTCTGGGTCATCTCATTTGGACACCTTGGTCTGCAGTGTGCTGGGCAGGTAGAGGTACCTCCAGATGGCATAGTAGTGGGTACCAGCACCAAATGCCACAAAGAGGTGCCAGATGGCATGGGCAAAAGGAATCCTTCCGTCACTCTTGAAGAACACCATACCCAAGCAGTAGAAGACCCCTCCTGTCATCAGCTCCCAGATGCCCTCAGTGTTGGGCTGTTGGAAGAAAAGGATTGGACACAAGTCAGAGGAAGAGCTAGTCATTTCCTGCCACCCAAACAAAAAGACATGCAAGTTGTGAACAAGTCCAGAGTCCCCTAGGAAATCTCAACACTGTGATATCAAATTTTCCCATATTACTTTTCCAAATCTGCAATTGGTTGATGATAGTGAACTCGAACCTCAGAGGCCCAGCACTTGGGAAAAGGCAAATGCAGCAGGATTAGAAATCCAAGGTTATGCCAGGTTACACGAGGCTCTGCCTTAACAAAACAAAGCCAAAATCTAAAAAACCCTGCTTTTACAGGGTCACATAGCAGGTTCAAGAATGTTAGCTAAATACTGAGACCCTAAAAAGGTGGGGGGGGGGCCTTGAGATTTGGCTGAATAGTAGAGCACTTTCCTAGAATGTGCAACACCCTGGGTTCAATCCCCGTCATTGCACACACGTACTCACAGTCAGTTGATATACTCATATCATGGAATGTTATTTGTTACTTGGCCTTAAAAAAAAAAAAAAAAAAGACTTCTGACCAAGCCACGGTGTGGAGGAGCTCCAAGGACACAACGCTAAGTGAAGTAAGCCAGGCATGAAAGGACAGCTACCATAAAATGTGACTGTCCCAAAGGAGCCAAGTCCACAGAGACAGTAGAAGGGGCATGCCATGGCCTGGATGGAAGGATGTTCTGCAAAGCTATCCTCCCAGCCAAACTGCTGTCATCTTCAGGAGGTTTAGCCTGCTCACCAAGGATCATCACAGCTGGGCTTGTTGAGTGCTGACATTCCCTCCTGGAAAAAGGGGGCCAGGGAGGGTCATGGTAGCCTCCATTGAGTATCCAGCCATCCCTCCCAATTTGTTCCCAATTGCAAATGGCCTTGGGGTCTCTGAGAAGGGCTAGAGGCTATAGGTGGGCAATATGGGAGGGAACTCCATCTGCATAGCCATGAGGAGTCATCAGGCATGATGGATGCAATCTTCCAGTGTGGCTGCTAGAAAGTCACCCATGCTCCTGCCCATAATCCCTCACACAAAGCCCTGCAGGTAAACCTAAGGTGGATTTTGGTGGACTCAAGGAGGGGTAGATGTTTATATCTTCTCAGGGGAAGGAATTTTAGCCATAGAGAAGAAGGATTCTCTCTCTCTCTCTCTCTCTCTCTCTCTCTCTCTCTCTCTCTCTCTCTCTCTCAGTGTGTGTGTGTGTGTATGTATGTGTGTATGTGTGGTATGTGGTACGTGTGCACGCATGTGGAGGTCAGAAGTCCACCTCAAGCTCTGCTCCTCAGGACACCATCCACTTTCGGTTTTGTTTTGTTTTGTTTTCAAGACAGGGTTTCTCTCTATAGCCTTAGCTGTCCTGGAACTTGCTCTGTAGACCAGGCTGGCCTCAAACTCGGAGATATGGAGATCCACCTGCCTCTACCTCTCAAGTGCTGGGATTATAAGCCCCCAGCACCTGACCACTCACCTCGTTTTTTATGAGACTGGGTCTCTCACTAGCCTGGAGCTCATCGGTAAGGCTATACTGGCTGGCCAGCAAGTTCAGAAATCCTTCCCAGTGCTGGGATTACAAGGGCACACATCATGCCAGCTTTTTAAGAAGTTATTTATTTATTTATTTATTTGTTTGTTTGTTTGTGTGTATGTGTGTGTACACCATATGTGTGTGGGTGCCCAAGGAGGCAGGAAGAGGGCACTAGACCCCCTAAGCTGGAGTTACAGGTGTTTGTGAGTCGCCTAACCTGGGTGCCACACTGGAAGGTGTTTGTGAGTCACCTAACCTGGGTTCCAGAAACCACACTCGTGCCGGTCATCTGTACTGACACACAGGACCTAACCATCTTTAGGTCAGTCGGGTTCCACTGTCCTTGTCTTTCTACAACTTGAACAGCCACAAAACAAAGTCTCTTGTAGACTGGGCAAGTGGCACCTGCCTGCAACCCGAGGACTGAGCAGGCAGAGGAAGAAGGGATTCAAGGCCAGCCTGGGCTACAGAGCAGGACTCTGTCTCATGCAAACAACACAAATTAAAACAGAAAAAAAAGAAGAAGAAAGAACTGGACACGAGGAATGTTATTCAGCCTTGAAAAAGCAACACCATTTTACATAATGAATTTGAGGCTAGCCTGGGCTACAGGAGCCCCTCTCAAAAAATAAAAAACGTCTCTTAGAAATCTTAAAGATCCCGTGTGGTGCTTAATTTTAACCTCCAACTTGATACAATCTAGAATTACCAGAGAAGAGAGTCACAAGGAAATGTCTAGATCATGTTGCTTTGTGGGTCTGTCTGTAGGAGATTGTCTTGATTATTATAACTGATGTCTGAAGACGAAGCCTAAAAATGGGCAGCACCAGTCTCTGGATTTGAGTCTTGGACTGTATGACAGTAGAAATGGTAAGCGGAGTAATAAGCACACACTCATTTCTCTCTGCTCTTGATTGTGGATGTCACTAGTGCCTGGGCTTCCTCGCAATGATGGACTGTAACCTGCAATTGTGATCCAAATAAACCCTTTCTTTTCTAAACCACTTTTAAAAAATTATTTCATTTTTAGTTATGTGTATGTATATGGGAAGGAGGGTATATGCCCCGTTTCTGTGCAGTACCTATGGAGGCCAGAAGAGGGCATCAGATTGCCTGGAGTGAAAAGTGTGTTTGTAAGCCACCTGACATAAGTGCAGGGAACCAAACTCAGGTTGGCTTGCAACAGCAACAAGTGCTCTTAACCACTGAGCCATCTCTCCAGTCCAGCCCTCTAAGTTGCTATTTGTCATGCAACAAAAAATGAATCTAAAACATTTTGGGTGGTATTGTGAATAGCTCTAAGGTATCTCACATCACACACCACACACACACACACACACACACATAGTAACATATTCCCTAGTCCTCAAGAGAGGTTAACTGAATGTTAACCACACAGTAGTCAAAACACTAGTGTTTCTCAGCAGGTACTATGTGCCAGGCACCATGATCAGTGTCTTACCCGAGCTGTCTAGTCACCTTCATAGGATATGGAGACCTAACCTCAGACTTAGGCACAAGGGATGCTGCAGTTCCCATGCGAGCTCTCCCTGTTCTCTGTCCCCTTAGGCAAGCACACAGACCCACTCAGCCTCTGTTTCCCCTGCTGCCAGAGGAGAGGGCTTGATTGATAGTCTCAAGAGGCAGGTCCAGCTCACACATGTGTTCCTTCCAGAAGATGGGTGTCCTCACCCTGGACAAGTGGGACTTACCATGGAGAGGATGACCAAGGCAGGGAAAAATCCCATCACCACATAGCAGAGCAGCTCCACAAGCTTGTACCTGGGAAGACAAATCATGTGGTCTCAGGACAAGCTTCCAAAGAGGGACAGAGCACACAACTTCCTGTCGCTGAAGACCAGCACAGTGAGGAGATGTTCTCTGTGTGGAACTCCTCTTCTCATTTTCTGCCCAGCCACATCAACGGGCAATGGGAGTCGTGTGACCTTGGGCAAAACATATGACAAGCCCCTTGGCTTCTCTGAGCCTGTTTCTGAGCTTCTAAAGTTTACACTGTAGGTAGAACATGGGTTGCAAGTTTAAGCACAGCAAGTACATGGATATCGCCAATGTGTGGCCTATGGCAGACATTACTAATCTCAGCATCTTCTCCCACAGGACCCAAGCAGCCATTCTCGGTTGTGCTGAATTGCTAGGTGAACCGAGCCCTATGCCATTCTGGATTGTTTGTCTCCTGGAGGCCCTGTGGGCTCGTGGTTGTAGGACTTGGTTATTTTCTGTTGCTTCCTCGGATTCTCTCTCCTCCACATTTAATGACTGTCATTCCAGTCCCATAGCAGAAAAAAAAAAAAAAAGGTTTCAGGGTGACCTCTTAAAGCCGTTCCCCAATATCTGATAACACAGTTTAGGGAAGGCAGGTGACATGTGACCTAGTTCACTTAGTGGGTCAAGTATCCTATGATGTCATAAAAAATGATCTAGAGAGGATAGTGTGCTGGATCGATGGCTCAGCAATTAAGAGCATGTGTAGTTCGAATCCCAGCACCCACAACAGGTAGCTCATAACCACCTACAACTCCAACTCTAGGGGATCTGACACCCTCTTCTGGCCTCCTTGGGTACCTACACACATATGTACATATACATGCACACAGACACACATACACGAAGTAAAATTTTTTGATGTGTGTGTGTGTGTGTGTTCATGGGTATGCAGATGCACATATGTATGAGGTGTGAGCACATATGTGTGAAAGCCTCAAGTGTCATTTCACAGGTGCTGTCCACCTTGAGAAGGGGTCTCTTACTGATAGGGATCTTGCCAAGTAAGGTAAGGTGGCTGACCAGCAAGTCCCAGGGATCCTCCTGTTTCTGCCTCCTCAGCAGAGAGACAATGGGTACACCACTATGCCCAGCTGTTAAAGTGTGTCCCGGGGATCAAATTCAGTACTTCATGCTTGAACAACAGGAACTTCACCAACAGAGCCATCTCCCCAACACCCACTATGATTTTTTTTAAAACATTCAGGGCCCAGGGAGATGGCTTCACTAGTAAAGGGCTTTCTGTATGAGCATGAAGACCTGAGTTCAGATCCCCACACCCACATAAAAGCCAGGCATGATCATACACATCTGCAACCTCATTTTCGGATGGGAGACAGGAGGATCTCTAGAGCTCACTGGCCAGCATTAAACTCTGGCCCCTACACACACACACACACACACACACACACACACACACACACACACTGCTTTAGATATGTCCCTCTGGGCCATGGGACCTGGTGTACAGCCATGGTCCTCAAGGGTAGGATGTAGGCATTTTGGGGGTCATCTTGGGGGCTCACCTGCTTGAGGCTGCTGAGCAGGTGGTATTGAAGAATTAAGGGACAACTCATCAATGTGAGTCCCCGCCCTGACTTACCGTTCATGGAAGAAAAAGACATAGATAGTACCAGTGGAGGCCATGATCCAGACCAGCCAGCGCATGTGGGAGGCCCAGGGGCCCAGCTCCCGGAGGTTCAGCCTGGGAGAGAGAAAGCCAAGGGCAGAGCCTGAGGGAGCCACCAAGGACAACCACTATGTGGCCAGTCTATCAAAGGAAGCTGACCCTAGAGCAGCCCGGTCCCCAATGGCTGCCCAGGTAGGACAAGGCCTCTCACCACGGAGGGGCAGAATGCTGCACAAACTGAACTGGCAGAGCTGGAATGGTGGTACATACCTGTCGTCCCAGCACTCAGGAGGCTGAGGCAGGAGAGTCACCAGTTTCAGGCCACTATGAGCGACACACCTGACAAAAGACCCAGACAAAGCTAGCCTCATGGCTGGGAAGACTTGTCAGTAAAATGCCAGTCACTCAAGCATGAGGACATGAGTTCAGATCCCCAGAACCCACATAATCCCAGGTGATGGGGAGGCCAAGACAGGAGGATTCCTGTGGTTCAGTCAGCCATCAGCCTCGCTGAATAGTGAGTGACAGGTTCAGTAAGAGACCCTGTCTCAAAAAATAAGGTGGAGATCAAACAAGAGAGATATCTGACCTTCACATGACCTTTGTCCTTCACATGAGTGTATATACACATGTTCATGTGCACACACGTTCACAAGAACATGTATATACATATACATCACACACACACACCTTTTTACAATATATATACCTTCTATTGGTTCTGTTTCTCTAGAGAACCCTAATACACCGCCATGCCCAGCTCTTGTAATTTTATACAATATTTTGAGTACAGCTGGGCGGTGATGGCGCACGCCTTTAATCCCAGCACTTGGGAGGCAGAGCCAGGTGGATCTCTGTGAGTTCGAGGCCAGCCTGGTCTACAGAGGGAGATCCAGGACAGACACCAAAACTGCACAGAAAAACCCTGTTTCAAAAAACAAAAACAAAAACAAAAACAACAATGTTTTGAGTACATCTGTAGGTTTTTAATTTTTTAAACATTTATTTTGTTTGTGTGTGTGTGTGTGTGTGTGTGTGTGTCCGTCCATATGCCATGGCACATGTGTGGAGAGCAGAGGACAACTTTGGGGGGTTGATTCTCTTCTTCTACTGTGTGGTTTCTGGGGCAAAACTCAGGTTTGTCTATAGAAGGCAGGCATCGTTTTAAAAATCTGCTAAGTCAACTTTTTTTGTTTTTTGTCTTTGTTTGTTTGTTTTTTTTGTTTGAGACAGGGTCTTTCTATGTAGCTCTGGCTGTCCTGGAACTCACTCAGTAGACCAGGCTAGCCTCGAACTCGGAGATCTACCTACTTCTGCCTCCTGAGTCCTGGGATTAAAGACATGAGCTCCTGGCTAAGTCATCTTTTTTCTTTCTTTCCGTTTTATTTATTTAAATTTCTTTCATTTTACTTACCAACCACAGTTCCCTAAGTCATCTGAAAGGCCCTATTTGTGGTCATTTTAAAAATAGGACAGACTGAACCAGTGTGGTAAAATCCCCAGAAGCTATTAGTAGATGCTGGAGTGGGGAGAGCAGACGAGAACAGTAAGCTTGAGTTTGGAGAGTTACGAGTATGTATTCCCTGTGCCAGCCGTGCTGGTACACACCTTTAGTCCCAACACTGGGGAGGCAGACACAGATGGGATCCAGCCTGGTCTACGTAGTGAGTTCCAGGGCTACATAGTGCGACCCGTCGTCAGAGGGGAGGGGAGGAGAGACAGAAACAGAGAGATTTGTTGCTCTTGCAGAGAACCTGGGTTCAAGTCCAAGCACCCACATTAGCCACCTGTCACTCTAGTTCGAAGGAACCTGACACTTTCTTCTGGCCTCCACAGGTTCCTGCATATATATGGTACACATACACACAATGTCTCACACGACACACAGTTAAAAATAAATAAATACCCATACGATCATATATGTCTGTCTGTAAACAAATATATGTGTGGGTACAGCACAACATGTTGAAAAGAAAACAAAGCTGCAGATTAGGATGAGAAAGAACTGATTGCAGGTATCAAGTTATAAAAGAGGAGCTAAATCTGATAGTTTTCCTGCTTCTAACTCTGTCATGGATTTTTGTTTTGGGTGATGAATATATGCATAAAAACATATTTGATAATAAAAATGTAAACTCCAAGCTTCCATTCCATGGCTACTCTAACTCTACAGAAGTTCATTGAAATGGACAGACTTGGGATATGGCTAATTTTTGATTTTATTTTTGCAAGTTATCATAAGACCGTTTATAAAATTTAAAATAAAAAATAAATCTTAAAAAAAAAAGAATAGCAGAGCCAGAGAGCTCATCAGTTAAGAACACTGTCTACTCTTCCAGAGGACCTGGGTTCAGTTCCCAGCACCCACATGGTGGCTCAGTTCCAGGAGATCCGGCACACAACAGACATGTGAGGTGTATCATGCAGGCAAAACACCAATGCACATAAAATAAAAATAAACAAATTTGAAGAAAGAAGAGCAAATGTGGTGGCTGGTACTAACTGTCACCTCGATGAGACCTAGAATCTCCCAGAAGAAGGTCCTCTAGGACATCTGTGAGTGGTGACTGCTGTAGGGCCACCCAGTACGGATGGCACCAGTTTTCCTCAAGTTCCTGCCGTGAAGAGCTGTACTCCTGAGCCTCCAGCTGGAATTAATGCTTTCTCCCTTACGCTGCTTTCATCGTGGTATCCCATCACAGTCTGAGGTGGGGGCAAGACAGCAAGATTATATTCTTTGCACACAAGATGAATTATGTGTAGATGCAGGGAAAGATCTGAGCCCTTTCCCTAGCAGTTTGGTTTAGAAAAAGACAACTAATAAGGTGCCGAAGATGAAGATCCTTTAACTCTTCTCTGGAACGAAGTCCTTGGATGAGAAAGGCTTTAATTTGTTTTTAAATTTATATGGGGGGTGCACGTGAGTGCAGGTGCCAGAGGAGACCAGAAGAGTATGGTGATATTTTATCTGTGTACCCCAATAAAGCTTATCTGGAGATCAGAGGAAAAAGCTAACCACTACATTAAACATAGAATTCAGGCAATGGTAGCACACGCCTTTAATCCCAGCACTTGGGAGGCAGAGGCAGGAGGATCTCAGTGGAAGAGAGCAGAACTGGACTTAGAGGTGGTTGTGAGCTGTCTGACATTGGTGCTAGGAACTGAACTCCAGTCCTCTGCAAGGGCAGCAGGTGCTCTCAACGACTGAAAGAAAAGAGGGGAAATGAAGAAAGAGCAGGAGGATGAGCGGGCATGCGCGGGGGGGGGGGGGTTCACTCTACTCAGTATCTAGTTATCACAGGAGGCAGAGCAGGTGGATCTCTGTGAGTTCAAGGCCAGCCTGGTCTACAGCGTGAGTTCCAGGACAACCAGGGCTATTACACCAAGAAACCCTGTCTTCAAAAAGAAAGGAATGAGCTGGGAGGTGGTGGTGGCGCACGCCTTTAATTCCAGCACTTGGGAAGCAGAGGCAGGCGGATCTCTGTGAGTTCGAGACCAGCCTGGGCTACAGAGTGAGTTCCAGGAAAGGTGCAAAGCTACACAGAGAAACCCTGTCTCGAAAAATCAAAAAAAGAAAAGAAAGGAATGAAGGAAGGAAGGAAGGGAGGGAGGGAGGGAGAGAGAGAGAGAGAGAGGTTAAGAGCATGGTGGTACACACTGTAGTCCCAGCTGCCCAAGGAAGACTGAAGTCAGATGATCTGTTCACAGAAGTTCCTAACCAGCCAAGGCAACATAGCAAGATGCCATCTCAGAAAAGTGTGGGAGGAAAAATGTTTACCTAGCACTTGTGAAAGAAAGTCTAAGCTCTACCTATATCACAGTGGTTTTTAAAAAATGTAGTTTTCTGTGTGGAAGAAATGTGGTCATCCAAATTCCTGAAGAATGATGGAGGGTGATTCCAGACATCAACACACATAAAACACGCACACATATGTACAACACACACACACATACACACACACACACACACACACACACACACACACACACACACGAAAAGGAAAACAGGCATGAGGTAAAAGTATAAATAGATACTTGGCATTTTTGTTTCCCAGACAGGGGCTCACTACATAGCCAGGGTTGGCTTCAAGCTTTGCCTCAGCCTCCCAAAGCCTGGGGTTGCAAGTACATGCCACACATGTGTCTAAATACATGCTTTACAATGTACAGTATATGTATGAAACGTAGAGGGGAAGTATGGCTCAGTGATAGAGAACTGATTTGATTCTCAGCACGACAAGGGAAAAAAAGATAAAAATATCTTTAAAGTGAATATAGGGATTTAGCTCAGTGGTAGAGCAAGAGCCTAGCAAGCACAAGGCCCCAGGTTCGGTCCTCAGCTCCAAAAAAAAAAAAAAAAAAAAAGAATATATTTTTTTGAAACAGGGTCTCACTATGTAGCCCTGCTGACCTCAAACTCACAGAGATCTACCCTCCTCTGCCTCCCAAGTACTGGGACTAAAGGTGTGCGCCACCACCTCCAACACAAAGTAATGCTTTTAAAACACATATATAAGCCAGGCACCGTGGTACATGCTTGTAATCGCAGCACTGGAAAAGCAGAGGCAGAAGGATCAGGAATCCAAGGCCAGCCTAAGATACATAGCGAGTTCAAGGCTGGCCTGGGTAACTTGAGACACCCCGCCCCCCCCTCTCTCCTCTCTCTCACACACACACACACACACACACACACACACACACACACAAACATTCTCTCTCTCTCTCTCTCTCTCTCTCTCTCTCTCTCTCACACACACACACACACACACACACACACACACACAAATAATGGTAAAAAACAAAAACAAAACCACATGCATATCTGCATATATGTACAAATGTATCTATACATCCATACAGCCATTGACATTTATATCTGTAAATATATGTTAATACATGTTAATATATACATAAGTATTTGCATACACACAGACACACACATTTGCTCTTTTTCGCCTACAACAACCCTTGAAGGACACTGGTAATAAGTAGGTATTTCTTGGCACAAGAGAGAGGATGAGCATGTCTTTTCAGCTACTCCCCTGTCTGTGTGGTCACCAATCACCCACCCAAATGTAAACAGAAATTCAAACAGGAGAAAGGACGGCAGCCAGTAGCAGGGAGGGTTGCTGGCACTCACCAAGGAGCATAGGAGGCCGCGATGAAGAAGTAAATGACCATCCGGTCGATCATGTGCAGGCAGTGTTCTACCATCCTAGGGTGGGTAGAGAGGTGGCAGGTCATAACCCCTGTGTCCCAGGGAGGTACAGGGGGGCCCACAGCACTGCCCAGGGACAGCCTTGTCTTCCCCAGTGGAAGAGAGACTGAGAGACAGAGTTGTGAGAGGTGCCCACCCCACCCTGGAGACACCCCCTCCAGCCTGAGTCTCTCCACCTGTAAGGGACCAGAGCAACAGTTTTCCAGGCTGCCTGCCATGCTGGGGGTTGATGAAAGTGCCTCAGGACCCCGTTACGGTGAATGCTGGCATGCTTCCGACTATGTGTGTACAGAGTGTTTGCCCATGTGCCCTTCCCGTGGGTTGGGTGGAGGGTACCTGAGGTGGCTCTTCTTCCAGGAGACTGTGTGGAAAATGGTGGATACTACAAAGAGGCCACAGAGGCCAAGGCCGTAGATCCAGGCAGATATGGTCTCCCAGTCATCGTCCGACAGGAAGTAGAGGTTGGAGCTGCCAAGGATGCTGGGAATGATCCAGAACTAGAGTGAGAGAAGACAGAACAGGGCCAGCCTTTTTAAAAATAGATACATTTTCTGAAGATACGTTTTATTTTTAATTTTGTGTATGTATGTGGGGTGGGGCTGGGAGTTACATTATGAATGCAGGAGTCCATAGAGACCAGAAGAGGAAACTGCATCCCTAGGAGCTGACTTTCTGATGGTTTTAAGATAGCTGGCTGTCTTAAACATGGTCTTAAATATCACCCATAACGTGAGTGCTAGGAAACAAATTCAGATCCTCTACAAGAGCAGTGCATGTTCTCAGTTGCTGAAGCATCTCTCCACCTGCAAGGACCAGCCCTTTTGTGGGTTGCATGGGGGGAGTATGTGATGTGGAGCACAGCAGGCTTTTTATGTGACTTTTATGGCACTGGGTTACACTTTCCTGCACGTGCATGTGAAAGCCAAAGATCAACCTCAGGCATCATTCCTCAGGCACTGTTCACCCCGCTTGTTTGTCTGTTGGAAACATTTTTGTTAATTGAGTGTGTATGTGTGTGTGTGTGTGTGTGTGTGTGTGTGTGTGTGTGTGTGTGTGTACTATTGGAGATGAGAGATAGGCAGTTCTCTTCTACCATGCAGGCGGCGTTGGGAATAACTCAGGTCCTCATGCTTGTGTAGAAAGCATTTTACTGAGCCATCCTCACTGGCCAGGCTCAGGGGAGTACAGAGCCCCAAGATCTCTGCACTGACTCACTCCCTTTCTCTAGATCGTGCTCCCATTACCTAGACAACATGGTGCCCACCGAGCACATGAAGGCTAACAGTGCCACTAAAGAAGTGAGACATTTCATTTCAGAGGAATGAGGTCCATTTTTATCTTTCAAAAACTTGAATTGACACATAAGACATAAAAAACTGTACCTATTGGGAGCTGAAGAGACAGCTCAGTGGTTAAGAGCACTGACTGACCCAGGTTCAATTCTCAGCACCCACACAGTGGCTTACAACTACCTTTAACTCCAGCTCTAGGGAATCTGATCCCATCTTCTGGCCTCTGTGGACACTAGGCATGCACACAGTGAACAGACAAACATCCAGGCCAAATACTCATCGACATAAAATTACAATTACAAATGAAAGCTTGTACATAATGGACTGGGTAGATGGCTCAAATGGGTGGGGCACTTGCCATGCAAGTGTGAGGACCCAAGTTCAGATCCTGAGAACCCAAATAAAGACAGGCGTGGTTGTTGGGAGCCAGGCAATCCAAGGCTTTCCTGAGGCCCTGATGTATGGAGAAGGAACATAGTTCCCTGTCTAAAACCATGAACATGCTTGGCACAGCCAGTAATGGCCTGAGGGCTGAATCTTGGGGAAGCTGCAGTTTCAGATCCTGGGAATCTAACTCTTCCCTACTAAAGGGCTGTTCTTATCAGTCCAAGGCCACTGTGTGCTCAGTCTGCGAAACACTTGAGATATCTGGTGTCCCTTTTGTGCAACATTGCTTGATTAGCTCCCTGCTGACTTTGTCCCACTGTGGGATAGGTTTCTGTTGACTCTGTCCCATTTCCCCCTGCAAATAGTATATAAAACGCGGTGGTGGTGCACGCCTTTAATCCCAGATCTTGAGAGGCAGAGGCAGGTGGATCTCTGAGTTCGAGGCCAGCCTGGTCTATTGAATGAGTTCCAGGACAGCCAGAACTGTTGTACAGAGAAACCGTGTCAAAGGAAGGAAGGGAGGGAGGGAGGGAGGGAGGAAGAAAGGGAGGGAGGAAGGGAGGAAGGGAGGAAGGGAGGAAGGGAGGAAGGGAGGAAGGGAGGAAGGAAGGGAGGAAGGGAGGGAGGGAAGAAGGGAGGGAGGAAGGGAGGGAGGGAGGAAGGGAGGGAGGGAGGGAGGGAGGGAGGAAGGGAGGAAGGGAGGAAGGGAGGAAGGGAGGGAGGAAGGAAGGGAGGAAGGGAGGGAGGAAGGAAGGGAGGGAAGGAGGAAGGAAGGGAGGGAGGAAGGGAGGAAGGGAGGAAGGGAGGAAGGAAGGAAGGAAGGAAGGGAGGGAGGGAGGAAGGAAGGGAGGAAGGAAGGGAGGGAGGGAGGGAGGAAGGGAGGGAGGGAGGAAGGGAGGGAGGGAGGAAGGGAGGGAGGGAGGAAGGAAGGGAGGAAGGAAGGGAGGGAGGGAGGGAGGAAGGAAGGGAGGGAGGAAGGGAGGGAGGGAGGAAGGGAGGGAGGAAGGGAGGAAGGGAGGAAGGGAGGGAGGGAGGAAGGGAGGAAGGGAGGGAGGGAGGAAGGGAGGAAGGGAGGAAGGGAGGAAGGAAGGGAGGAAGGGAGGAAGGAAGGGAGGAAGGAAGGAAGGAAGGAAGGGAGGGAGGAAGGAAGGGAGGAAGGGAGGGAGGGAGGGAGGGAGGAAGGGAGGGAGGGAGGAAGGGAGGAAGGGAGGGAGGAAGGGAGGAAGGGAGGAAGGAAGGGAGGAAGGAAGGAAGGAAGGAAGGGAGGAAGGGAGGGAGGAAGGGAGGGAGGGAGGGAGGGAGGAAGGAAGGGAGGAAGGGAGGAAGGGAGGAAGGAAGGGAGGGAGGAAGGGAGGGAGGAAGGGAGGGAGGGAGGGAGGAAGGGAGGAAGGGAGGAAGGGAGGAAGGGAGGAAGGGAGGAAGGGAGGAAGGGAGGAAGGAAGGGAGGAAGGAAGGAAGGGAGGGAGGGAGGAAGGGAGGGAGGAAGGGAGGGAGGAAGGGAGGGAGGGAGGGAGGAAGGGAGGAAGGAAGGGAGGAAGGGAGGAAGGGAGGGAGGAAGGGAGGGAGGGAGGGAGGGAGGGAGGGAGGAAAGAAAGAGACCCCATGCAGTCCTCCTGATTGCAGCCTTCTGTCTTTATTTCCTCGTTCCTGGTCCTCCTCCTCAACACCATGCTGCTTTGAACCCTTATTCCTGTGGTTTGGGTCACATGGTAGCACATGTGACTTTTTATTAAACCAATCAGAATGCCACATCTTCACCGTGTACAAAAAGATTATTCCACAACATTTACCATGCTAGAATGGCACTTTTAAACAATCCCAGCATTTCTACAGTGAGATGGAAGAATTCACAAAAACTTATGGGCGAGCTAGCCTGGCCTACACCTGTCCAACAGAGACCATCTCAAACAAGGTGGGAGGTGAGAAATGACACCTTGCCCTCTGCCCTCCACACCTGCATCATGGCACACGTGTGCTCACACTCTCACATACAAATAGGCACACACACCTCACACACACACACACGCACACACACACAGATTTTAAAAAGTTGTACATGTTCATGTGGTTCCATGAAAATTCTGTTTGAGACAGGATTTCATGGCAGGCTAGCCTCAAACTCATTAACTATCACCTATCTCAGCCTCCCAAAGGCTAGAGTCACAGACCTGTGCCACCACACCTGGCTCCATGCAGAGTTTTATCATCATCATCATCATCATCATCATCATCATTATTTAAGAATTCATTTTAATTATGTTTGTGGAGGGATGCATTGAGTGCAGGTGCCAGTGGAGGACAGAAGAAGGCATTAGAATCCCCGAAGATGGAGTTACAGGCTGTTGTGAGCTGTCTGCCATGGGTACAGGGACCTGAACTCAGATCAAAGACAGCTATCTCCTCACATTTTTATCCTTGCTTTAGGATAAAAACCCCCAAATCCTTGTAGGTTTGTTTGTTTCTTGTTTGCAGTGCTGGGGGTAGGTACCTTGGGCCTCCCTCATACTGTACAAGGACTCTACCAACTGAGCTACATCCCCAACCCTCTTTCAAGCTTTTTGAAATGTACAGTTCCATAGTTGCATTGGAAGAAGACTTGTGTATCATTCCCAAAGCCCTGAGTTCCTTCCCCATCACCACATAAAGCAGGCATGGTAGTGAACACCTGAAATCCCAGCGTTCAGGAGGTGGAGACTGAGGGAAGAACCTTCAGAATTGAAGTTTATCCTTAGCTACATACTGAGTTTAAGACTAGCCTGAGCTACATGAGACCCCATTTCAAGAGGAGACAGAGCAGGGGGAGAGGTAGGCCAGTCCAAAGCTATAGAAAATGAACCCCTGAATCCTTTACCTTTACAAATCTGTGACCTGCCTCCCCTAAACCTTCCATCTTTTCCTCATGAGAGTACCGGAAATTGTTCAACAACTGAGTGATGGACAGGTCATTCTAGCATGGTAAATGTTGTGGAATAATCTTTTTGTACACGGTGAAGATGTGTCATTCTGATTGGTTTAATAAAAAGCTGAATGGCCATTAGCTAGGCAGGAGGTATAGATGAGACAGCCAGACACAGAAGATGATGGGAAGGAGGGCGGAGTCGTCAGGAGACACAGAGGGAGCAAGACATGCTAGAGGACAGGTAAAGGCATGAGCCATGTGGCAACACATAGATTGATAGAAATGGCTTAATTTAAATTGTTAAGAGCTAGTTAGAAACAAGCCTAAGCTATCAGCCAAGCTTTTATAATTAATAATAAGTCTCTGTGTTGTGATTTGGGAGCTGGCTGATGGGACAGAAAAATCCGCCTACACTTCTATAGTCCATTGTGCTTCCTTTAGGCCCACACTACTGGGGCCCCTGGGAAATTAAAGAAACAGATCACATGGGGTGGCTTGAGAAGGACTGAGGAGATGGCCCCATCAGCAAATTGCTGGCTGTGCAATCATGAGGACCTGAGTTCTGATCCCTAGAACCCATGTCAAAAGCTGAATCCCATGCTTGGAATCCCAGTATTGGGAAGCAGAAATTGGCAGGCCCCTGGCATCATCAAGTCAGTCAGCCAAGGCTACTTGACTCTCCAGGTCCCAGTGAGAGACAGCATCCATAAAACAAGATGGAGTCAGCAAGATGATTTCATGTAAGCCTGATACCTAAGTTTGATCCCTGAGCCCCACAGTGCAATTCTGAAAGTTGTCCTCTGACCTCCACATTTGCACACCCATACTCACACACAAATAAAAAATAAATAATTTTAAAGAAACAAGAGATGACTCATCAGTTAAAAGTGATCTGTGCTCTTTTTTTCAGGATCTCTCTATGTAGCTCTGGCTGTCCTGGAGCTTGCTATGTTCAGGCTGGCCTCAAACTCACAGAGATCCTCCTGCCTCCTCTGCCTCTGCCTCCAGAATGCTGAGACTAAAGGTGTGCACCATTACATCCAGCTTTCAGTCTTCTAAAAGAGCTCTTTTAGAGGACCTGGGTTCAATCCCAGCACCCACACTGAGCAGTTCACAACTGCCTGAAACTTCAGCTCCAGGAAATCTGACGCCCTCTTCGGGCCTCTATGAGCACCTGCACTCACCTGCATATACAGACAGATAATATACATACAATAGATTGAGGAGAGTGCCTTCCTTACCCCCCACCCTCAAGGGTCCCCATGTCAGTACCCCATTAAGTCAACTCACAGCATGGGTAGCACAGTTGGCTGCATGTTCATACTCTGTGGGCTGGTACCTCTTGTGTGCCGGGACTCGGTCATTCATAAACCTGCAATGAGAGGCAGAAAGAGTTTCAGAAAGACTGGATGAGGAAGCCAGAATCCAGATTCTCAACCACACAGCTTCCCCCTCCCCCCCCCTCTTTCTCTCTCTCTCGGTTTTTTTGAGACAGGGTTTCTCTCTGTGTAGTTTTGGTGCCTGTCCTGGATCTCGCTCTGTAGACCAGGTTGACCTAGAACTCACAGAGATCTGCCTAGCTCTGCCACCCGAGTGCTGGGATTAAAGGCGTGCACCACCACGGCCCGGCTCGTCTCGATTTCTGAGTACTGCAGTTTTCAATTGTGTGTATGTGCTTGTGTGGTGCATACGTATGTGCTTGCTTTTGTATTCACACGCATAGGCCAGTAGCCGACATCGAGTGTCTGCCTCGATTGCATACCTCCCTTTTTTTTCAGACAGGTTACTTACTGAACCCAGAGCATGCCATTTCAACTAGGCTGGCTGGCCAGTGAGCCTCAGAGACCCGCCTGTCTCCAGCCCTGCCCCACTTCCCACTGCAAGCTCTACCATCACATGCACCTGCTTTTTACATGGGTTCTGGGATTTGAACTCAGGCCCTCATGCTTATCCAGCAGGTGCTTTACCTGGCGAGCCATCTCCTCAGCCCTAAGAAATAAACATCTTTTCCCACTAAGTGTTCCATGTCTAATCCTCAATATGATGTTTATTTACTGGGGATGGGGAGACAACTCAGCAGGCTGAGTGCTTTCCTAGTGTGTGAAAAGCTCTGAGTACCACCCCAGCACCTCTTAAACACATGTAATCACCGCACACGTGTAACCCCTGCACTTACAGGGCAGAGGCAGGAGGATCCTGAGTGCTGGGATTACAAATACACATCACCACACCTGGCTCTTGCAGCACTGGATGGACCCCAGGGCTTCATGCAAACTATGCAAGCACATTACCATCAACTGAGCCACAGTTCTAGACTTAAATTTCTCTTAAAAACAAGAATTCCAGGGCTGGGGATTTAGCTCAGTGGTAGAGCGCTTGCCTAGCAAGCACAAGGCCCTGGGTTCGGTCCTCAGCTCCAAAAAGGAAAAAAAAATAAGAATTCCTGGAGCTAGAGATGGCTCAGGGGTTAAGAGCTCTTACTGCTCTTGTAAAGGACCCAGTTCAGATCCCAACACCCACATCATGCAGCCCACAACCCCTAGAACTCCAGTTCCAGGAGATCTGAGGCCATCTTAGCCTCTTTGTACACCTACATATATGTGTATACACACACACACACACACACACACACACACACACACACATACACACACACTAATAAACATTTGTGGTGCACGCCTTTAATCCCAGCTCTTAAGAGGCAGAAGCAGGTAAATCTATGTGATTTCAGGGCCAGCCTGGTCTACTCAGAGAGTCCCAGGTCAGCCAGGGCTACATATTGAGACCCTGTCTCATAAATAAATACTTTAAAATAGCAAGCATTTCTTGTGTGTTGGTGTATGGAACCCTCAAAATGTCTTTGTCTCCATACAGCACAGTTTGGAGCAGAGAAGTGACATCACCAGGTGGTACAAGACTTGGTCCCAGCCCAGCTGGCTTCTGAGCCTGGCTCTATCATGACATGAGTGTGAAGGGCATTTCAGTGAGCCTGGTTGACACTTGAAAGTCAGTGGGGCCAGGAAGAGGTGTCCAGATCTTCTGATGGAAACACCTGTACACATCTGGCTCTCAGCCCAAAAGACAGAACCAGCAAGCTGTGCAGTGTTCTCTGCAGACTCTCGTTTCCCCTGGAGCTTCACCCAGCATCCTCCACCAGAGGGAGTCAGATGTCACCCAAAGACATCGAGCTCAGTCCCTCATGACTCTAGTTATACAGGCTGAAGAAATAAATGCTCAGTGGGTAAAAGTGCTTGCTGCACAACACAAGGACCTGAGTTTGAATCCTGAAGCACTCAAGTGAAAAATTAGGTGTGGCTGTACACTCCTATAATGCCAGCACTGGCGGCAGAGGAAAGAGGACACACACAGACAGATCCTGACATCTCACTGGCCACTATACCTGAGCTTCTGATCTGATTCAGACACAGACCCTGTCTTAAGGTAACAAAACAGAGACTGATAGAGAAAAATACTCAAGATCTTCCTTTGGTGTTCACATGCGTGTTCGCACACATGTGAACACAATTATTACTGTGCGTTCCCCCAAAACGTATGGCTCAGAACAAAGACCTCTGTGCATCATGATTTTTTGAGGTTTTATTGAGTACCTGCTGGATCAATGCAAAGTCCCTGGAACATACATTTAGCACCCTCTGTTTGCCAGTACTCTCTTGATACAGTAGATGGAGCATTTGTGGAGCACCTTCTATATGCTGTCTGCAAGTCCGGGACAGCTCAGGGACCATTTATTGAACACCTTTTGTATACTGGAGTCGTGCTGGTAAATATGCTGGAGCTTTTGATGGGGGACTTTCTGTGAGCCTGCTCTCTGCTACTATAGTCCACAGAGCATTTATTGGATGCCTTCTGTAGGCTAGCTTCTGGAATGCCGGTGTGGCAAGACAGGGACAAAGGCTGGAGGGAGGTTGTTCTGTGCTGGTTACATGGCTTGTTCTGATGCTCCTGTGTCTGATATATGATGACACCTCCACGACTCCAGAGACCATGTCAGCTCCCCTGACCCACTGCTCTGACCACTGCTCTTCCACAGCATTCACCCCGGACTGCACAGTCCTGGTCACGTAATTCCACTGTCACATGGACAGGGGAACGCTGAGCTCATCAGACAGGTGAGAAAACTAAGGTACCAGGCTGAGAGTCCCAGAGCTTCTGGATCCTAACAACCAACTCCCAGTGTTTTCCATCCCAGGATCTGGGTGCCTTTGCAAGGGCAGATTGCAAACCAGACATGTGGGGGCTGGAGAGTTAGCTCAGCGGTTAAGAGCACTGGCTGTTCTTCCAAAAGACCCGGGTTCAATTCCCAGCACCCATATGACAGCTCACAGCTGTCTGTAAGTCTATCTCCAGGGGATATGAAACATATAATGCAGGCAAAACACCCATACACATAAAAAATAATAATAATATTTTTAAAAAAGAAAGAAAACCAGGCACACATCTAGGGCAGATTATCCAAGCTGTTTGGGAAGCTGAGACAGGAGAGTCACAAGTTTGAGAGCTGCTGGAGATATAAACTGAGGCTGAGACTAACCCTGGGCAACTTAGTGGGGTCCTGACTCAAAGCACAAAGAGGTTTGGAGATGTGGCTCAGTGGTATAGCACTGCCTAGAATCCTCCAGTGAAGGCCTAGGGTGTGGCTCAGTGGTAGAGCACCTTCCTAGAATCCCCCAGTGAGGGGCTGGGGTGTGGCTCAGTGGTAGAGCCCCTGCCTAGAATCCCCCAGTGAGGGGCTGGGTGTGGCTCAGTGGTAGAGCACCTGCCTAGAATCCCCCAGTGAGGGGCTGGGGTGTGGCTCAGTGGTAGAGCACCTGCCTAGAATCCCCCGTTGAGGGGCTGGGGTGTGGCTCAGTGGTAGAGAACTTGCCTGGAATCCCTCAATGAGGGACCAGGGCATGGCTCAGCATATGCAAGACCCTAGGTTCAAGCTCCAGTACCACAAATAAAATTTTGCAGCAGAACAATATAGAGAAGGATGACATACAAGACAGTTGCGGGGAGAAGATGGCCTTATATCACAGAGGCAAAGATGGGAGCAACATTTCTCCAAGCCACCAAAGATCCCAGAACCTAGAAGAGGAGACCTCAGAACTAGAAAGAACAAGCCCTGCCCACTCCTCGATCCTGGAAGTCAGCCCTCCAAGAACTGTGAAAGAATAACTCTGTGTGCCCAAGCACTGCGTGTAGGCTACTCCATTCCTGCGGGCAGATGACACTGGCCCATGTCACAGCAGGCGTGTTAATTAGCTCCATCAAAGCCCCCAAGAAGCAATGACAGTTGATGCGGCCACCAGCTGGTCTGAAGGTAGGTAGACAACTGAGAGACCCACAGGTGGGCAAGCTCATCACCCTCTGCAGGGAGGAGGTCCTGCACCTGTCACCAGGAGCCACCTTATCCTCTCCTGTGCCTTTAACTCCAGGCAAGCCACCCATGGTGCCAGCAATGCGGGTCCAGGGTGATGTCACGGTTGCCGTGGCGACCTGGGGCAGGCCGTTATTTATTTATTTCTGTCTTCCACAAAACTCCCCTTGTCTCTCCTTTAGGCTGTAGCTATTGAATAGAGGGTGATGGAGGAGGAAAAAAAGAAGGTGGGGGGAGCTTGCCTTGGCAAAAGCCCAAGAAACCATTCCCACCACCCCAAAGACCCATGGACTTTTCTTTTAACTCTTTGTGACCCAGTGTTTTTCTTCAAAAAGCCCTAGACAGGCATTTTAAAGAGCAATGAATTTACCTTTTGTGTTTTAATTTGTATACAATAAAAAGGTCTCCCTATTTTATAACATGGTTTGGGAGTTTTAATGGATTTTTTTGATCATGAACTCGTCATCACCCTTAAATAGTGTAGCTGGCTATAATGATGCATGCCTGTAACCCCAGGTCAGGATCAGGACATTAAGGGCAGCCTGAGCTACACAGTGAATTTGAGGCTAACCTGAACTACATGAGACCCTGTTTCAGAAAATCAATAGATGAATCAAGACAAAGCACATTCTTAGGTGGAAGGGAGCTGTGCTTTGAATAGCAAACAATTTATGCAAATGAGTCAAAGAGGAACTTGTGTATGCGAAAGAAAAATGGACCACACTAAAGGAAACTTTAGGGCTGAGATTACAGCTCAGTGGTACTGCACTTGTCTAGATAACCCCAGTGAGGGGTGCAGGTGGGGCCAGTGATAGAGCACCTGCCTAGAAACAACTCCCCCCCCCCCCCCGACCCAGTGAGGTTCTGGAGGTGTGGTTTGGCAGTAGACCACATGCCTAGTATGTATGTACCAGGCCCTGGTTTCTATCCCCAACACTGAAAAAAAATTCTTGTTAAAGATCATTTTAGTCATTTCTCAACTCTTTTGTCTCCTTTTCCCCATTACACAGCCTTTAAGTCAGGTTTTAACATTTAGTATAATGAATTTTACCTGTGTTGTTATATGCTCTTTCCTAATTTTTTAGAGAGTTTGAGTCAGGGTATCCACATGAAGGTTAGCAAACAATGTGAGAGTTGGTTCTCTTCTTCTACCTTGTGGGTTCCAGGACTCAAACTCACATGGCTATGCAAGGCAGCAAGAGCTTCTCACTGACGAGTTACTTCATTGGCTCAGTGTGTTGCTGTTTTATGAAGTTTTTTATTTATTTACTTTGTGTGTGTGCTTGCACGTGTATGTAGAGGTTGATATCACACCAAGTCTGCACGTGGATGCTGAGGACTGCACTCCGGTCCGCAGTTGGCACTGGATATGCCAACTGAGCCATCTCCACGGCCCCTCTTCCTTTTATTTTCTTTGTGATTCATTTTATTTTGCAGTACTGGAGAAGGAGCCCAAGGCCTTGTGTGTGCTAGGCGTGATGGTTAGTGTCAACTGACGAGTTGACAGAATCTAGAATCACCTGAGAGTCGGGCCTCCAGTCATTCTTGTGGGGATTATCTTGATTTTATTAATTGAGGTGGGAAGACTCGCCCACTGTGGGTGGTACCCATTCCCTGGGTGGGATCCTAGAATGTATAGATGGAGAAGGAGGCCACGTCTTTAATCCTAATCCTCCTGGAGGCAGAGGCAGGCACTTCTCTGGGAGTTAGAGGCCAGCCTGGGCTACATAGAGAGTTTCAGGTCAGCCAGGTATACATAGTGAGAACCTGTCTCAAAAGTACGGTGGAGCTGAGTGAGCAGCAGCATACAATCTTCTCTTCATTCTCCTGATCGTGGGTACAGTGTGATCAACTGCCTCAAGCCCCTGCTGCCTTGACTTGCCTGCCTGATGGATAGGATCCTTGAACTTCAGCTGAAATAAATCCTTTCTCCCTTATGTGGTCCTTGTCAGGATATTTCATCACAGCAACAGCAAAGGAAATCAAGACACCAGGCAAGTGCTCCTCCACAAGCTGCTCCCCCAGCCCCCCTTCTTCTTCAGTGCTGAGAAGTATTCCAATGTATGAATGTATCAGTCCCCTGTAGAAGATCAGGGCACTGTGTGTGTGTGTGTGTGTGTGTGTGTGTGTGTGTGTGTCTGCCTGTCTGCCTGCCTGTCTGTCTGTCTATCTGTGTGTGTGTCTATTTGTCTGTCTGTCTGTCAGAGAGAGAAAGATGTATGTTCATGTGAGTACCCACGTGTGCATGGGTGCCTGTGGAGGCCAGAGGTTGACACTGGGTGTTTTCCTCAGCCACTCTCCACCTTCCTTTCTGAGATCTCAGGGTCTCTCTCTGAGCCTGAAGCTAACCGATTTGGCTCGGTTGGATGCCAATGGGCTCTAGGGACGCACCAGTCTCTGCCTCCCCAGGGCTGGGGTTACAGATGTACACTGCCACGCCCAACTTTCTACATGGGTGTTGGGGGTCCTTGTGTTTGTGTAGTAGACACTTGACCTCCCAAGTCACTACCCCCAGCCCCAGAGCTCTGATGTTAACAGACAAAATATATCAAGTGTAGCTGCTTCAGAAGCAAACTGCCAATCAAAGAAGAAACCCCAAGACTGTGGGAAACTGAGTGTGCTAATCCCAACACTGGGGAGGCAGAGGCAGCAGACTTAGGTGTTCAAGGCCAACCTGGGCTACACAACAAAAACCATGTTTGAAACTAACAAACCAAAAAACGATAGCTAGAAATTTCCAGTGAGACAGCCAACACTCTTAGCAGGCCTGTGATAGGCAAAGTAAAGGCGGAGGCTAAGCCCTTCTCCCCCATCTTTTGAGAACAGACTTTCCATTCTGTGGCCAGCCTTGAAGCCCCGATGGCCATGTGGCTGCAGCCCCTTGGCAGGCTCCCAAACTGAGCCAGAATCCAAGGCCAGACCCTGGCAGCTGAGAACAGAATGCTGAGTCCCCTTCCCGGCCAGTCAGTCTAGCTGACTCGCTGAGCTCCCGGTTCAGTGAGAGACAACCAGAAAAGTCAGATGGAGGGCAACCGAGGAAGCCACCTGGAGTCAGTCTCTATCAGCACATGTGCACACATGCAGTTGAGCTGCACACACATAGGCGAGTGTATACACACGATGTTAAAAGAGAGTGGGGCCAGCGAGATGGCTCAGCGACTAAGCTGTAAGGATTTTAAAAAAAAAAGGCACAGTGGGTACCTCTCAGCGGGCCTTGCCAAGATATGCCACTAAGCAAACACGTCACGTGCAACAGAATTAGTGCAAGAGGTCTATTGGGGAGGGGAGGGAGGGAGAGTGAAAGAGCGAAAGGCCACGACTGAGTGGGGACATGGGAGAGGCAGGCAGGCAGGCAGACAGACAGACAGAAACAGAACAGGGAAGAACAAGAGGAAAGGGGAGGTAAGAAAGCGAGCTGTGACTGGCCAGCACTTGCACGGGGTGCACATGTTCGCACAGCTGGTGGTGGGAAGACACCTGGCGACAGTTGATGATGTAACTGCTTCGGCGGCAGAGGCAGGCTGCTGCCTCGGTAGAAACTAACCCCTGCTACCAAACCTGACCACTTGAGTTCGATTCCTGGTCCCACATGGTGGAGGAGAGAACCAGCTCCCATAAGCTGTCCTCTAACTTCCACTCAGGTTCCATGGCATGTGTGTACCCCCACATACAAACAAATACAACAAATAAAAAGAGAGAGAACTATGGGCTGTTATAGTCTACAGCTCAGGGGAACCTCAAACACTATGCTAGGGACAGAAGGTGCAGCCCACTGAGTGCTGGCCTAGCACGCTCGAGGTCCTGAGTTCAATCCCCAGCTCTCCCCTCAAAAGAAAAAGCTACGCTAAATGAAAGGAACCAACTCAAAAGGCCACATAGGAAATAAAATACACATTCATATCACAGCAGCCAGATCCGCAATGACAGCTTGATCTTAAGAACTATTTGAAGGGAAGGGCAACATGATGAGTGACCGGATATCAGGTCCTAGTATTGAACAATGGGGCATGTTTGGTTTCAGGAGTGAAGGGGGTGTTCTGGGCATGTGGGAGAAGGTAGGTTGATACGTTTAAAGATGAAGTGCTGAGATGTGAGCAAAGTCAGAGCAATATACTAGAGCAGGGCAAGGCTTGTTGCAAGATAGTACACCTGAGAAACCTACAGGAATGGCCCCTAATGACTGTGGACATTTTGTAACTCTTCTATGCACATGAGACTTCCCAGACTGTCTGGAGCTCCAGCTCTCCATCACCAAGCAGATCTTGGTGACAGAGCAAACAGTGCAGACCAACTGCGTCTTTAAAACAAAATTTATTACATTCATCGTGTGTGTGTGTGTGTGTGTGTGTGTGTGTGTGTGTGTGTGTGTGTAGACAGCCTCCATCGTTGGTCCTCGCCTTCCACCTTGCTTGAGGCAGGCTCTCTTCATTGTTTGAGATGGTGTTGGCCATGATAACTGGCCTGGAAGCTTCCAGGGATTCTCTGGGCCTCCCATATTGCCATAGAAGCACCAAGATTACAGATACACACTACTGTGTCCAGCTTTACATGAATTTAGTTCTCACACCACCACATCAAGCACTTTACCCTCTGGCCATAACCCTGGCTCCACTTTATTTATGAGATGGGGTCTCTCATTATCTTGAAACTCCCCAAGCAGTCTAGGCTGGCTGACTAGTGAGCCCCAAGAATTCTCTGCCTCCCCAATACTGGGATTACAACACATACACTACCGAGCCTGGCTTATTTTTTACTGTGGTTTCTGGTGCTAGGACTCAGGCCCTCAGGCTTGTACAGCAAGCACATTACCAGATGACAAACTCCCCAGTCCCAACTGTGGATGATGATGTCTTTACAGACACATCTGAGAAGTTCATTCATCAAGGTGGGGACAAGTGAAACCGCAATCTATATGTTTTGTTTTTAAATAGGATGTCACTATGTAGCCTAGGGTAGCCATGGATGCTCAGTCCTCCTGCTTCCACTCCCTGGTGCTAGGATGACAGATGTATGCCACCACACCTGGCTAGTCACACAATTTTTAAGTGGTGAGGCTACTTTGCGGACCTGAAAAAGTAGGAAATATGAGGGAAAGCCAGCCCGACCTCACTGTCAGATACACTGGGAAATGACCAGATGCAAAGAGAATGAAAGATATATTAGTTTTTAGAGCTAGGCCAGGCTGGCCTTGAAATCACAGCAATCCTCTGGGGTCTGCTGCCCAAGTTGAGATGATGGGCATATGCCACCACATCTAGTTAATGCAGAACTGAACATTCTAGGCAAGCACTCTACCAGCTGAGCCTCATCCCAGCCTTATTGATTGATTGATAGTGATTGATTGATTGTGGTACTTTGGGTAGAACGTCATGCTAACTACCACAGAGCCAAACCCACAGCACTTTAATGAGAGTTTAAAAAATAAATTCTAGCTGGGCAGTGGTGGCACATGCCCAGCACTAGGAAGGCAGAGGCAGGAGAATCTCTATGAGTTCGAGGCCAGCCTGGTCTACAGAGCAAGTTCCAGGACAGCCAGAGCTGTTACGCAGAGAAACCCTGTCTCGAAAAGGAAAGAGAGAGAGAGAGAGAGAGAGAGAGAGAGAGAGAGAGAGAGAGAGAATCTAATAACCCAGACACATTTTAATTACTAAAATTCAGGTTTTAATCAGTACTCAAAACCAGACAGAGAAAAAACATACATGTAGGGAGGGGGTAGGATTGGCTAAAAGTAAAAAAGGTAAAGGTGCTTTCAGCCAAGCCTGACGACCTGAGTTCAAGCCCCGAGATCCACATGGTAAAAGGAGAGGACTGACTCCCAGAAGTTGTTTTCTGACCTCCATTTGTTAGCTGTCTGTGCTCCATCACTCTGAAACAAAATGTGTTTTACACACACACACACACACACACATACACACACACACACACACACAAAGGGGATATAAACGACTTAAAAAACAAAGGACCAGTTTGTTTTTTTCTGCTGGGGGGTGGGGGGCTCAGTGCTGCCTAAAATCGTTGTCAGAGATCCCCTGGATGCCCATCTATGGGAGAAGGGGAATGAAAGATGAGAAGTCCACACCAGGACCTGCCAGTCCACATCTGGAAGGAATAAGGGCTGAACATAGAAATATGGTGAGCAGTGCGCAAGGCTGAATGGCCTGCACACAGTCCCAGTGTGTTCCCATCGACTTCAACAGCGGGAGACCGGAATCTGCAGACAAAGGTGAGCAACTGGCTGTGCTGAACAGGGTCAGAACGAATGGAGAGAGAGGATGCTGAGGGGCACTGGGAGGCCCCGCCTCGGCCTCTGTAGGTGCTCTCTCTCTCTCTCTCCCTCTGGCCTGTCACTAGGGTGTGGAGGTCTGTATTCCCAGAGAGAAGGAGAAAGTTGCTACAGCCGTTGCCCCTCCCCCGCTGGGCTGGTGCCTGCCAGTGGCGACCCTGAGTCCCTTGGACAAGAGACTAAAGAGGTTTGCCCAGACTCCTGGACAAAGGGAGTTCTGTCTGTCGGTCCCATAGAGGCCAAGGACAGCCAGGAACAAGCGGGCCCCCGGGAGGCAGTTCTCCCTCTCTTTAGAGCCCCAGGCAGTTTCTTTGTGTCCATTCATAGATTCAGGGCTCCTCCCACAAGGCTCACAGTGACCTGGCTCAGTCTCTGGGAAAGAGACCTTGGCTTTGTGCCACCTGAGACTCCTCCTCAGGGCAACAAAATTGCCAAGCAAGCCAGACCTAAAGGTGCAGGCCTGAGAGCCCAACTACTTGGGAGGCTGAGGCAGGAGGATAGCAAGTTCCAGGCCTGCCCGAACTACAGAGTGAATTCAAGATCAGCTTGGAGAACTTAATGAGACCCTATCTCAAAATAAAAACTAAAAAAGGCTGGGGTGTGACTCAGTGGAGACCACCTACTTAGCTAGAATCCCCCAGTGAGGGGCTGGGGTGTGGCTCAGTGGTAGAGCACCTGCCTAGAATCCCCCAGTGAGGGGCTGGGGTGTGGCTCAGTGGTAGAGCACCTGCCTAGAATCCCCAGTGAGGGGCTGGGGGCATGAATTGGCAGTAGGTCCTTACTTAGCTTGCAGGAGGCCCTGAGTTCAAGCTCCAGTACTGGGGGTAGGAATCCCACTGCTGAGCTCCCCCAAGGAACACGTCACAGGCAGTCCCTTCCCCTGCTTCACCTGGCACTGGGAGGATAATATGGTGCTACCATTCTACAGACAGAAACACAGAGGTGCACACAGGACAGCAAGTTCACTCTAACCCTCCCCCCTCCACCCCCGCCTTGCCAGCAATTAGCAAACATTGTGCCCTACCACCAACATAGCTCTGTTGATTTAACGGGACACCTTGGGGAGTTTTGTTTAGGGGAAGGCTTAGGTCCCAAGCTAGTTCTCCTCTCTAGCCCACACATACCAGCAGCCTCACCCACAGCTCCAATGAGAGGGTCCGTCTCAGTTGGCCTTTGTGCTCTGCTCTGAAGACCCCAAGTCCAGCGCCCTGCAGAGTTCAGTCCAGCAAAGGAAAACCATGCCACAGTACAGGTTCTCAAACCACAGCTCCAAAATACCGTGTCAGCACAGCCTGAGAGGCTCATGAGATGTGGATGAGAGACGGACACAAAGGGCCAAGGCTGTGGCTGAGTGGGTAGAGTGCTTGCCAAACGTGCTTGAGGGCCACAGATGGAGCCCACCACAACTGCCTAAAACTAGGCATGGTAGTGTATGCTTGTAATGCTAGCACTAGGGAGATATAGGCAGGGGGATCAGGAGTTCAAGACCATCCTCAGATACATAGCCAGCTTGAGACTCGTTGGGATACATGAGACCTTCTCTAGAAGGAGGGAGAAAAGGAGAGAGAGAGTACAGTAGCTAACAACACGCAGCAACACATGCCTGCGATCACAGCACTCAGGAGGCTGATGCAGGAAGATCACTAGCTTGAGGCTAGCCTGAGCTACATAGTGAGACCCTGTATCAAATAACAAAAACCCAGAAGCCGGTGAGATGGCTCAGTGGATAAGGGAACTTGCCTCCAAGCCTAACCTACCTGAGCTCAATCCTGGACCCACATAGTGGAAGGTGAGAATTAACTTCAGAGAGTTGTCCTTTGACCTCTACACGAATGTGCTGCATCCTTACACACACACACACATACACACACACACAAATAAATAATAAAGATTTTAAAATTCCAAAGTGGAAGAGTTTTCTGATACATGGTACAGATTGTTTTCAGTCCAATTCCATCCCCCCCGCCCCAAGAATCTAGGCATTGGCTCTCAAATAAGGTAGCCACAGATTCCCCAGGAGACTCACATTCTAGAGCAAACTGCTCTCTCTCTCTCTCTCTCTCTCTCTCTCTCTCTCTCTCTCTCTCTCTCTCTCTCTCTCTCTCTCTCTTTCTCTCTCTCTCTCCTTCCTCCCTCCCTCCCAGGGGTTCACAGAGCTGTAGCACCCCCACGTCTAAGGATATCCACGCTCCAAATGCACTCAAATCGATTTGTTTTCCTCTGAGACCTTTCTTTGAAATACATTCTTGGTTTTATCTTGGCTCCAATCACTTTGAAATACTCAATGAAAGGACTTTAGGTAAGGGTAGTAGCAGCTGGGGAAGCAGGCAGGGCCCTCTTTATTAAGAGAAAATATTGGAAAGGTTAATCAGGAAACTGCAGCACCCTAATGACTGAAAGAATTGATTCTGATCTTGATAACTAATGGCCAGAGGGACCAGTGGATGTGAGGTTGCCGGGCAACAGGATACTCAAAAAGAGCTGACCATTATCTCCAACGATCAATGTAGCATAGTTGGAAGCATAGATGTCTTGTTTCCTGTTGAGCTGTGCATGAAATGCATCATGCACTCTGCTTTTCTTTTCAAAAATGTCAATTGTGAATATCATTAAGCCCCGGGTAGTACATCTGTGCTGCTATGGAGCCACCAGCCACGTAGCTAATTAAATATGAATTCATTAAAAGTAAAAAGTTGGGTATCATGATGTCTGCCTATAATCTCAATACTCTGGAGCCCAAGGCGGAAGAATCAGCAGCCATTCTCAGCTAAACAGAGTATTTGAGACCAGCCTGGACTACATAATAAACAATAAACCCAGACATGCTGGTAGCTGTAATGGAAGTTCGAGGGATGGATTGATGGATGGATGGATGGATGATAGATAGATAGATAGATAGATAGATAGATAGATAGATAGATATAGTAGCATATACCTATAATCCCAGCACTCAGAAAATGAAGGCAACAGGATCAAGTTCAAATTCAGCCTGAACTACATTGCTACCAGCCTGGGCCTTATGAGCCTCTGTCTGAAAAAGATGGACTAGAAAGATAGTTCAGATTGTAAGTGCTTGTCACACAAGCATGAATATGAGTTTAAATCCCCTAGCACACATGGAAAAGCTGAGTGTGGCAGGGTGTATCCATAACTCTAGCTCAGTTGGGGGGAAGGGGCATAGAGACAGGGGGATCCCTGAAGCTTGCTGGCCAGCCAGTCCAGCCAAATCAGTGAGCTCCAAGTTCAGTGAGAGACCCTGCCTCAAAAATAAGGTGGAGAGCAACTGAAGAAGACACAGAACATTGACGTCAGGCTGGTGCACACTCATGCACACATGAATACACACACACACAGAGAGAGAGAGAGAGAGAGAGAGAGAGAGAGAGAGAGAGAGAGAGAGAGAGAGAGAGAGAGAGAGAGGAACAAATTGAATATATTGAATTACTGACAAGTAATTTGCCAGGCATGGTGTAACTCATGCCTGTATCCAAGCACTTGGAAAGCTGAAACAGAAAGAATGTTATGAGTTTGAGGCTAGCCTGTGCCAGGCTACAGAGTAAGACTCTGTTTCAATGAATGAATGAATTAGGCTCTTCTTGATGATAAGTGCCAAGAAAACCAGACAGACCAAAATGATCATCATCAATTACAAAGGAAACTAAAGTTCAGACAAGAGAAAAATCCACATTGATGTCTTTGTTACTGTTTTATTGCTGTGGAACGAAACCATGACTGAGGAAGCACGTAACTGGGGGCTTGCCTACACTGTCAGAGCTTTGTTGGAATCCAGAGAAACTACCCCATGATTCTAAATGAGGAGACCTCTTACAAAGCAACGGGCCTGAGTGCTCCCTGAATACCCTGCAGGGCTGCAGAGAGCGGGTATTGAGGAGGAGTTCTGAGCATAGACAAGATCCTGGGTCCAAGCCACACTCCTGGGAGAGACAGCTGATGGGATGGCCTTTGGGTCAAATGGTAAAATTAGGTGAGCCCCAGCATCATGGACTGAATGCTCATGCCTTCCTTTGCCAAATTCATATGGTACAAGCTGATATGATGGCATCAGGAGGAAGAGTTCTGAGACAATGAGGTCAGGAGGGTGAACCTCATCAATGGAATTCATGCCCTCCTCAGAGGATACCAGAGTTCTCTCCAGCCCTTTTGGTACTATGTGAGGGTACAAGAAATATTTGGACATTGGAAATCTGGAAAACACAGACCATGCTGGGAGTTTGATCTCAAATTCAAAGTTCCTGGCATTTCAAAGGAATTTCTGATTGATTCTGATTGTTACTGAGTTTCACTTCAGCGTTTGAGACAAGGTCCTACAGAGCCCAAATTAGTTTTGAACCTATATAGCCAAGGGTAGCCTTCAACTCCTGATCCTCCTCGTGATACAAACTCCTGTGTTCACATCCTGAGTGCTGATGTTACAAGTATGCGACACCACCTATGACCTGAATTTCTGTTGTAAAACTTGGTCCTCAAGCAACAGCCACTGCCTTCCTCAGATGAGCTGGGCCTGATTGCACCAGTACATCATGATTGGGCCCATGGATTGACATGCCCTCACCGAGGGTCACTGGACCCTCACCTGAGCTTCCAGTTGCCCCTCACAGCCATTTATATGCCATTCTTTCCTAATTACAAGTGGCTTCTATGTCCTAGAGGTGCTAGGGCACACAGGCTGGGAGGCTAACTGAAGGGACTCCATTTATGCAACCAGGGAAAAGTCCCATCCATGCTGGCAAAGACTGTCCAGTGTGGGTACTTGGGGTACCCTACATTCCTATAAGCAACCTCAACCTTTGTACTGTAAGCAAGCCCAATAAACTCACTGATTTCTCTAGGGAAAACTCATGAAATCATGCTTTGGCTTGTCACTGGGACCTTATGAGGAGGGGGTGGGCACTGCTCACATTTCCCCAGGGAAGAAATTCTAGAAACAGATGTTCGTTAGTTGTTCAGTCTTTGGCATTTTGGAATAGCTGCCCAAACAGCCTGAGACAATTTAAAGATGATATTGCATTATACAAACTCCATTATGAATTGAGTATGATTCGTCCCCACAGGCTTGTGTGTTGAATGTGTTGTCTCCAGATGGCCTGCTATTCTGAGAGATGATGGACAGTTTTGGAGGTGGGATCTAGCTGGGAAAAAGTAGGTCACTGGGAGTGGGTCCTTCAGAGTATATTATTCCTGGTCACTTCCTGTCTCCCTCTCTCTACTTCCTTTGAATAGCTCTCCTCCACATGCTCCAACCACCATGATATTCTGTCCAAACACATGAAGCCAAATGACCTGTCTCAAAACAAAAAAAGCCAAGACCAGCCTGGCTTAAAAGTGAGTTTTAGGCAGCCTGGGCTACAGTGTAAGATAATGTCCCTAAAAATAAAAAAATTAAAAAAAAATAGCCTGAGGCCAGCAGTGGTGGTGCACACATTTAATCCCAGTACTTGGGAGACAGAGGTAGGTGGATCTCTGTGAGTTCGAGGCCAGCCTGGTCTACAAATCAAGTTCCAGGACAGCCAGAGCTGTTGCACAGAGAAATCCTGTCTTGAAAACCAATATAAAAAATGAAAATGGGGCTGGGTTTCTCAGTAGTTAAGGGTGTGTTTGGGTCCCAACACCCATATCAGGCAATTCACAACCATCTATAACTCCAGCTCCAGGAGATCTGATACCTCTGGACTTCATAGGCACCAGCACTCACATATACTACCCACACATGGACATACACACACATACATAACCTAAAATAAAAATACTTTTAAAAGGAGGGTTGGGCAGATAGCCTGGTGAAATGCAAACACAGGGGCCTGAGTTCAATTCTCTGGACCTATGTAAAGAAAAGCCAGGGGTGGTAGTGCAGACCTGTGACCACAGCACCAAGGAGGTGGGAACAGGCAGATCCTTGGGCCTTACTGGCCAGCCAGCCTCGTCTATGTGGCAAGTTCTGGGCCAGTGAGAGATTCTGTCACAAAATAAAGGTGAGGAATGACACCAGAAGTTCACCTCTGCCCTCTACGTACATGTAGACACCCATATGCTGTGGGATGTCTTTCTGTATGCTGTGTTGCTCTGATTGGTTGATACATAAAGCTGCATTGGACTATGGCAGAGCAAGATGGAGCCAGGCAAGAAAATCCAATGGAGATAGTGAAAGGAGAAAGGAGAGTAAGGGGAGATGCCATCCTGCCGCTCAGGGAGCAGCATGTAATGGCACACAGGTAAAGCCACAGAACATGTGGCAACATATAGATTAATAGAAATGAGCTGAGTTTAGTTATTAGAGCTAGCTAGCAAGAAGCCTGAGCCATAGGCCATGGCCATACAGTTCATAATTAAAATAAGCCTTTGTGTATTTATTTAGGTCTGAGCGGCTGCAGGACTGGGTGGGACACAGGAAAACTTCTGGCTACATACACACACATACACACCAAAGGAAAAGGGAGAAAGACTAGGCATGGTAGTACAGGCCTGTCATCACAACCTCTCAGAAGCTGAAGAAAGAGGATCATGCAGTTGAGGTCTGCCTGGGCTACACAGTGAGTTGAAAGCCAGCTTGAGCTATAAGGTGACTTCAAGCTACATAATGAGACCTTATCTTGGAAACAGAGAGGACAGGAAGGAGGGAGATGTGAGTACACTATGACCAGTGCTGAAATTACAGCTCCACTAACATGGCCAGTTACCCTCTAAACCAGTCTGCCACTAGTCAGCACCTACTGTATACCACTTCTACTTTTCCTCACATCTCTCTGTAGCTCAGGAAGGCATCACAGTCTGTGCTCTGCCACCCCCACACCTTCCTGTACTCACCTGACCACACTTCTCTGCTCTGTTAGCCACACATAAATGCTAATGTGAACTGCAGGGGAACAGAGAATTGTCTTGGTTGGCCCTGCATCCCAGCACCTAGGACAGACAGGCATGGGCAGGCAATTGTTTTGTTCTGTGTTGGGTTGGTTTGGTTGATGCAGGTTTGGGTTCTTGCTATATAGCCCAGACTGGTGTGACATGCACTACCTTACTGCCTCCACTTCTTGCACTCTGAGATTACTACCATGCCGGGCACACTCAGCAACTGCTGATGTCATGAGTACATGAGATACAGAGGTGGCTCATGCCTGAAGTGCCAGCCTTCAGGAGGATTGCTGTGAGTTGAAGGAGAGCCTGGGATATACAGTGAGTTCTAGGCAAGCATGGGCTACAATGTAAAACCCCATCTCAACAATTAAAAAAAGGGACTGGGTAGATTGCTCAGTGGTTAAGAGCACTTATTACTCTTTCAGAGAACCCGATTTCCATTCCCAACACCAACAGTGAACAGCTTATTATTGCCTGTAACTCCAGCTCCAGGGGATCCAACAGCCTTCTCGCTTCTGCAGATATTCCACTCATGTGGACGGACACACACATAATTAAAAATAATAAATCTTAACTGGGCTTGGTGGTGCCCATCTTTAATCTTAGCACTCAGGAGGCAGAGGCAGGTGGATATCTGTGAGTTTGAGGTCAACCTTGTCTACATGATATGTTCCAGAACAGTCAGAGCTACATAGTGAGACCCTGTCTCAAAAATTAATTAATTAATTAATTAATTAATTGGGGGTTTTCAAGACAGGGTTTCTCTATGTAGCTTTGCGCCTTTCCCGGAACTCACTCTGTAGCCCAGGTTGGCCTCGAACTCACAGAGATCTACTTGATTCTGCCTCCCGAGTGCTGGGATTAAAGGCGTGCGCCACCACCACCCGGCAATATTTTTAAATTTAGATTTATAATTGGTAAACCTAACTGTTCAGAAAGAAAATGGTAACTGCTGTGTGTGTGTGTGTGTGTGTGTGTGTGTGTGTGTGTGTGTAAGTTCATGCGCATGGGTGCACTTGAGTGTGTATATACATGTGTGTATACATGTGTGTATGCCAGATGTAAACCTCTGGTCTTGCTCCTCAGGAGCTGTCCATCTTGCTTTTTGAGACAGGGCCTCCCACTAACTGGGGCTCACCTGAGTAGGCTAGCCTAGCTGGCCAGGGAACTCCAGGGATCCACCTGCCTCCACCTCGGCAACACGGGGGTTATAAACACAAGCCACCATGTCCAGATTTGTATGTGGGTGGTAGGGATAAAACTGAGTTCCTCAAGCTTCTGTGGCAAGCACATCACCAACTGTATGGCTTAGTTTTTTGTCCACTTGACAGAAGCTAGAGACACCTGGGAAAACAGGATGAGGAACTACCTCTATCAGATTGGCATGTGGTGTGTCTGTGGGGCATTTTCTTAACTGTTAGTGGATGGGAGAGGATAAGCTCCCTGTGGGCAGTGCCACCCCTGGGCAGAGAGGAGAATGGACTGCATAAGGAAGGAAGCTGACCATGAGCCTGGCAGCAAGCCAGTAAGCAGTGTCCCTGCATTGTCTCTACGTCTGAGTTCTTGCCTTGAGCTCCTGTGTTGGCATCCTTCAGTGGTGGACTGTAACCTGTCCAGATGTGTGGCGTGTGCATGAGTCCATGTTTAGATGTAGGTGCTCACTCATGTGCACTGTAGAGCTTAGAGGCCGGCATCACAAGTCTCCCTCCATCACTCTCCACCTTATTTTTTGACGCAGGGTCTCTCACTGAACCTGCAGCTCTCTGTTTCAGCTAGACTGGCTGGCCAGCAAGCTCTCAGAAACCTCCTGTCTCTGCCTCAGCCCCTACCCCAGTGTGGGAGTTACAGATATGTGTCACACCTGACTTTTACATGGTTGCTGGGGATCTGAACTCAGATTGTCATGCCCAGTGAGCACTTTACCAATGAACCATTTCCCAGTCCCATGAATGTGCTTCTTTATTTATATTAATTTATTTTTGGTTTTTCAAGACAGGGTCTCACTGTGTAGCCCTGGCTGTCCTGGAACTCACTCTGTGGACCAGGCTAGCCTTGAACTCAGAGATCCTCCTACCTCTGTCTAGGATTAAAGGCATGAGCCACCATGCCTGGCTCTAAAATTTTTATCACATCTATTTACTTATTTATCTATGTAAGGGCTGCATATGTGCCTTGGCATGTGTATGGGGGGGTCAGAGGACAGCCTGCAGGAGTTGGCTATCTCCTTCCACCGTGTGGCTCCCAGGGATTGAAACTGGATCATCAGGCTTGGCAGTAAGAGCCTTCATCTGACGAGGCATCTCATTAGCCCCATGAACGTCATCACCATCATCATCATCATCATCATCATCATTAAATTATATGTATATTCGGGAGCAAATGGGCAAATGGACATGAGTGTGGGTGTTCCCAGAATCCAGAAGAGGGCATCAGATCCCCCGGAGCTGGAGTTATGGGCTGCCTTCTGTGGGTGCTGGGAACTGAGCTCAGGTTCTCTGCAAGGGCAGCATGCACTCTTAACCACTGAGCCATCTTTCCAGTCTCCTATGAACATCTTCTTAATGCTGCCCCTCTGGGGTCAGATAACTCACAATAAGACACAACCTCTCTCTCAGACCTCTCTTTCACCAACACTAGCTACAGATGTCAACCAAAGAATAAATTTTATTGGTAATTATTAACATCCAGACTACAAAATCTCCATGGCCCCTGACCTCCCCACTTGCCCTCCTGCCCCATGGGGCCTAGCGGAATCTGTCCTCATGACAGAGTCCCAGGGCTACGGAGGTCAGACCCTCAGCCTGGGAACACGGGCAGTTTGGGCTTAGGATGGATCTGAGATACGGTAGACAGAAAAAACTACCTTGTCTCCACGGGTACAGTGGCCCCTGAACCTGGGAACCCATCCCAGCTGTTCATCTGTACACTGTTAAAATAAACAATAAAATATGAATGAGGGCCAGCAAGATGGTTCAGTGGATAAAGGTGCTTGCTGCCAAGCCTGACAACCCAAGTTGGATCCCTGGATCCCATAGGTGGAAGAACTGATTTGTGAAAGTTGACCTTTAACCTCCACATGAAGGCCATGGCACTTACGTATACATACACACACACATTAAATATACGCATAATAAATATTAGTAAAGTGGTTCCCTATTCTGGGAGCCCCAAATCTGTAGCCACATGTGCCTGTATGGGTAATTTAGGGACCAGCTACTTGAGATCAACAACCTAAATGGGTGCAGTCTACGGGACCCAGTCTTTAACCTTTGTGGTCTGTGCTAAGGTTTGGGGGTTCTGTTACAAACAAATCAAGGGGGGCTGGGGAGGCGGCTCAGTGGGGAAAGCACCTGCTGTGCAAGCATGAGGACTGAGTTCGGATCCTGAGCACTCACATAGACTGACTCAAAGCTGGACACAGTGATGTACACATCTGCAACCCCAGTGTTCCTATGGTGAAATGAGAGGTGGAGACAGGGGAGTCCCTGGAAGCTCTCGGATAGGACAGTCTAGTGTTCACAGCAGAGAACAAGAGATCCAGCCTCAAACAACGCGGAAGGTGAGGACCAATATCTGAAGTCATCCTCTGAAGTCACACTCATGCCACCCCCAACATGCACATGAAAACATATATATTACACGCAACACACAAGCACCCACACACGCATGCATGCACATGCAGACACACACACATCAATCAAGGTAGAGAGCTATAGAGGAAGAAAAAAATGAAATGAATTAAAATGAGGACCCATGATGTGTGGGGAACTCACATATTTGGGGTCTGCAATGTTTCAGGTCTAACTTGGCCCGGTAACGCATGTCTGTCAAGTCAGCCACTTGGAAAGTTGAGGCAGGAAGATCACAACTTAAGGCCTATGTGGCTACAGAATAAGTTCAAGGCTAGCTTGGGATACAGAGTGAGTTCAAGACCAGCCTAAACAGCTTAGGAAAAACTTGTCTTGCCAGGCGGTGGTGGCGCACCCCTTTAATCCCAGCACTCGGGAGACAGAGGCAGGCAGATCTCTGTGAGTTCGAGGCCAGCCTGGTCTACAGAGCGAGTTCCAGGACATGTTCCAAGGCTACACAGAGAAACCCTGTCTCGGAAAGAAAACAAAACGAAACAAAAACTTGTCTTAAAAAAAAATGAGTGGGGGCTGGAGATATGGCTCAGAGTTTAAGAGCACTGGCTGCTCCTCCAGAGGTCCTGAGTTCAATTCCCAGCACCCACATGGTGCCTCACAATCATCTATAATGACATCTGATGCCCTCTTCTAGCATGCAGGCAGAACACTGTATACAAAAAAATTAGTAAATCTTTTTAAGAAAGGTGTGGCTGGTGAGATAGCTCAATAGACAAAAACACTTGCCGTACAAGCCTGAAGACCACATAGAAAGCCACATGTAAGCCAGGCAGTGGTGATGCATGCCTTTAATCCCAGCACTGGGTGGGCAGAGGCAGGCAGATCTCTTAGTTCCAGGCCAGCCTGGGCTACAGAGTGACTTCCAGGACAGCCTGGCCCTAGGAAGAGACTAAGCAGAGATTGGAGGATTGCCTAGAAACAGGCAGGCCAGCTAGCCTAGAGTATGAAGCATGGCAGAAACAAGAGAGACCCTCCCAAAAGATGCCCTCGCCCACACCTCTTGCACACATACACACGCATGCACACACGCACACACAGAGATTTTTTTTAAGTGATTTAAGTGCAAAGAGAAGTAGCTTGCCCAGTATGTGGGAAATACTGGTTTCCACACCCACTTTAAAAAAAGATTCTCAGAACTCACAGGGAGGAAGTTTATAAGGCAGGCAGATCAGATCAAGATCGTCCTCAGCTAATGATGAATTTGAGGCTAGCCTGGGATACATGAGACCCTGGAGGAGAAGGAAGAAGATGAGGTGGAGAAGGAAAAGGAGGAGCAGGGACAATGGGAGGTGACAGAGGTCATACTGCAAGCAGAGATGTAGCTTTCTTGAACACCCAAGCCACCAGTCCATGGAGGGCATTGCAGGTTGGGACATAGGGGGCCCACTGTCCCTGGTGCAGATAAAGCTGCTCAAGGGTCCTTAAGTACTGAGAGTCACTGGGGATGTGACATCCATCACTAGCACAGCCTTCCATAGTCAATGGACACTAGGCAGGCCCAGGAAGAGCTTCTCCACATCTCCAGGCCCATCCATGTACCTACTGTTCCAAACAAAAGATGGCTGCATATATAGATCCACGGTGGAGTATCACTCCACTTTAAAAAGGCAGGGAACCCTGGTCAGAACGACGACGACATGTACTCAGGTCAGTTACAAATACTGTGGGATTCCATGGCTCTGAGGTCCCAGGGTAGCTAAATCACAGGGAGATAAAGTAGGCTGCGTGTGGCAGAGCATACTTGTGGTCCCAGCACTACAGAGACAGAGGCTAAAGAGTTAACAGACCCGCCTTGTCTGCAGAAAAGATGGGGGTGGGGTGGGGTGGACAAGATGGAAAAGAGAATGATGGGAGCTCGAGGCTGAGGTGAGGAATGGAGATTTAGCATTTAATGACTACAGAGTTTCATGTCTGGAAGACAGAAAGTTCTGGAAGCAGGTGTTAGCATGATGTGAATGTGCTTAATGCCGCTGAGTTGTGCAGTTAAAAATGATTAAGACAGAGCTGGTATGATGGTCCCAAGAGTAAAAGTGTTTGCTGTGTGAGCCTGACCACCTGAGTTTGATACCTGGAACCTGCCTTTAAAAAAACAAACAAGCAAACAAAAACATATGTGGTGGTTCAAATATGTAATCCCAGCACTCCTGCAGTGGAGCGGGAGGTAGAGACAGAACTGTCGAGTAGTCTGTGGGGGCAGATAACCTGCACACTCAGAACAGTGACAGAAAAAAACAGGGTAGAAACCATGTGCTCTCCTACGATCTCTCTCTCCCTCTCCCTCTCCCTCTCTCTCTGTCTCTCTCTCTGTTTCTCTCTCTCTCTCTCTCTCTCACACACACACACACACACATACACACACACACACACACACACACACACACACATATCACTTTTTTAAATTGTTAAGATGGCCCATTTGGGGGAGGGGAGGGGCGTGATGGCTCAGAGGGTAAGCCATTGGTTGTGCAAGCATGAGAGGACCTGAGTTCACATCCCCAGCAATCACATAAAACGCTGTCCGAAGTCACACGTGCCTGTAATTCCGGTGCTGGGGGAGGAAGAAACAGCCAGATCCTGGGGCTCACTGGTCAGTCAGTGGAGTGAAATTAGTGAGCACTGAAAAGACAGACTAACTTCTGTCTGGGTGCCGTGAGTGTCACGGGCCCCTGCCTGAGAAGGTGTCGTGTTCCAGGAGTCCTGAGGATGGAAACCCTGCTCTCGCCCTCTCAGCCCATCACTTCCAAAAGGAGTGCACATGGACGGAGTCTGTTGATACTGTAGTAGTCATAGATCACTTCTGATCTAACACGGGGATCAGAGACCACTCCCCCTCTTCACACCAGCAACTAAAAGACACAGAATTCTGGGTAGAGTTGTTTCATTTCCTAAGATCCAATCATATTATCACAGAAAAATAAATCATCTTTATTTAAATACTGTCAATACTGGCTTGGAATTAGAGCTCATTGGTAGAGCATTTGTCTCATATGCATGAGGCCCATCCCTTGCCTTTTCCAGACAAAGTCTCACTCTACAGCCCAAGCTGACCTCCAATGGGCAATCCTCCTGCCTCAGGCTCCCGGGTGCAAATTACCAACAACGATCGTCACATTGTACATTTTAATGCTGTAGGTCCTTGCTCTCCAAGAGAAGTCTCTGTAAAGACTGGAATGTTCCAGATCTCAGCTATGCAGAATAGAATCCACCAGCCACAAGCATCCTGCACCCTGAAAATGTGGTCATGGTAGCTGAGATGTAGCCTTTCTCATTTTAGTTAATTAAATAATTTCTATTTAAAATAAAGTAACTACAGGTGGCTCATGTTACTTTATCTGACAGCAGAGCTTCAGGGTGGGGCTGTTAACTCAAATTTAAAAGAAAATTGTGTATATAAATAGCAGAATATGCAAAAGATAAAAAAATAAAATAAAATAAAATTTAAAAAAATGAAATAAAAATAGCAGAATAATTTTGGTGCAGTGACATCAAGAAAAAAATTAATTAGCAGGGCATGGTAGCACAGAGCTGTCATCCCAGCTTCTCGGGAGGCTGAAGCAAGTAGATGGAGATATCTGAGTCAGCCTGGACTACAGAGCAAGATGCTGTTTTAAAAAAAAATAAAGCAAAATGCCAGAGCATAAGATATGTGGCTCCCCATCTGCATACTTGCTGCACCCTACAAATGTCTGGGCAGTAAAAGAGTGAATGAATAAAGGAGGTGACCTGGAGATGCCAGGCAGTGTGACTGAATTAAGGAGGTGACCTGCGGGCTGCATGTTCTGAGAGCCTCACTAATTCCCACTGGGTAGCAAGGGCAGCTCCAAACCTGATTCTGAACCCCTGTGTCTCGTGGGGAATGGGGTTGGGAGGCGAACATGCTCTGCTCTGGAGTCTGTTCTCCCTGTGGTTGGCACTGCCATTGTCATTGGTTGCCGTGGGTGTGATGTGCGGGGGAAGCAGAAAATCGAAGCAGCAGCCTAGGCAAACCAAATGGGGATTTCAAAAATATACCAAGGCTGGGGAGATTGCTCAGCGGGTAAAACGCCTGCCTTGCAGACATAAGGACCTGAGTTCAGATCCCTCGAGCCCACCTAAAGCTGGGTGCAGCAGCACATGTCTGTAATACCAGCCATCTTATGGCAAGACGGGAAGCCAAGACAGGAGACTCTGCAGAAGCCTGGGAGCGACTAGAGTTCTCAGTGGCAAACAAGAGACCCTATCTCAAAAGAGGTGGAAGGCAATGATCTAAGGCCTCCACATGTATGCTGTGGTACTTGTATGTCCACACGTACACACAAGCAAGTATACACACACACACACACACACACACACACACACACACACACATACACACACACACACACACACAAAGAGGAAAACAGTGTGCCTGCAGCAGGCTGACTAGCAAGATTAGATGGGGTGAGGTTGACAAGTGATGGATAGAGTGCCTCTCATCCAGATCCCAAGAAACCCTGTGCAGGGCCATCTGCCACAGCACAGGAAAACAAGCAAATGACCTCCACTGCCCGTTACCCACTCTCCATACACACAGAAACCAGCTGAAGCCCCACAGGCCTATCGAGAAGAAAGAATTTCTCAGACAGCCCCACTGACCTTGACAGAGTAACTTTCTACAAACTATATCAAACTCCCGCTGAAAATAGGCCAATGGTAAACAACAATGGCACAAACAGCCAACACTTCAGCAGAGCCCAGGGACTCAGGTCTGTCCCTCCAGCCGCTCTAGAGGCTGAGGCTGGAGGGTTGAGTGTTTAAACCTTAAGGCCTACCTGAGCTACAGGATCAGTTCCAGGTCAGCCTGGGTCACTTAGGTAGACCCTGTCTCAAAATTGAAGTCAAAAAGAGCTGGAGGGATGGCTCAGCTGGTAAAGTGCTTTCCTCACAAGTGTGAAGGACTTAAGTTCAGATCCTCAGAATCCACATAAAAAGTCAGGAGCAGGGACAAGGAGATGGGATCCACAGATAACTGGATCCCTGGAGGTTCAAGGACTGGGCTAGCCTGGCCTACATGGCAAAGCTTCAGACCCATAGACACTCTGTCTCAAATGAAGAGTAGAGGGCACCTGAGGACCAACACCAGAGGTTATCCTCTGCACTTGGGATGTGCACACATGAACCTGGGCCACCGCTCCTGACCCCAGGAATGCACAAACCAGAAAGCTGAGTATGTGGTTGTGGGGTAGAGCACTCCTGGCCATAAACAGGGCTGTGGTCTGTCCCCAGCACCACAAAATGAAATGAAATGAAAGAGGCTGAAGATACAGAGAATGCTTGCCTAGCAGGTGCAAGGGCCCTAGATTCAAGGACGGGCTCTATAGAAACACACCAAAAGGATAATAAACACCTGGCTACAGCTATCTTCATATCAGACACCACAGAAGATGTCTCACCCACTTATCTTTTGGCCAAAAGCTATTTCTAGAACTTACAGCCTTCCACAATGCCACAATTCTGGCTGGAATATGAGTCTTTCCAGTTTGGTTTGTTGGCTTGTTTGTTTGTTTGTTTGCTGAGATAGAGTCTCCTGTAACCCATGCAGGCCTCAAACTCAATATACATTAGCCAACAATGACTTCTGAACTTCCGATTCACCTGTCTCCACCTCCCAAGTGCTGGGACTGCAGGCATGAGCCACAAAATTCAGTTTATGTAGCGCTGTGGACAAAACCCAAGGCTTCATGCATGCTAGGCAAGTACTCCACCAAGTGAACCACATGCCCCCACTGCCCATATCTTAATGTCTTTGAGGACACCAAGGAGGCCTAAACAAGGCCACAAAGAGGCTACCAACCTCATCCAGCAGCCCCACTGACAGGCAGGACAACCCGGCAAGGACACAGTTAAAGACCAGCTCCAAGCCTTCCCACAGACCCCTCTGTGGGACGGGCTGGAACCCTATCTTTGTCTCTGTGTGGCCTTAGGAGGAATTCCAAGTCCTGCGCAAGAACTCCACTGTGGGGCCATTTGACCCGGTCACTGCACACTGGGCAGCAAGCGGATATGACCTGGAACTTGGGAACCACATGACCTGCCTGCTCATGGCCAGAGCCAACAATGGGTAATACAGGCCATAGAAGAACAATCCCCTTAATACCGTTGCACAGATGTGCCCATCTGCAACTTCAGGAGTGGAATTTTCCAAATACCCTAAAGTGGGAGATAATGAAATGAATCATCATGCAGTCATGATATGGACTTTCAGACATATGTTAAACCGGGGTTGAAAATAAGTTGGATTTTTTGTTTTGTTTTTGTTGCTTTATTTTGACACAGGGGCTCACGACTGAGCCCAGGCTAGCCTTAAACTCACAATTCTCCTCCCTCGGCCTCCTGAATCTGCAAGTAATTATTACATACAAGGAAAATAGCAGGTCAAATTGACTTGTTGGTTATTTGGGTTCTTTTTATTACATTTATTTGTGTGGGGTAGGGGTGGGGTGGGGGTAAGGGGTGCACGTGCATCACTATGCCTGTGAGGAGGTCAAAGAGGGACTTGGAGGAATCAATTTTCTTCTTCCATCAGGTGGGTCCTAAGGATCAGACTCAGGAGAAAGGGGGCTGATTGCTCAAGCTCCTGCCTCAGTGCCCGCCGTGCCGTGATAGAGCATCCCTGCAAGCTATGGCTGTAGGTGGATTCCCAGAGGCTAGACGCGAAGCCTTTCCTTTGCTTAATAACAAGCACACGTGCATGCACATGTGTGTCTGTGACCCACTAAACTTGGAGCTTAAAGGAGAAGAGATCAAATCAGTTCAAAATGTGAACAAGATGCCACACTCCATGGCTGGCTGGAGTCAACTACCTATCACCAGGCTGAACGGAGACCTGCAGCCTCCCACGGCTGTGACTGAACTGAGACAACATGAAGCTCCGTTGCTGTAGAAGGAGCATTAGTCATGTGACCACATGATATAGACATCTATAAACATTTCCAAAGCAGCCCCTGTCCCAGGTGTGAGATGAGTCAAAGCTGAGTCGGTCTTGGGGAGAAGATCTTCTTGGTCACAGTGAGAACAAATATGCTGACCTCAGGGCACGGTGGTGCAAGACCCTCATCCCAGCACTAGGGAGACAGAAGCAGGCAGATCTCTGAAAGTCCAAGGTCAGCCCAGTCGGCATAGAAAGACCTTGTCTCAAAAACAAAACAAAACAAACAAAAAAAGCCCCAAGAACTAAGTTTCAGGATACTTCCCGCTATGTAACAAATTAAAAATTGTGATTCAAACGAAAGACAGGTTTTATCATCTGCACAGACCATAAAACTGAAAAAATAGCCAAAGAAATGAAGCTTTGTCTGTCTTCACTATTAGACACTTGGGACTCCAAAGCAGGGGCCGTCAAGATGGCCCAGTGGGTAAAGGTGCTGTTGCCGAGCCTGATGCCCTGAGTTCAATCCCTGTAACCCACATATGTGGTGGAAGGAGAGAACAGACATCCTCAAGTTATCCTATGACCCCCATGTGAATGCCATGGCACACACCCCCCCACATAAATGTAATAAAAAAATTATAACAGAAAGAATCCAAAACTTCTTTTCTAGCATCTCCAGATATCCAATACAGAAAGAGAGAAAGAGAAAGAGAGAGAGAGAGAGAGAGAGAGAGAGAGAGAGAGAGAGAGAGAGAGAGAGAGAAAGAGAAAATAATGTTGGTATAACTAAGAAACACTCAATGTGCCTTCCCCAACCCAACCTTATCTAAGTCTGTCCATTATCTTTGTGTGTGTGGGTGTGTACATATGTTCGTGGAGGGTAGTATACACACACACACACACACACACACACACACACACACACACACACACGTGTGTGTGTGTGTGTGTGTGAGTCCCTCAGAAGGCACTCACCTTGTTTTTGAGACGGGGTCTCTCACTGGGACCTAGGGCCTACCTGATTAGACTGGATAGCCAGCAAGCTCCAGGGATCCACTTGTCTCCACCTCCCTGGCTTCAAAGGCGTCACCACATCTGGCTTTCTATCTTGAGTGTTGGGGTTCAAACTCAGGCCCTCAATCTTGAGTGGCAAGCACTGCACCAGCTGAGCTCTCTTCCCAGCCCCTAGGTCTGCTTTCTGTTGCTGTAACAGAATACCTGATACAGGCTAGCTAAAAGAATCAGAGGTTCTTGGGCTAGGGAACTAGCTCAGTATGCTTGTTTACCGTACACAAGACACTGGTTTTCATCCCCAGCATTGCATAAACTGGGTGTGCTGGTGTACACCTAACCCAGCACTCAAAAGGATCGGGAATTTGAGGCCTTCCTCAGCTGTCAGAGGCCAGCTTAGGACACAGAACACAGAGGCTCTGAAACTTCCAAGTCCATTTGCTGGCTTCAGTTCAAAGGTGGTAAATCTGCAGGTGTGTGCAGAAGGGGCAAGACCAGCCTCCCTTTGCAACAAGCAGCTCTAGGGAGAGTTAATCCAGTCTCTGAGAGCGAGCACTCACTCAAGTGAGACAGTTTTATCTCTTAAGATCTGATCCCTTAGCCGAGTGTGTGCACGCCTTTAGTCCCAGCATTCGGGAGACAGAGCCAGGCGGATGTCTGTGAGTTCGAGGCCAGCCTGGTCTACAAAGCGATTTTCAGGACAGGCTACACAGATAAACCCTGTCTTGAAAAACAAAACAAAACAAAACAAAACAAACAAACAAACAAACAAAAAAGGCCCACCTCTCCAGCCACCACAGAGGCCATCAAGTTTCCACGTGTGGCCAGGCATGCTGGCACACACTTGTAATCCCAGCCTTCAGGAGGCTGAGACAGAAGGATTGCCACCTGTGCAAGGCTGACCCTAGCCACATAGTGAGTTTCAGGGAAGCCTGAGCTATATAGAGACACTTTCTAAAAAAAAAAAAAAAAAAAAAAAAAGGCATGGCAAGATGGCTCAGCAGTTCAAGGAACTTGCCAAAGAAGCCTGGAGACCTGAGTTCAATCAATCCCTGGAACTCACATAAAATTGGAAGGAGAGAACCAATTCCACAATGTTATCTGACCCCCCCCCCATCATGTGTGCTGAGGCACACAATAAAAATAATAGATATAATAATAATCTTTCAAGGCAATCAAATCAAATCAAAATGCACACAGATATTAAAGACTTCAGATTTTTTTTTTAAAAAAAGTGCAAAATACCTCACAAATAATGTGTTCAGATGAACTACATCCTGAAATCATGTATATGAAGTATTAATGAAAATATACTCTTGTGAGGTGTGGGGACACCTAGCCCTAATTTCAGCACTCAGGAAGCTGAGATTGGAGAATTAAGCCTGGGCTATACAATTAGATCAAGGCCAGCCTGGGGTACATAGCAAGATTGTCTCAAAAAACGATAAAGAATGACCAGCGCTCCAGAGCCAGACAGATCTCTGTAAGGTCAAAGGACAGCCCGGTCTACAAAGAGGATTCCAGGCCAGCCAGGAATTCCATAGAAAGACCTGTCTCAAACAAAACAAAGCCGAAAATGAAAAAAGAAACCAGGGCTCAGCGAGGACCCCAGAGACTCAGATACATAGTCAGCTCCTCCTGAGTTCTGGGCCTCAGTTTCTCCACCTAAAAAGAGGAACTATCTATTCCTCTGCTTTGCCTTTAGAGTGGACAGCAGGTGTGTGCAAAACCCTTTTTAAATGTTACCACGGAGCCCCACAAGGATGGAGCAGTTCCCCCCGCCCTGCTGGCGTCGCAGAATGCTTTCTAAGGATCATCTCATTTAATCCTCCCGTGGTCCCTAACTCGCAAATGGGGAAACTGTGCTCTGGACCGATGAAGCGCCTCGCCCAAGGGAGAAAGGAAACGCGGAGAATCCGCTGCATCGCGCGCAAAAGCGGGATGACAATTTCCACTCCATTACCAAGACGGTGCTGCCTGGTTCCTGGGTTGTTCTAGCCCCGGGCAATGGGGTCTGTGCATTGAGCCCAGTTCTCCATGCAGTAGGAACAGAAAAGAGGGGCCTCAGCGCCCTGACCCTTGTCTGCCACCCCCAGCTCCGCTCCTCACCTTGCGTATTTGGTTTTCTGGAAATCCAGCAGCCTGGCCAGAGTGAACATCGCCGCGGTTCCATCAGCGCCCAGCCCCGGGCTGGGACGCGGGAACCCAGGGAGTCGCTGCAGGAGACGCAGCAGGTTGGAAGGGCGTCGGATCCTACCGCAGCTCCAGGGCCCTGAACAGACCCGATCGGCTGCCCCTGGAGCCCGAGCCTGGAGTCTCGGGATAGCAAATCCCGAGCAGATGGTGGCGGGGGCGGGGCGGGGGCGGGATATGGGGCGGGGGGGGGGGCGACTCTGCCAATCGTGCGACTGGGAGGTCCCCTCCCTCCTGTTAGCGTCTCCCCGTGTCCCCTCCACCCTATCGCTTTTCCAGCAAGCATAAGACAGCTTGAACTAGACTGAACCGGCCCTGTCACCGCTTGTCATCCAGGCAGCGCTTCAAGCCACAGGGGACGCTTGGGGACCGGACCAGGTGGCACCCTCAGTCTACTTGTTGCTGGCTCTTACCCCCGTGCACCTCTGAAAAGCCTGTCAATCCTGAATCCTTCCTACTACCCAGGACTCTGTGACTCTAGGAATTGTCTGTCCCCACACACACCCCGCCCGAAAACAAGGACACTCCAGCAGGTCCAGGATCTTCACCCCCAAGCCCATCTTCACATCTTCAAACTCCAGCTTTCCTTTTATTGTTACTTTAATCCATTTTAATATTTTAAAACATTTCATTTTTATTCTATGTGTGTATGCGTGCATGTCCATGTAAGGGTATGTGCAGTGCATGTGCCTGGAAGTCCGAGGTGTAGGATCCCCTAGACTGCAGTTACTGGCGGTTGCAAGCCAAATGAAGTGGGTGCTGGGACTCGAACTCCAGTTCTCGGGACCAGCAGCAAGCACTCTTAACTGCTGAGCCATCTCTCCAGCCTCCTACATTTATATTATATTATATTATTATATTAATCATGCACGTGGAAGTCAGGGGACAACTTGCAGGAGTTGGTTTTGTCCTAACACCATGTATAACCTGGGGCCAAAATTCAGGTCTTCAGGTTTGGTGGCAAGCACCTTGACCTGTTGAACCAGCTCACCAGCCCCCAAATTCAGCTTTCTGCTTTAGGGGACCTTGTTTGGAGGACACAGGAATCTAATCTGCCTGTGGAAATTTTGAACACCCCTGAGGGAGCTGCTGGAGGAAAGATGGTCTTTTGATTTTCAACTTGATGGGATCCGGAATCACCAAAGATACAACATCTGGGCATGTTTGTGAGGAGTTATATTGGTTAGGTTGAGGTGGGAAGGACTACCCTAATGTGAACTGTACCTTTCCCTGGGCTGGGGGATAGCCTTGAATAAAAGAGAGAATTCGAACTCAATGCCAGCATTCCTGTCTCTCAGCTTCTTTTTGTTGTTGTTTTTCAAGATAGTGTTTCTCTGTGTAGCCCTGGCTGTCCTGGAACTCTCTCTGTAGACCAGGCTGGCCTCAGACTCAGAGATCCACCTGCCTCTGCCTCCCAAGTGCTGAGATTAAAGATATGCGCCTCCACCGCCTGGCATCTCTTTCTGCTTGACAGACAGTAGTTGCAATGAGACCAGATGGGTCCTCAAGTGGATGGGAAGTCCTCTTCTCCTCAATCCCAACAGCTTCCCCAGCTTGAGTCCACAGTTTCCTGATCCTTTTAGTTAATTTATTTTTTCCCAGTGCTAGAGAGCGAATCCCAGCCTCAGCACATGCTAGATGGACACTCTATAGCTAAGCTACAACTCCAGTCAGTCCCTTTTTTATTTTTTATTTTGAGACAGTCTGGCTAAATTGCTCAAGCTGGCCTTGAGCTCACTCTGTAGCCCAGGCTGACCTTGAACTTGCAATCCTTGTACGACTTCAGCCTCCTGAGCGGCTGGCATGTGTCTGCACTGCCAGGCCTCCTTCTTAGAACAATGTTTGTTTGGTGTCCTGTCGATTACTGAGAAAATGCCACCCACACCCTCTGCATCCAGGGAGCCAGAACAAGAAACAAATTGACAAAAGACTGCCTGAATCACCTCTGCTTTCCACATGCTGGCCCAGAGGGGGCACACATGGCCCTGTCTGGGCAGGACCAGAGGGTTAGCGGTAAACGGTGGGAGGAGATCGCGGCAGGAGTGGCAGGAAGTTGGAAAGGGGGTAGGGGAGAATGAGAACGCTGAAGGAAGAGGCAGAAGGCAAGACCCTGGGGGACATAGGAAATAAGGCCGGCCAGCCTCAGAGGTTAGCTTAGAAGTTCAAGAAGATGTCTGACATAGTCATCCCAGCACTTGGGATACAAAGGCAGGAGAGGCTTAAGTTCAAGGCCAGCCTGGACAATTTAGTAAGATCTTATCTCAAAGAAGAAGAAATCAAAAGAAAGCAGGACATATTACTCCAGTAGAACACCTGCCTAGAATCTCCCAATGAAGGGCTGGGAGCATGGCTTATCAGTAGAGGGTCTACCTAGCATGTGTGAGACCCTGAATTCAGTTTTTTTGGAGAGAGAGAGAGAGAGAGAGAGAGAGAGAGAGAGAGAGAGAGAGAGAGAGAGAATGAATTAACAAAAATGCCATAATGAAGCTCACTACTCTTTATGCTAACTTCAAAAACAAATTTTAAAAATGAGGCAGAAGGAATGGCTAGAAGGCCTTTGTACAGGTGAAGAGAAGGCATCTTCGGCTATATATTTATGTATCCTAGTTGGGATGAAGCTGCGTGTTCATTTGCAACTCATGGTAAAATTGAGTAACAAGGCTAGATATGGTAGTTAACGCCTGTAATTTCAGCATTCAGAAGGCTGAAGCAAGAAGGTCTTGCATTCGAGACTAGCCTGAACCTCATAGTAAGACAAGGACAACCACGAAGGAACAAAAACCCAGAGTGAGGGACTGGAAAGACAACTTAGTGGGTAAAGTTCTTGCCATGCAATCATGAGGACCTGAGTTTGAATCCCTAGTACCCATATATAATCTGGGTGCAAATATATCATCTATAATGCCAGTTCTGGGGATACAGAGACAGTGGGATCCTGGGAGCTTTCTGGCCAGCCAGCCTAGCCCAGGTGGTAAGCACCAGATCTGATGAAAAACCTCGTCTCAAAGAACAAGGTAGAGCCTTTAGTCCCAGCACTCGGGAGGCAGAGCCAGGCGGATCTCTGTGAGTTCAAGGCCAGCCTGGTCTACAGAGCGAGAGCCAGGACAGGCACCAAAACTACACAGAAAAACCCTGTCTAAAAAAAAGAAAGAAGAAAGAAAGAAAGAAAGAAAGAAAGAAAGAAAGAAAGAAAGAAAGAAAGAAAGAAAGAAAGAAGAGAATAAGGTGGAGGGGCTAGAGATGGCTCAGTAGTTTGAGCACTTGCTGTTCTTGCAGAGGGCCGGGGTTGGTTCTCAGCACCCACATGGTAGTTTACAGCCACTCTTAACTCCAGTTCTAGGAAATCCAGCACCCCCTTCTGGGCTCTGCAGACACCAGACATACATGCAGTGTACATAGGTACATGCAGTCAACACACTCATATGCATAAAATAAAAATAATAAATTTTAAAAAGAAGATGTGAAGTAATAGAGCAGTGGTTTTCAACCTGTGGGTCATGACTCATTTGGGGGTTTAACAACCCTTTCACATGGATCACCTAAGGCCATCTGTATATCAGATTTTACATTACAATTCCTAACAGTGGCAAAATGAAGTAGCAAGTATGAAGTAGGAAACAGCAAGAAAATAATTTTATGATTGGGGGTCACCACAACATGAGAAACTGTATTAAGGGGTTGAAACATTAAGAAAATTAAGAACCACTGCTCTAGAGGAGGACACTCAATGTTGACTTGTGACCTCCGTGTGGAAACACACACACACACACACACACACACACACACACACACACACACACAGTGAGCCAGGGTTATGTGGCCAGAGTAGTATGGTATGAATGGAGGATACTGGGATCCAGGGGAACCAAGACATTCCTAAGGGACACAGCTCATGGAGACAGGCTATATGCATTTGAATCTCATTTTCTATACCAAGTTCACTGTCAAACACAACTCCCAGGAACACTAGTAACTTCTACAGACCTCCAGGAGACAAAACCCAGCAGACACAGGGAAAGGTAAGCCCCATATTGCACAATCCTGGGCTGATCCGCTGACCCACATCTCTCCACGTCGCATTAACACCTGTCTGTCTCCCAGCAATATCTCTGCCCAGCCCTCAACCTCGACTCACAAGATTCCTGCTGAACATGGCCTGCTCCTCCCTGATCACCTTTCTCCCCAGAGAGTCCAGGCCGGATCCCAAGTGGCCACTGGTAGCCACAGCTCCCAGGAGGCTTGAATCAAACCTCTCCAAGGCTGTGTCCTCTTTGCCCTGGGCTGTTTGTCCACACGCGCTGCTGTCCATCTTCAAACAGGTCTTGGCAGTGGGCTCTGTGGAGACCGGTAGGAGACCCCTGGAATAAACCGCAAGTCTACAAATGGATTTCCCCCCCCTTCATCAGCTAAAGAAGTTGAATAAAAAATAAGTTACTATTTTTACTGCTGGGATGTGGTTGTTATGGCAACAGAGGGCCTGACTCTTGCTCCAGAGTGGGGGTTGGGCTATGTTTGAGGGAGAAGAGGGAGGAGGTGGCTGGTAGGGTGGTCAGCAGCAGGGAGAGGAGCCTGGGGACCACAGGCTTGTCCTCTACACATCACAGGGACTCTCGGCCACAAATCTACATCTTCAGAGTTCCTCACCACTCTACTTCCTTCCTTCCTTTCTCCCTTCCTGTCTTCTTTCCCTCCTCCCTTCCTTTTCTTCTTCATATTTTTGCAGTGTTGCAGATTTAATCCAGGACTTACATGTGCTACCCAAGCACTTACTGACACAGGGAGGCTGGAGTACTGGAAGAGGAATTCTGGCTCAGTGGTAGAGCACCTGCCTAGAATCCCCCAGTGAGGGGCTGGGGTGTGGCTCAGTGGTAGAGCACCTGCCTAGAATCCCCCAGTGAGGGGCTGGGGTGTGGCTCAGTGGTAGAGCACCTGCCTTGAATCCCCCAGTGAGGGGCTGGGGCGTGGCTCAGTGGTATACATCATATTTTAAGCCCTAGTTTTCATCTCCAGCACTGCAATAAATAAATAAATGAATAGATAGAAAGATGACAGATAGATGGATAGGATGGATAGATGGATGGATAGATAGATACTTTTAAGAATAATAGAAAAGAGCCACATAAGTGACTGGACTTACATTTATTTGTTGAACCAAGGAACAGCCAGTTTTTAATTGCTCCAGTTATAGCATATATTGTTAAGCAAAGCTTGTTGTCAGGCTGGGGTACAACTGTGTGGCACAGCCTTCACCGAGCACACAGGACACCCTGGGTTCCATGCCCAAACTTTCCAAGAAAACCTTCCTTGTAAGGTGTTGCAGTGACACTGGAGTCCCCTATTTTGACAGGTCTCTTTGACCCTAAAGCCATCTGCCCTGTTCAATCAACATCAATTCCCCACTGACTGTTCTGGCTTAGGGAAGTAAAGGAGAGACGTAGGGAGTCCCCACCACCCTGGCTTTCTAGCTTTTCTCTGGAGGCCCTGCCAAGTCCTTAGCATATTCTAAGAAGGCCAGACTCTGCCAACCTGGAACTTCATGACACCTTCTGACCTGCTGCTTCTCTTCTTTATGGTGGCTTTAATCCACAATCCACGGGTTTTAAATGGGCTAGGGCAGCCAGGAAGAGGCACAGGGATGGTCATCTATAACCTAGATGTAGGATGAAAGAAAGAACGGGGACCAGGCATAATGTCGTGTGCTGCCAAATCCTGGCACTCAGTAGGCTGAAGTGGCGATTCAACTTGAGGTCAGCCCAGGCTACATAGAGAGACCCTGACTCAAAAAGCAAAATATAAGGGCCATAGGGCAATTGCAAAGAGTTTGTTCATTGGTTCAGTTAGTAAGCTTCAGTGTCTGTCTCTTACCTGGCTGTTCATGTTTGTTTGGCAGTTTTGAGGGTGGAGTCCAGGGTCTGATGCACTATTGGCAAGCACTCTACCACTGAGCCACACCCCAGCCCCTCACTGGGGGATTCTAGGCAGGTGCTCTAACCACTGAGACACACCACCAGCCCCTCACTGAGAGATTCTAGGCAGGTGCTCTACCACTGAGCCACACCCCAGCCCCTCACTGGGGGATTCTAGGCAGGTGCTCTACCACTGAACCACACCCCATCCCCTCACTGGAGGATTCTAGGCAGGTGCTCTAAGAACCCTTCAAGTACTTGTCTACCTGTCTACAGACATTAGTTCATGTATCATTTCAGCAAACAATGATATCATTCGATCAAAAGGCAAACATAGCAGCTGATAACAGTAATGGGGAGCCATGTCTCACCCCAGCTGACCTCCCACAGGCTCCAGACTCTTCTTCCAGTGCCTCGGTCTTTCTGTGTGAGCAAGGTCTCCATCTGGGCACTGTTCCTTTCCTGTGGGACTCACGGGTGGTTCAGAGAGTCAGAGCTGGTGGGAGCCACCACCTAGGGTCACACACAGGTCTGAGGAGGGGGAGGGACTATCAAAGATAAACAAAACTGATGTGGTCAGGACAGATTTTAATCAGTAGCAACTACTGCACAGGGCGAAGTCCAGCAAGGACTGAACGCAATTTGGATTTGGACAGAAGTACCTAGGAAGCTGTGGGTTTGCTTTTGTTTTTGGCATGTGGTGTGTGTGTTCATTCAAGTATACGTGCATGTGTGTGCACACTTGTGGAGGCCATAGATCAGAATCAATGCTTAGAATCCAAATACCATAGTTTGTTTTTCTTACATTTATTTACGTATTCTGGGGAGAGGCTAGCATGCCAGAGCCCAGGTGTGGAGGTCAGAGAACAACTTCTGGGAGCTGATTCCCTCTTTCCATAGAGCAGGTTCCAGGATTCAAACTCAGATCATTAACCTTGACGGTAAGCACCTTCACCCACGGAGCTATCTTGCCCTATCTTGGTTTTTGAGTCAGGATTTCCCATTATCATGGAGTCTGGCAGTTCAGCTAGTCTGGCTGACCAAGGAGTCCCAGGCATTCTCCTGTCTCTGCCTCCCTGGAGCTGGTGTTAGGAGTGTTGGCTCCCACACCTTTCTCTGTTGACATGGGTCTCGGGGGCTGGAACTCAGCCTTCATGCTTGTGCAGCAAGCACTCTGTGGACTGAACCATCTCCCCAGCCCCTTACCTTCTTCTTTAATTGATTTTCACAGAGCTGAGAGTGAAGCCAGAACTTTAAACAACCAAAATACGCGTCCCACCACCAACCTGCTCCTCTCGCCCTTGTTTTTCAAGACCCAGTCCTGCTATGTAGCCCAGGCTGCCCTGGTACTTAAAGTCTTTCTGCCTTGACATCCCGAGTACTGGGGTCACAAGGGTGGGCCACCATGACCAGCTAGCTCTGGACATTGTAAAGGTGAGGAATAAGGTACTCCTGAGATCCCAGAACTTGGGAAATGGAGGCAGGAGGATGAAAAGTTCAAGGCCAACCTCGATGCTACAGTAAGTTTAAGGCGAATTTGTGAACTACATAAAATCTAGTCTCAAAAAGAAAAAAAAGAGTTGTTTCTCAAGAAATGGAAAGACAAAATAGTGAACATCAGGGAAAGAGCTGGGAGGAGGATCCATGGGATTGGGGTGGTGGGGCCCCAGAACTGAGGCTGGAAGGGCTTTGGCCCCATGAAACCCTATTGGTCTGCTAAAGGCTTATCGTATTGGTAGCTGCTGTTCCTGTGGGATGGAACAAACTACATTCTTTCACAGCCTTGACCTCTCTCTGGCAGGCCCTTTCAGAGTACCTGGGTTGTCCCAGGATGTGGCCAATGAGCTGGGTGTCCCTGTGAGACCCAAACAGAGGCCAAAATGGGGAGGGGACTCACAGGAACCTGGCTGGGGTTCCCTCAAGGACTTTTTTGTGTCAGGGGCTGGCCTGGGTGGCGAGAGATGAGAGGGAGGGAGGGAGGGAGCAGGACAAAGAGGGGAAGAGGGAGAGAAGGAGAAAGGAAGGAAGGAAGGAAGGAAGGAAGGAAGGAAGGAAGGAAGGAAGGAAGGGAGGGAGGAAGGAAGGAAGGAAGGAAGGAAGGAAGGGAGGGAGGGGAGAAAGGGAGGAAGGAAGGAAGAGAGGGAGGAAGGAAGGACAAAGGGAAGAGAGAGAGAGAGAAGAAGGGAGGAAGGAAGGAAGAGAGGGAGGAAGGAAGGAAGTGAGGAAGGAAGGAAGAGAGGGAGGAAGGAAGGACAGAGGGAGGAGAGAGGGAGAGAAGAAGGAAGGAAGGAAGGAAGGAAGGAAGGAAGGAAGGAAGGAAGGAAGGGAGGGAGGGAGGGAGGGAAGAAGAAAGGACAGAGGAAGGAGGGAGGGAGAGAAGAAGGAAGGAAGGAAGTGAGGAAGAAAGGAAGGGAGGGAGGGAGGCAGGCAAGCTGGCTGGTTTCTCTGCCTAGTTTTGTAAGGAAGCTAGCCAGATCAGGAAAAGGCAGCAAGGTGAAGAAACAGAAGGAAATGGGGTAGAAGTGGGTGCGCTGAGTGGGCAGAGGGGAAAGACAGCCTGGGAGAGCATTCACGTGAGGAGGAGATATAGAGATGGCAGAGTCAGCCAGAGGAGATGGGAGGAAGTGGGGAGACAACTAATCAATGACAGGAAAATAGACTCACTTCCCCTCTCTAGGGGGAAGCAGATAGTTTGGGGGGGGAGAAGTAGAGGGTTGATGTTTTATTATGAGCCTGACAAACATTCTGACTTTTTGTATATTTGCTGTGGGAGCCAAAGAAGCTATGAGTGAATGTATGAGGAGTGGATGGAGTCCTGAGTGAATGTGTGAGGAGTGGATGGAGTCCTGAGTGAATGTGTAAGGAGTGGAGGAGTCCTGAGTGAATGTGTGAGGAGTGGATGAGTCCTGAGTGAATTGTGAGGAGTGGAGGAGTCCTGAGTGAATGTGTGAGGAGTGGATGGAGTCCTGAGTGAATGTGTGAGGAGTGGATGGAGTCCTGAGTGAATGTGTGAGGAGTGGATGAGTCCTGAGTGAATTGTGAGGAGTGGATGAGTCCTGAGTGAATGTGTGAGGAGTGGATGAGTCCTGAGTGAATGTGTGAGGAGTGGATGGAGTCCTGAGTGAATGTGTGAGGAGTGGAGGAGTCCTGAGTGAATTGTGAGGAGTGGAGAAGTCCTGAGTGAATGTGTGAGGAGTGGATGAGTCCTGAGTGAATGTGTGAGGAGTGGATGGAGTCCTGAGTGAATGTGTGAGGAGAGGATGGAGTCCTGAGTGAATGTGTGAGGAGTGGAGGAGTCCTGAGTGAATGTGTGAGGAGTGGATGAGTCCTGAGTGAATGTGTGAGGAGTGGAGGAGTCCTGAGTGAATGTGTGAGGAGAGGATGGAGTCCTGAGTGAATGTGTGAGGAGTGGAGGAGTCCTGAGTGAATGTGTGAGGAGTGGATGAGTCCTGAGTGAATGTGTGAGGAGTGGAGGAGTCCTGAGTGAATGTGTGAGGAGAGGATGGAGTCCTGAGTGAATGTGTGAGGAGTGGATGGAGTCCTGAGTGAATTGTGAGGAGTGGATGGAGTCCTGAGTGAATGTGTGAGGAGTGGATGGAGTCCTGAGTGAATGTGTGAGGAGTGGAGGAGTCCTGAGTGGATGAGTATTATTGACAAGAACAGATGCCTCAGACGCATGGGAATGCCAAAGCCCCGCTCTGGTCAGAGTCCTGATGTTGATAGTGAATGCAAATACTAGCAGCTACAACTTTCTTCTCCAGGATGCCGGCAACCTGAGGCTCTCCTGCAGAGACCTCCTCTCCAGACGAGCTCACCCTTCCCCCGGGCTGGACATGATACACATTAGGAGGTTCCAGGTTGTTCCAGTGTGGGTAGTGCTCCACCAGAACACGTACAGCCTACCTGATCCCAGCCTTTCTGAGTGTGTGTGTGTGTGTGTGTGTGTGTGTGTGTGTGTGTGTGTTCTTTCTGTATTCTCTCACTGCCCCAGTCAGGTTTCCAGGACCAAGCCATGCTGGACCTACAACTTGCCTGTTTGAAAGTGTCTCACAGAGTGAAGGCTGATGTAAAACTTACTACACATCTCCTCAAGTCACCCTCAGAGTAACAACAGCCATCCTCCTGCCTCAGCATCTCAGGGGCTGGGTTACAGGCACCAGCCACCACACCCAGCTCTAGTTTTGTCTCTTGTAGGACTTCAGAGGAGTGGAATCATGCCTGTATTGGAGGGGTTTTGTTTTTGTTTCATTTTGTTTCATTTTCTTTTACATTTCTTTGTTTGTTGTGTGGGTATAATACATTTGCATGTGTGTGCCATGGAATCAATGTGGAGACCAGAAGACAATGTTTAAAAGCCTGCTCTCGGGGCTGGAGAGATGGCTCAGTGGTTAAGAGCACCGACTGCTCTTCCAGAGGTCCTGAGTTAAATTCCCAGCAACCACATGGTGGCTCACAACCACTTGTAAAGGGATCTGGTGTCCTCTTCTGGCCTGCAGGGACACGTGCAGGCAGAATACTGTATACATAATAAATAAAAATAAATCTTTAAAAAGCCAGCTCTCTCTCCCCACCAGGTGGATTCCAGAGATCAAACTCAGGTCGTCGTGGGGCTTGGCAGCCAGCACCTTTACCCTGCTGAGTCTTCCCACTGGCCCCTTGTTTTCTTTTGAGGACATGATCTCACTATGCAGCCCAAGCTGGCCTTGAACACACTATATAACTCAGGCTGCCCTCACATTTCAGTAATCTGTTGTGGAAGAGGCAAAGATGTGTTATATTTGTTAATGCTACATTTGTTTAACAAAGTGAGGATGTGTGCTTAATTATGTAAAGGTGAACTGTATCAGTTTTATTTGTCTACCTAAGGCACTTGATTGGTCTAATAAAAAGCTGATCGGAGAGAAGAAAGGGGGGGTCTCGGAGGCCGGAGGACTTGGGTGAAGATGGCGGCAGCCGAGGCCGCGAACTGCATCATGGAGGTTTCCTGTGGCCAAGCAAAAAGCAGTGAGAAGCCCAATGCTGAGGACATGACATCCAAAGACTACTACTTTGACTCCTATGCCCACTTTGGCATCCATGAGGAGATGCTGAAGGATGAAGTGCGTACCCTTACATACTGCAACTCCATGTTTCACAATCGACACCTCTTCAAAGACAAGGTGGTGCTGGACATGGGCTCGGGCACTGGCATCCTCTGCATGTTTGCAACCAAGGCAGGGGCCCGAAAGGTCATCGGGATTGAGTGCTCCAGTATCTCTGATTATGCTGTGAAGATTGTCAAAGCCAACAAGTTAGACCACGTGGTAATCATCATCAAGGGCAAGGTGGAGGAAGTGGAGCTGCCTGTGGAGAAAGTGGACATCATCATCAGCGAGTGGATGGGCTACTGTCTGTTCTATGAGTCCATGCTCAACACGGTGCTGCATGCCCGGGACAAGTGGCTGGCACCTGATGGCCTCATCTTCCCAGACCAGGCCACCCTTTATGTCACAGCCATTGAGGACTGACAGTATAAAGACTACAAGATCCACTGGTGGGAGAATGTATATGGTTTTGATATGTCCTGCATCAAAGACATGGCCATCAAGGAGCCCTTGGTGGACGTGGTGGACCCAAAGCAGCTGGTCACTAATGCCTGCCTCATAAAGGAGGTGGACATTTATACAGTCAAGGTAGAGGACCTGACCTTCACCTCCCCCTTCTGCCTCCAAGTGAAGAGGAATGACTACGTGCATGCATTGGTGGCTTACTTCAACATCGAGTTCACCCGATGCCACAAGAGGACCGGCTTTTCTACCAGTCCTGAGTCCCCATACACACACTGGAAGCAGACCGTGTTCTACATGGAGGACTACCTAACAGTGAAGACTGGCGAGGAGATCTTTGGCACCATTGACATGAGGCCCAACGCCAAAAACAATTGCGACCTGGACTTTACCATCGACCTGGACTTCAAGGGACAGCTATGTGAGCTCTCTTGCTCCACCGACTACCGGATGCGTTGAGGAGGCGCCAGGCTGGCCCTTCTGCAGAAGAGGGCTGGGGCTGGGCTTGGGGGATGGGAGGGTACATCGTGACTGTGTTTTTCATAACTTATGTTTTTATATGGTTGCGTTTATGCCAATAAATCCTCAGCTGACGGTTCAAAAAAAAAAAAAAAGCTGATCGGCCAATAGCTAGGCAGGAGAAAGGATAGGCAGGGCTGGCAGGTAGAGAGAATAAATAGGAGGAGAAATCTAAGCTCAAGAAGAATAAGAGTGCCAAGTTGGTGGGGCACCGCTTTAATCCCAGCACTCGGAAGACAGAGGCAGGCAGAGCTCTGTGAGTTCGAGGCCAGTCTGGTCTACAGAGTGAGTTCCAGGACAGGCTCTAAAGCTATACAGAGAAACCCTGTCTCAAGAAAAAAAAAAAAAAGAGGAAGAAGAAGAGGAGGAGGAAGAGTGAGAGTAACGGGAGAAGGAGAAGGAGAGAAGGAAGGAGATACCTGAGACCAGAAGCCAGGCAGCCGCCAGCCAGCTAGACCCGAGAAGCTGAAAGTAAGATATACAGAAGTAAGAAAGAAAGCCGGGCAGTGGTGGCCCACGCCTTTAATCCCAGCACTTGGGAGGCAGAAGCAGGTGGGTTTCTGTGAGTTTGAGGCCAGCTTGGGCTACAGAGTGAGTTTCAGGAAAAGGCACAAAGCTACACAGAGAAAAAAAGAAAAAAAAGGAAATAAGCTCAAGGGCAAAAGGTAGAAAGAGAAACAGGTTAATTTAAGTTAAAAGAGCTAGCCAATAGAGCTAAGCTAGGCCAAGCATTCAAAACTAATGAGAAATCTCCATGTCATGATTTGGCAGCTGGTTGGTGGCCCAAAAGAAAAAGCCTGGTACAGTGATTCTCCTGCCTCAACCTCCCAAGTGCTGGAATCACTAGGAGTAGCCACTACCCTGGGTTAGAATCACATACTCTCTACAGTGTGGTGTCTTTGGGACCCAGTAGGCAGTAGGTAGAAGTTAGTCCTTCCCTCTCCATCACAGCACTCCAGAACATGGTGTGCCATGCTGCTCTGGAAGAGAGGGTGGTATTCCCAGACAGCTGCAAAGCTTCTTCTGAACATTTATTTCTTTGGGGTTCTGCAAAAAGTCAGAGGGTGCTGGAGACAGGAGAATGAAAGGAAATTCCTCCAGAAGCTTCCTTAGAGTGTCGTGTCAACTTTCCTGGAGATGCAAGAATAAACATCTACTTGCCCCACCCAGGAAGCCGATGACAGACCCAAAGTCATGATCCTGCTGAAAAGGAGCCTGCGAGCTTCTCTTGGGGTCGCCATTTTGCCACTTTGTCAGATGGTTTGACCCCAGCATGCTGGAATTTTTATTCTCAAGAAATTAAATGCTCTTGTTAACGGCATACGTGTCTGGTGGTCTTTTGGGGGACTTCTCATGGACCCTAAGAGATGCCACCACTCCTTTCTGTGCCTCCTTCAAGGCAGCACTGGGCCTCACACGCCACATCACCCCCCTCCCCGGCATCAAAGGCCAACAACACTCACCTGTACCTGGAATCAGCCTACGGGATCTTGAAGTCTGGGGGCTCTGGAACGAGATGAGAAAGGTACTTTCCAGATTTGGACTGGGGTGGCCTCGTTTGTAGCAGGGGTTTTAATTTTAGGTAGATGCTGCCAGGAAACAGGTGGGATTTTTTGTTCTGTGTTAACTTTTTTTTTTTTTTTTTTTTTGGTTTTTCGAGACAGGGTTTCTCTGTGTAGCTTTGCGCCTTTTCCTGGAACTCACTTGGTAGCCCAGGCTGGCCTTGAACTCACAGAGATCCGCCTGGCTCTGCCTCCCAAGTGCTGGGATTAAAGGCGTGCGCCACCACCGCCCGGCCCTGTGTTAACTTTTTATTGCATTTAGTTATTTGTCAGGGGTTGGGGTTGGAAGACAGCTTGTAGACACCTGTTACCTTCTTCCACGGTGTGGGCATTAGAGACAGAGCTTGTCATCAAGCTTGATGGCAAGCAACTTCATCTCAGCCAGTCCTGGTTTTCTTTTCCTTTTTATGAAATAGGGTTTGGTGCAGCCCAGGATGGCCTCTGATTCCCTATGTGGCCGAGGATGACCTTGAACTCCTGATGTTCCTGTATTGGAATTGCAGGTGCACATCACTATCACCCAGTTTTGCCTGTTTTTGTGAATGCTAGGCAATCACTCTACTAACCAAGCTGCAGGCCCAGCCCAGCTTTCTTTTTCTGAAACAAGGTGTTGCTACATAACCCAGGCTGGCCTTGAACTGGAAATCCTCCTGCCTCAGCTGCCCAAATGCTGGGATTACAACCTTAAACCATCATGCCAGGCAAACATGTAATTCCCCTCCCCTCCCCTTTCTTCTCTTATTTTAAAAAAGGAGGAGGGGTAATTATTTGATTTCTGAGTCAGGGTCTCACTGTGTTGCTCAGACTGGCCTTGAACTCACTTTGCAGCCCCAGGAGGTTGGGAACTTGGAATCCTGCCTCCACCTTCTGCCTTTCCTGTGATCCTGGGCTTATACCACTAGTCCTAGTTACGCTGGGCGGTGGTGGCGCACGCCTTTAACCCTAGCACTTGGGAGGCAGAGGCAGGCGGATCTCTCTGTGAGTTCGAGGTAAGCCTGGGCTAAAGAGTGAGTTCCAGGAAAGGCTCCAAAGCTGCACAAGATTGAGAAACTCTGTCTCAAAAGAAAACAAAACAAAAAAACTACCAGTCTTAGCTCCTGCTGTGTTCGGTGCTGGAGCCGTGGCTCCGTGCTTAAGAGACTGGCTGCTCTTCCAGAGGACCTGGGTTTGTTTCCTAGCACCCACATGTCAGCTCTCAAATACCCAAAACTCCAGTTCCAGGACCCTCTTCTGACTTCCAAGAGCATCAGGCACATACATAGTACACAGATATACATGTAGGCACGTATATAAATAAATGTAAATATTTTTTTTTAATGTTCAGTCCTTAAAATTCTGGGAACTGACTGTGAGACCTGACATCCACCCCTCCTTGGAGCTCCTACCTGGGTGGTCTGGGTGGTTTGAGCTACTACTGCCTAAAACAAACCCTTGCCTAGGAGGGAAGTCACAGTTCAACAATATCCTGGGCCATGGTGCCCCCTGGTGGCCAGTAGTAAAATCACACTACGTCGATTACAGATAAGAATAAGACCCATAGTTTATTTAGAGCAGTGTTTCTCAACCTGTGGTTCCCAAGACCCTTTCACAGGGGTCACATATCAGGTACTTACATTACACATCTCAGGTACTTACATTACAAGTCATAACAGTAGCAAAATTACAGGTATGAAGTAGCAATGAGAATAATTTTATGATCACCACAACGTGAGGAACTGTGTTAATGGATCGTAGTGTTAGGGAACATCCACAGGACTGTCACCTTTAGGAACTATCCACCAAAATGCATCATATTAATCAATTTAATTATCATATCATGCAATAGTTATGTTTTCCTTTATTAAGATGTTCTCAGATAGCCCCAGCTGGCCTTGAACCCCCTATTCATGACTCTTACCTCCCCCTCCCAAGTGCTGGAATTATAGCCCTACACGGCCAGCGCCAGTTTATATGATGATGGGGATGGATGCCAGGGCTTTGTGCGTGCTAGGCAAGTGGTCTGCCAACTGAGCGCTATTTCTATTTTAAAGATTAATGCTACAAATCAAACCCAGGGCTTCACACAGCTAGACAAGCACTCTGTCACTGAGATAAATTCTCAGCTCCCCCCTTTTTTTTTTCAGTTGGGAGGAGTCTAACTATGTAGCCTAGGCTAGCCTAGAAATCATTATGTACTCAGACTAGCCTGGAACTCATGAGCACTGGGAGTGCAGGTGGGGATCACAAAGCCCACTTTAGGATGCCCTGCTTCTAGAAAGCCATGCCCAGCTACCCTGTGCCAACAGCCTCCAATCAGCACTCACCTGAGCCTCTCCTTCCCAAACGCTTTTCTGTTCCACTGCATTTCCACGTGTGTGTGTGTGTGTGTGTGTGTGTGTGTGTGTGTGTGTGCGCGTGTGTCAGGAGTTCAAAGCCAGCCTCGGCCATATAGTGGAAAGGAGAGGGAAAGGGGAGGGGAAGAGGCTGCGCTAGGATGGCAAAGGCTTGGGGGCATTGTCAAGGAACCCAAACACCTACTCTTGGGTTTTTAAGGTGGAGATGCTGTGGGGTTTTTATTTACTTTTAAATTCTTTTTTTCATAAATAATATGACATTTACTTATGTATGTATGTATGCCTTGTGTGTATGCCACAGTGCACGTGTGGAGGTCGGAGGACAACCTGCTGGATGGACTCTGTTCTTTCCCTCCACCATGTGAATACCGGGAAGTGAACTTCTAAGCAAGTGCCTTTACCTGAACCATCTTGCTGACCTGACTCTGTGCTTAGGGGGGAAGGGGGAAGGACAGAAGGAGGGGAGATGGCGGGGGTGCATTGCCACAGCATACCTACAAAGATCAGAGATTTTGCGGAAGCAGTTCTCTCCTTCCACCTTTACGTGGGTTCAAGGGACCAAACTCAGACCTCCAGGCTCCTGTGGCAAGCTCCTACACCAGGCAAGGGAGGTCAGATTTGGGTTTTTCAATTTGGGAGGGCTCCAGGTAGAACTATGGTCAGGTGAACAGTTGGCTGGAACATTCTGCAGCTTGAAGGATCCAAATGGATAGAAGGAAGATCCAAGTGGGAACAAAAACATAATGGTGACCCCTGAGTACTCATGTGACCTTCTGTGAAGAACAACATTTAATATGTGTGTATTTCTGTGTTTGTGTGGGAGTGCATGGGTGGGTATGTGCACATGAGTGCAGGTACTCAAGGAGATCAGAAGAGGGCGTCTGACCCTATGGAGCTGAAGTTAGAGATGTTTGCGAGCTGCCAGACCTGGGGGCTAGGAATGGAACTTGGAACAGAGCAGCTTGGTTCTTAATCCCGGAGTAGGAGCCATGTCCCCAGTGTTCCTGGCTGTGAATCTTGACTGAAAGAATCTTCCTCTCTGACCCATGCTACTGCTTCAATAAAGAACCAAGACGGTATTCAAAGACACAGGATCAAACTAGCTCCCTAGGGAATCCATGGAGAGGAAGTGTGACACCTGAACTGTGGGAAAATGGCCATCACAGAAGCTTATCCACTGGGAAATGCTATTTTAAACACAGGAGCACATCTGTATAGTGGACTAGCAGGCAAGAGGTAAAAAGAACACGTTCAGCTGGGCGGTGGTGGCGCACGCCTTTAATCCCAGCACTTGGGAGGCAGAGCCAGGCGGATCTCTGTGAGTTCGAGGCCAGCCTGGGCTACAGAGTGAGTCCCAGGAAAGGCACAAAGCTACACAGAGAAACCCTGTCTCGAAAAACCAAAAAAAAAAAAAAAAAGAATACGTTCAATAGGAGTGGCCAGGAAGGGGGAGGGCTGTAGCTCACTGGTAGAGGCTTGTCGGGTATACAGGAGGCCCTGAGTTCCCTCCCCAGAGTGGAATAAACCAGGCAGAGAGCCATGCACCTGTACGTCCAGCATTGAGGAGGTGGAGGCAAGAAGGTCAGAAGCTCAAGGCCAAGCTCATCATGGTGGCACTCATCTTTAATTTCAGAGGCTGAGGCAGGAGGATAGTGACTTCAAGGTCAGTCGACTGGGGATAGCAAGTTCAAGGTGAAGCAAACAAGTGCAACCCCAGCACTTTAGAGGTACAGATACAATCAGGAGTTCAAGGTGAGAATTGGCTTAGGGTTCAGAGCTCTTGTTGCTCTGGCAGAGGACTGGAAGGTTCCTTCCCAACACCCACATGGCCACTCATACCATTTGTAACTTCAGGGGATCTAATGCCCCCTTCTGACCTCCACAGGTACTGCACACATGGTGCATATACATATATGTAGGCAAAACACTCATACACATAAAATAATACTTTTTAAAAGGAGTTTGTCAATGTTGTATTTACATATCTATATCTGTATAAAACAATGATTATAAATGTTTGTTGAAAAAGGAGAAGTGCAAATGTGAATTTAACCAGAAGTTGTAGATTTTTCAACACTGTACACAAACTCCTTTGTTACAAATAAATATTTTGCTTCTAAAAAATAAAAAATAGGCCAGGCGGTAGTGGCGCATGCCTTTAATCCCAGCACTCGGGAGGGAGAGCCAGGCGGATCTCTGTGAGTTTGAGGCCAGCCTGGACTACAGAGTGGGTTCCAGGAAAGGCGCAAAGCTACATAGAGAAACCCTGTCTCAAAAAAAAACCCTAAATAGGGCTGGAGAGATAGCTCAGAGGTTAAAGGCCCTGACTGCCCTTCCAGAGGTCATGAGTTCAATTCCTAGCAACCACATGGTGGCTCACAACCATCTGTAATGAGATCTGGCACCCTCTTCTGTATACATAATAAATAAATAAATTAAAAAAAACTAAATAAATAAATAAATAAATGAAAAATAAAAGGAGTTTGATATCATCATCAGCTACAGGGGGAGTTCGGAGCCAGCTAGAGCTACATGAGACCCTATCTCAAAAAGAGAAAGAAAGGGAGGGTGCTGTTTACCTTTATCAGACTGGCTGTGCTTTAGACTACTGGCACCCCGCTGCTAAGGCCGTATGGCTCTGTTGTTGCCGCTAAAAGTAGCTTTAACTAAATTTCTATTGTTCTAATGAAACTCAAGATTCAAAGGCTAGAGTGGAAACCTGTGAGCTCAGAGAGTTAGAGTAGCAACTAGCTAAGTCCCTCTCTTAGCTGGCATCCCAGAAGCCTCTCTCCTTCCACACCACGGCAACAAAAAAACCTACTGTGCTTCTTTCCACTACTTCCTGTCTACCAGTTTCTAACCCCACCTCTCGGAGCCCAGGGCAATTTTATTTAATTAATAAAAATGCAACGCATCTTTATATACTTAAACAAATATTCCACAACAGGAGGGCCGGAGATACAGCTCAGTAGGTAAAAGTGCTTGCCCTACAAGTCTGGTGATCTGAGCTTGACATCCCATAACCAACAGTGGAAGGAGAGAACTGGCTCCCCAACATTGTCCTCTGACCTCCACAGATATCATAAATCAATCAGTAAAATATAGATTCATTCAAAACAAAAACAAACAAATCCAAAAAGAGCAGTGGCCACCAGCCCTACCCAGCCCCACCCAAAGCTCCTTTGTAGAGCAAGCAAGAAAAGCCAGTCCCCCAGCCCCAGCCAGGCTGCGTGTCCCTCAGTTCTCCCCTGGGCCAAGGCCAGCTTTAAGGACAGGGGCTCCATGGTTTTGCCCCACGGGACTGACGTTAACTTCAGTGGAAAGCACTGGAGCATGGAGAACAGTAAGCCAAGGAAAGTTCTTCTTTGACAACACAGAAGACAAGAGAGCTATGCACTTGCAGTGGGCTGCCCCTACTCCGGGAGCAGAAATAACCCATGCGTGGACCTGGCAACGCTCCCATGCTTCCCCAGACCCAGCATCACTAGATCTTAGGAGCAGATAAATCCTCATTAAAAACTTTGACTAGGGCTGGTGAGATGGCTCAGTGGTTAAGAGCACTGACTGCTCTTCCAGAGGTCCTGAGTTCAATTCCCAGCAACCACATGGTGGCTCACAACCACCTGTAATTAGATCTGGTGCCCTCTTCTGGCCTGCAAAGACACATGCAGGCAGAACACTGTATACATAATAAATAAAATAAAATCTTTAAAAAAAAAAAAAAAAAAAAACTTTGACTAAGCCAGCGGTGGTGGCTCACACCTTTAACCCCAGTGTTCAGGAGACAGAGGCAGACAGAGTTCTGAGTTAGCCAGCCTGGTCTACATAGCGAGTTCCAGGACAGCCAGGGTTACACAGAGGAACCTTAAAACCTTAAAAAAACAAAAACACAAAGGCTTTTGCCGCTAAGCCTGAATACCTGAGTTCAGTCCCTGGAACTCACTAGGTGGAACAACAGAATCGATTCTCACAAGCTGTTTTCTGACCTCCGCAGGAGCTCCATGGCACAGTAATGTCTGTGTACAGACAAATAAATCAAGTAAAATTGGGAAGGAGAAAAAAAAGGATATTAAGACAACATGCACTCCAGTTATTTTAAGAGCACTGGGTAAAATTGGGCAGAGTTGTACACCTGTAACCCCAACACACAGGAAGTAGACAAAAGGATTTCAAGTTCAAGAATAGCCTGAGATACACAGAAAAACACTGCTTGTTTTGTAATTTTGTAATGCAATTTTTGTAACCCCCTTTCTTTAATGTTCTTCATGTAAGCTTCTTTACAAAGAATGTCCTAACCTCTAGACTACAGTGTTTTGTGTTTAGAAAGAGCATGACTCCAACAGCACAGATTTTATTCTCATACAAAGAATTTTCCCCACAGTTGAATAGAGGGCCTTGCATCTATCAGGTAAAGGTTCTACCACTAACCTAGATGCTAGTTCTGTTTTGCATTCACAGATGTTGTGGTCTCAAACTGTTAGGCTCAAGTGATCCTTCTACCTCAGTCTTCAGTATTGCTAGGATTACAGATGTGTACCACTGTGCATGGCCATTTGGTTTCACATTAAAAAGAGAAGATTGGCCCTCTGTGGTGGCTCTATCTGGAAGGAATTATAGAAGAAATATTGGAAATTGGCCTGGTCACTTCCCCATGCCCGCTCAAACATCTGCTGGGCTGGATTAGGGATGTTTATGCCTTAGATTTGTGAGATGTGTATAAATGTTTTTTTCAGCCGGGCGGTGGTGGCACACGCCTTTAATCCCAGCACTCAGGAGGCAAAGCCAGGCGGATCTCTGTGAGTTCGAGGCCAGCCTGGACTACCAAGTGAGTCCCAGGAAAGGCGCAAAGCTACACAGAGAAACCCTGTCTCGAAAAACCAAAAAAAAAAAAAAAAAAAAAAATGTTTTTTTCATAACTACGCTAAGACAGTTATCACCCTGAAATTTTTGAGACTTACAACATTATGAGTCAGGTGTTATGGTTCCCATCTGTAATCTTAGTACTTGGGAGGCGAAGGCAGAAAGACTACTCTGAGTTCAAGTCCAGACTGGGCTACACAGTAAGTTTCAAGCCAGCTGTGGTGACAAAGTAAAGCCCTGTCTCAACCAAACCAAATCAAACTAGATCAAATCAACATTATCAAACTAGGAAGAACACCAAAAGCAAAAACTGAGAAGCAGGTGTGGTGGTGCACACCTACAATCCCAGCACTTAGGAGGTGGAAACTGGAGCAGCAGGAATCTTGGCTAGCTTGGGCTATGAAACCCTGTCTGAAAATGAACAATCCAACCAATATGGCCTTAGCGTTCTTAGACTATATATCTATATCTATATCTATATCTATATCTATATCTATATCTATATCTATATCTATATCTATATATATTATATATCTATAATGGATTTCAAAGAATAATCCATTTTTTAAATGTATGCATTAAATTCTATGAATTTTTAAAATCATACAATTACTGTGGTTACATATGTGGTAATGTTATTACAAAATAATACAGAAATGTCAGAGAGGAACCAAGGACAGGAAGAAATAATGGCAAGTTAGAGAGAAGGACTAAAAGATAAGCATGTTTGGCAAATAAGTCATCATGTGGAAGAACTAACTTTTTCGTATGAAGAAAAGCAATGAATAACTAGAAATAATCTGGAAAACCTGAATTACAATTTGAGTGTCCTTGTGAACTTACAATGTCTCTCAATGTATACGGTCTAGCTATTTATGGAAATAAGTATGTATAATTATTTATTTATAAACAAACAACAACAAAATCTCATCAGTTTTATTCTCAGGCTAGGGAAACAAGCCTCAAGTTATGCACATATCCTGAGAACTTAGTTTCCAGTTACAATAAGAAAATTACTTATTATTATTATTATTAAAACACACACACACACACAACAGACAAACAAACAAAAATTTTAATGAAATCCAAAAGAGCACTAAGGCTCAGAAAGGTATGCTAGGAAGCCAGACTATTTTTATTAAATTTTCCACTTTTTTGTTTTGTTTTAAGACAGGATCTCAAGTACCTCAGGCTGACCTTGAATCTCTAATCCTCCTTTCTAAATTTGTTTGGTTTGTTTCAAGCCAGGGTCTCCCATTGGTCTGTTGAGACAGAATCTCATGTAGCCCAAACTAGCTCATCCTCCTGCCTCAGCCCTATGACTGTTTGGATTCTAGACCTGGGCCACCACATCCAGCTGACAGCTAGGCTTAAAAACAGTGACACCTATATGGCGCACACCTTTAATCCCAGTACTGGGGAGGCAGAGGCAGGTGGATCTCTGTGAGCTCAAGGCCAGCCTGGTCTAAAGAGAGAGATCCAGGACAGCCAGGGCTACACAGAGAAACTCTATCTGGAGAAACAAACAAAGCAAAAAACAGGGCGTGTTGCAGGGCGTGAGGGGTGGTCTCAGTGGGTGGAGCTCTTGCCTAACGTGTATGAAGCCTGGCTTTCATTCCTACAACCTCATTAACCAGGTGTGGTGGTGCATGTCTGTAATTCCAGAACTCGGGAGCCTGAAGCACAAGAATCAGGAATTCAAGGCCAGCCTGGGATATATAGCAAGACCCCTGCCTTAAAAAAGGAAGAAAGCGGGGGTGGGGGTGGGGGATTGGGATGGAGAAGGAAGGATGAAAGAAAGAAAGAAAAGAGAGAAAGAAAAAGAAAAAAGAGGGGTAAACCCACTTTGAACATAAGACTTAAAAAAAACCAGTTTACTTTTCAACTGCATCATCAAGGAAAACCCTGGAGGCCTGGAGAGGCACCTCAGCTGGAGCACCTGTTCTTCCTAGCTTGCTCATAGCCCTGGGTTTGATTCCCAGCACCACATAAACTCATAAAACTGGGTGTAGTGGTCACATCTACATTCCCAGTCCAGTGGAGGCAAGACAAAGAGGAGTTCAAGGTCATCTTTATCTACATAATGCTTTGGAGGCAATCAGGCAGTAACTGAAATCTCAAAATAGACAACAGCCCTGTGTGGTGGCACAGGCCTTGAATCCCAGCACTCCAGCTACAGAAACAGACAGACCTGTGTGAGTTTAAGGCCAGCCTTGTTTACACAGTGAGTTCCAGGCCAGTCTGGGCAATATAGTAAGACCCTGTCTCACAACAAATAAGTAAATGGATTGTTTAATTGAAACAAAATATGGCTGAGCAAGTGGTGCAGGCCTACAATCCCAGCACCACTTGAGACAGATGGGAGGAGGGGGTGTTCAAGGCTCATCTGTGTAACAGATATGCTGAGCTTCCTGGGCGATGCAACTCCTCCAATAGAGAATCCAGGCCACCAAGTCCAGCTTTTTTGTGCCCATGTGTTTGTCATTTCTTCATCCCCTTGCCACAGTAGTTAGGTCAATCCCTGCACAGTAGTTAAGCATGCTTCAAATAATTTCCAGGTGCTGAGTGAGGGAGAGGAATTTATTCCTTTTACTGAAAAGGCCATCTTGGTTATTTCCGTGGCGTTCATGCCACCGTTGCACCAGTGAGCACACCGTCCGTGCCTGGCCTCTCATGGTTATAGCTCGTAGGGTTCACAGCTGGTAAGACTGATGATTGCTTACCTACCCAGGTAGTGCGCATAGGACCTTCCAACTCTGTGCAAGCTAGCCAGTAGGAATGAAACTTCCGGGTCAGTACCACAGCTGGATTTCTCCATGCTCTATGACTTGAACGCATAGTATCTTCAGTGAAAGAGGTATTACCTTCCAGCTCTGGAGGGTAACCATTGGCAGTAGCCTATCATGTTTGGGGGCCTTTTGACTTCACTGTCCAACAACTCTGAAAGAGGTGACTCATTCCCAGCACTGGGCTTTTTATTTTGAAGCCTGTGGTATCAAGTAGGACTTTGTTGCCCTGTTACAGGTTAACTCCATTTAATTCTTTTTATATGTGTATATCCGTATAATGCGGGAAGCTTCTACAGTAGTGAGTTTCCATACAGCTTTTTCTAAAATTTCTAGTATTAGTTAGCCCTCCCCTTATTCCTCCCTCTACCTTGAGCTCCCATCCCCCATGCCATTTAACCCCTCCTGCTCTATTATTCCCTTTTACCTACTACATTTCATCTCCTCTCCCATGAAAGCCTCACTCACAACCCCTTACTAATTTCCTGATTCCTGTTGGTATTCCAAATGAAACACACATGTCTAAAGATTTGAAGATAACATCCACAAATGAAAGAAAACATGTGATGTTTGTCTTTGGGGTCTGGGTGACTTAGGATGATTATTTCCAGCTGGGTGGTGGTGATGCACTCCTTTAATCCCAGCACTCAGGGAGGCAGAGGCAGGCGGATCTCAGTGAGTTCCAGGCCAGCCCAGTCTATAGAGCGAGTTCCAGGATAGCCAGAACTATACCGAGAAACCCTGTCTCAAAAAACAAACAAACTAAATAAATAAATAAATAAATAAATAAATAAATGTGAAAACAGAATTATTTCTAGCTCCATTCATTTTACCTGTGAACTTCATCGTTTTTATTTTTCTTAACAGTTGACTAATATCCACTGTGTAAATGTACCACATTTTCATTATCCATTCATTAGTTGATGGGCATCTAGGCAGTTTTCATTTCCCATCTATTAGGAATAGAGCAGTAATGAACATAGATGGGCAAATAGCTCTGTAGTAAGATAAGAGTCCTTTGGGGGTATGCCCAAGAGTGATAGAGTTGAGTCACATAGTTGATCTATTTCTAGCTTTTTGAGGAACCTCCACACTGATTTCCATAGTTGTTGTGGAATATTATTTTAAGATGCATTACATTTGTTTATGCTGTGGAACATTTGTTTAATGATGCAAAGATGTGTTGCATTCTTTTATGTTGCATTTGTTTAACTCTATGAAGCTGTGTTACTGTGCCTGTCTAAAATACCTGATTGGTCTAATAAAGAGCTGAACTGCCAATAGTGAAGCAGGAGAAAGGATAGGTGGGGCTGGCAGGCAGAGAGAATAAATAGGAGGAGAAATCTGGGAGGAAAAGAAGAAAGAGCAAGAGAACAAGGAGGCGAGGATGCTAGGGGCCAGCCACCCAGCCATCCAGCCACCCAGCCACCCAGCCACCCAACCACCTAGCCACCCAGCCAGCCATGGAGTAAGACTGAAAGTAAGATATACAGAAGTAAGAAAAGGAAAAAGCCCAGAGGCAAAAGGTAGATGGGATAATTTCAAGTTAAGAAAAGCTGGCTAGAAATAAACCAAGCTGAGGCTGGGCATTTGTAATTAAGAATAAGCCTCCATGTGTGATTTACTTGGGAACTGGGCGGTGGGCTCCCAAAAGAACAAAACCCAACAATACATAGTGGTTGTACCAGATGAACTCCCACCAGCATCGAATAAGAATTTCCCTTTCCCCACAGCCATGTGAGCATATTGTTATTGTTTTGTGTATTAATCTTAGCCATTCTGACTGGGGGTAAGATGAAATCTCAGATTTTTAATTTGCATTTCCCTGATGGATGTTGAACTTTTAAAAAATATATCTCAGCTGGTTTTGTTTTATCCTTTAGGAATGAAACCCTTCATCTTCGTTTTGAGACAGGGTTTCTCTGTGTAGCCATGGCTGTCCTGGAACTCACTCTGTAGACCAGGCTGGCCTCCAATTCAAGAGATCTGCCTGCCTCTGCCTCTTGAGTTCTAGGATTAAATGCGTGCACCACCAAGCCCGACTCAACTCCATGCCCTCCCCCCCCCCCTTTTTTTTTAAGGATTTATTTATTTATTATGTATACAGTGTTCTGTCTGCATATACACCTGCAGGTCAGAAGAGGGCACCAGATCTCATTATGGATGGTTGTAAGCCACCATGTGGTTGCTGGGAATTGAACTCAGGATCTCTGGAAGAGCAGCCAGTGCTCTTAACCTCTGAGCCATCTCTCCAGCCCCCCATTCCCCCTTTTTTAATTAGGTTATTCTCTTGATGTCTTTTTTTTTTCCAGTTCTTTGCATGTTCTAGATAGTAACTCTCTGTCAGATGTATAGCTTCTAAAAATGTTTTTCTCTATTCTGTAGTCTTTTTTCTTCAAACAATGAATGATGTCCTTTTGCAGTAAAGAAGTTTGTTAGTCTCCTGAGGTTCCATTTATTAATTGTTGGTCTTAATGCCTGGGTTACTGGGGTCCTGGTCAGAAAGTCTTTCCTTGTGCCAATAATGTTGGTTGGATTTAAGGCCTGCCCCACAAAATGAAACCCACACCCAGCATTATTATCAGGGTCAAGAACCTGTGGGCAGTGAGGTCAGAATCCCTAGGGGAGGATCTACCACCAACATTCCACTAAATGGACATAGTATTAAAGTGACCCCTAGAGCTTTATTGCTACATCCATTGACTAGTGCATCTCTCAGCTCTCATCAGAGAAGTTACTATTTGCTGAAGATGTTGATTAACACAGAGACCCACTGGGAACTGGAATGCTCAACCCTAAACAGGGCACATATACCACACCCCTTCCTCCCAGTGCTCAGGGACCAGTGCAGAAGAGGAGTCAAAAAGACTGTAGGAGCCAGAGGCAGTGGACGACTATAAGAAGTGTTTTCTGGACACAGTGGAACATCTGCACATGGAAACTCTGAACATTAGTGGTAGCATGCACAAACAAGACATATATATGCAGGTAAGCCAAACAGATTCTCATTATGAATCTGAGAGATGGGTGTGATGCCCCACCCTTGCTGGGAACAGAGGAGTCAATTTTCTTCAAGGGTATGGTCCCTGATAGGTTGACCACACTCCAGGGGAAGGTCATACGACCAAAAATATATAGGGAGCACAAAATGAACTTGGTGGGGTTTAAAAAAGAAAGAGCCGGGCGGTGGTGGCGCACGCCTTTAATCCCAGCACTCGGGAGGCAGAGCCAGGCGGATCTCTGTGAGTTCAAGGCCAGCCTGGACTACCAAGTGAGTTCCAGAAAAGGCGCAAAGCTACACAGAGAAACCCTGTCTCAAAAACAAACAAACAAACGAACAAACAAAAAAAACCCAAGATCAAAGCCAGTCTAGAATACATGAGGCCCTATTTCTTTGTTTGTTTGTTTGTTTGTTTTTCGAGACAGGGTTTCTCTGTGTAGCTTTGCGATGGGACCCTATTTCAAAAAACACAGAACAAGGAGTTTGAGGGGAGAGCCTGTGCCACCTTTTCCTCACAGCTGTCCTTGTCTCTGGGGCTGTACTAACTCCCCTCTATCCTCTAGGACAGTCCACTGAGTTTGGGAGTCAATAGCTTCTTGTGTACAGGTTCAGTTTTAACAGTGTCCAAGAGACCCCGCAACCTGCTGTTCTTCCAGCCATCTTGTGGGGCTTCTCACCCAAACCCATGCTGAACAAAAAAAGTCTCGCTCTTCTCCAGGATATTCGCCACCCGGCATTTCCATCCTTTTGGGGGAAGAGGAGAGAGGAAGGGAAGGAAGAGAAGGAGGGAGGGGAGAAAGATGCTTCCCACAAACTGTTGCATGAACTAATATTTAAAGTAGAATCCTGTCCCAAGGACCATGACCGCATGCGCCTTGGAAAGATCGTTTCCAGTCTCAGATCCAACATTTGGTAAACTGTTTACAGTTCTGAGCCTCGCTTTTCACATCTGTAAAACGGAGATTCTCTACAAAGCAAGGCGATGCGCCACAGGTCCCCAGAACAAAGACCAGCAGACCAACAAGGTAACCCGGCGTCCGCAGACAGCAAGCACCAGCCCACTCTCCGCCACGCGCAGGCGCGCCCTCCAGTGCATCTTTAAGCACGCGCAATCGACCGGAAACGCCAGCCGGAGCCTGAGGTGAAGAGGCGGGGCCTACGCAGCGGGCCTGCGCCGTACGCCTCCGTGCGTCGCGAGGGTGGGCGGGGCCGCGCAAGCGCACAGCCCATCCCGGCTCCGGAGCATAAACAAGAGTGGGGACGGGATGAGGCGGCGGTTGGTCCCCGCGCAGCGAGAGGCGGCGAGCGAGCCTACGAGCCGGATCGGGCGCAGCTCCTGAGTGTAGCGCGCTCCCGCGGGCAGCCCGAGTTGCGCCGCGCGCGCTCCCGCGAAGGGGGGTCCGAGCCCGTCGCGCGCGCGCAGCCATGAACCTGGCGAGCCAGAGCGGAGAGGCCGGTGCCGGCCAGCTGCTGTTCGCCAACTTCAACCAGGATAACACGTAAGGCCAGGCTTGGGCACCGGGCCGGGTCAGAGGTCAGGGCTTGGATCAAGTCGAGGGGTGTCTGAGGGGGGGTTCTGAGCCCGCGCGGCCGCTCGAGCGCTGCTGCCTCCTGGGCCGGGGGAGGTGATGGAACTCGAGGTGTCCCCATCCACCTGTCCTCAGACCTGGCCTTTCGCAGAGTTGGGAAGGAACTGTGCACGCCGGTTTGTGCCGGTCACCCGGAATGGGTTTCTCGGCCGCCCTGGGCATCGCCCGCCTCCCTGTTTCTCTTCATTTTCAGTGCCTCTTCTATCGCTTTTCATGGTTTTTCTTTTTCCTTTTTCTTGTTTCTTCTCTGCCGTTCTTTCTGGCAGGTAACTTTGTTTCCTCCAAACAAGAATCAAACAGCAGAAACCCAGGCCTTTGGTCTAGAGAGACTTTGTCCTCAAGGGGTCTGGGTGCTCCAAGGGGGTGAGGGGCAAAGTGAGCTATTCCCGGGGTAAAAGAGAACCTTCATGCAGTCCCCTGTTTTACCAGACTCATCTGCTGTAGGTCCCAATCTGGTTCTTCAAGGCCACCTTGTTGGCATACCTGGGAGGTGGTTAATAGATGAGGTTTTTAAGGAAGGAAGGATGAGTTATGGGACTGGAAGGGAGAAGAGCCATCTTGGGAAGTGAGTAAGAGGAAGTGATGTAAGAGGAGAAGGAATGGGTCACTTGGCATCACACTAAGTAGTTGGCTGCTGTTGGCAGAATAGCATTAGCAAGGTAGAGACTGAGGTTTTTGTTTTTCCTCAATTAAAAGTTAAATTGTAAAAATGGCAAGCACCTGTATGGAGGTGCGACAGGTGCTCAGTTGGACTTTCTCAATATTGTCAAGATCAGGGAGCTGTCCTGAGATTGGGAAGGAGGTGGGTCACCTGGTTCAGCCACAGATGAGAGGTGAAGTTCAGAGAGGTCTGGTGCCTTTCCAGATCTTATGACTGCTTAGTAGTGGGATGGGGCAGGAGCAGAGTCTTGTCTCCTGAGCTCGCTCTCCTAGTGTTCTTTTCGTTCTACCACACTGGGTCTTTTCTACCTGCAGAACAGAATTCTACAGACACCGAGTCTAGAAGTCCAGTGGATCTATAAAAGTTGAAGCCACCAGGAGAAATGACACAATGGACAAAGTACTTGTCACACAGCTGTGAGGACCAGAGTGGAGGTCTCAGCACCACATACACTCCTGAGGAGAGAGGCCATCCCTGACTAGTTAAATGAGCAGAGTCAGTCAACTCTGGGGTTCAGGGAGAGACCCTACTTCAGTCTATAAAGTGGAGAATGGAGGAAGACACACCACACAAGTGTATACACACTGACACTAAAAGTGTGACCTCACTTATGAAAACACACACATTCAGGCTGCTAAATACTGTGTTGTGTATGCCCTAAACCAGCACAACGAAAGCTGTTGGGACAACCTGTTGCAGTTTGTCTAATGAATAAGCTAACCCGGGTAGGAGGAAAGTAGTTCCAGCCAGTAGCAATCTGGCTTCTGAGTCATTAGGATTTGGTGACTGGTAAGAAATGCTAGTATTACAAGGTTTTTACTCATCTGTCTATTTATTTTGAAACAGGGTCTCTCTGTGGCCCTGGCTGTCTTGGAACTTACCACGTAGACCAGGCTGGCCTTGAACTCAGAGAACTGTCTTCCTCTGCCTCCTGAGTGCTGGGATTAAAGGCATGCACACTGTGCCTGGCTATCTGTATTACAAGGCTTTATGTCTTGCTTGAAATAGAGAATATTCAGAACAGTTTCTATATCTGCTGAGTTCCCTGTGTAATAAAAGTGTCACTCTGGCCCGAATAGGATCTTTTCACACCCTTCCTTAGCCCTGAACTTGCGCTAGTTCATCAAGTTATTAGTTCCAAACAAGACTTGCTGTGTCATTTTTGACTTGCCAAAGAGACCTTGAAACATAGGGGCATAAGTTGGAAGGAATTCCAGGTTAGGGCTGTATTGGAGTTCAGTGGAGTGACATGATTGTTAAAGCTACAGGTGGAAGAAATAGAAAGGTTCCGTGGAAGGGCTTCTGCATCTTAAAAGAGGAACAGGGGCCTGTGTGGTGGTACATATCTTTAGCCCCAGCACTTGGGAGGCAGAGGTAGGATCTCTGAGTTTGAGGCCAGTCTGATTTACATATCCAGTTCCAGTACAGCCAGGACTAAATAGAGCAGTGATTCTCTACCTGTGGGTCACGATCCCTTGGGGTCACATCAGATATTTACATTTTGATTTTGTAACAGTAACAATTACAGTTATGAAGTAGCAATGAAAATAATTTGCAGTTGGGGGTCACCACAACATCAGGAACTGTATTAGAGGGCTGCAGAGTTAGGAAGGTTGAGAACCACTGAAATAGAAAGATGCAGTCTAAAGGAAAAAAAGAACATGGGGCTGGGGCATGAGGACTTGAGTTTGGCTCCTCAGCGCCCATGTAAAAGCAGGCAGGGTGGGGACCATCTGCGACCCTAGGGTTTGTGTGGACACAGGAATAGGGATAGGTTGATCATCCTCAGCGCTCACTGGCCAGCCATTCGAGCCAGAGTCATCTCCAGGTTCAGTAAGAGACCCTGTCTCAAAAACAAGCAAGATGGAGTACAGTAGAAGAAGATTCCCATCCTGGTCTGTAACCTGCACGTGCACACAGACATGCATCTGCATGCACATGTGCAGAGATGCCATAAACATACCACTCGCGATTTAAAAAACAATTTCCAGCAAGGATTAGAACTTTGTGTGGAATCCCATTTACTGTGTTCAGGGATAGAGGGGGGCCACTGGACATTAAGGAAGTATCCATCTATTCTGTAGTCATTTAAATGCTCACATATTTATTTGTACTCAAACTGTGTCAGTTTCCTCCTTTCTCTTCGTAATATGATTTCAAATATTGAGGGGTTTTTCTTCTCGTGATCCTTTTTTTGTTTTGTTTTGTTTTTCAAGACAGGGTTTTTCTGTGTAGTTTTGGTGCCTGTTCTGGATCTCGCTCTGTAGACCAGGCTGGCCTTGAACTCAGAGATCCTCCTGGCTCTGCCTCCCAAGTGCTGGGATTAAAGGCGTGCGCCACCACCACCTGCTCTTCTCTGAGTCTTATCCTAAAGTGACTACAGTGTGATCTGCTTTTTACCGTCTGTTTTGTTTTTGAAGGAGAGCGATGAGAAGGACAGGAAGAGCAGCCTATCCTGGTCGTCCAGTTTAGTCTGTTGATTCCCACCTGTGTTTTTCTCCAAGGGACAGGTTTATGTGGGAGCATTGTAGCTTTTCTTTCTTTCTTTCTTTCTTTCTTTTTTTCTTTTCTTTTTTTTTCTTTTTCTTTTTTTTTTTTTTTTTTGGTTTTTCGAGACAGGGTTTCTCTGTGTGGCTTTGGAGCCTTTCCTGGAAACACACTCCGTAGCCCAGGCTGGCCTCGAACTCACAGAGATCCGCCTGCCTCTGACTCTGAGTGCTGGGATTAAAGGCGTGCGCCACCACCGCCCGGCACATTGTAGCTTTTCAAAGTTGAGCTTGACCAGTGAATAGGGTCGCTGGATTCTCACGAGTCATCAGGACTAAGTTTTTCCAGTAGAATTTGGGAAGTCAGAGAGGTGGCTGTGTCTGTTCTAAGCTTCCTTTCCCAGAGGCCTAGAGTAAAGGGACTGCCCCGACCCCGTCCCCTAGGTTAGACAGGCCCTAATGAGGCCTAATGATATTCATTATTTTTTTCCACTGAGCTTCCTCCATTTCAGGTGCCAGGCACCGTTCTGGAAGGCACTATTCTCTGCTTGTATTTGCCTGGAAATTGAAGGTGGTTTCCAAAGCTCCTTCAGCCTTAACTTGGCTGCCCCTCTATGTGCTTTTTGGAGCAGATAGTTGAGAACAGGAGATTGCTGCAGAGGGTGGATGGACAGTGACCCACAGAACCTGTATGATGTGTTCAAGGGCAACCTAGTTCCCAGTTCTACTGTTTCTTGGGGAGCATTGTTAACACCCTGTGGAAATTGACCAAGAAAAGACCTCTGCTTTGGATACTCTGAAAGGCCTGGAGCTTCTGGTATAGGTCTGGGGTGGGATGGGCCAGGTTCTCCATGAACTTGGCCTGGTTGTTGTCCTAAGTGAGGCATAGCACCTGTCAGGTCACTGTGGCCATGGAGCAGTCTGCTTCCTGTTTACAGAGGTGGCTTGTCCCATTCACCCACATAATCAAGTGTGATCTTTTCCTAGGGAAGGTAATGACGGGGAAGGCCTCTGTGGACTGATGGCTGGGAAGCTGAGGGGCACATCTGCTACACACGCTCGTAGTGAAGTGGAAGCAGCTGCCTTTTAGATGTTTCAGGCTTGCATTCAAATTCAGTAACAGATATTATGTCAAAATGGCAGCTCCTTGCCCATATCCTCATAAACTAGCAAAAGGGTGTTGTAAAAGGCTTGACTCATGGGAGAGGAAGATGAGAAGGGAGTACATGAATGTGCCTGAGGTCAGAGGCATGTCCAATCCCCTTATGCTGTAGTTACAGGCATGTGAGTTGCCTGTTGAGAGTGCTGGGAATTGAACTCAGGTCCTCTGCAAGAAAAAAAAAATACATGCTCTTACCACTGAGCTATCTTTCCAGCTCAAGCAAATGCACCTTTTTGTTTATGACTGGGTGTCTTGTAGCTCAAGGCCAGCATGGCCCTTGAACTTACTGTGTTGTGTAGCTGAGGTTGGCTTTGAACTTCAGAGTCTCCTGCTGAGTTTACTTCCCCAGTGTCAGAGTGAGAGATGGGTACCACCACACCCTTTACATCTTTGTTTTTTGAGATAGTTCTTTATGCAGCCTCAGCTGGCCTTGAACTGGATGTCCTCCTGCCCCTCCTCCCAAGTATTCTGACCATCATTTCTTGCAGTTCGTATTACCCTCTGTCCATAAGGATAACATTGAACAACCAGTGCTTGAACTCAAGTCCTTGCATATGCCAGGCAAGTGCTCTACCACTGAGCAACATTCCTAAGTTATCCTGTGTTAACTTAGAAACACAAACATTTCTTTCTAGTAGAACACATTTCACCTCTCATGTGGTTATGTCTCTTCCATGATTATAATGTCTGCATTTTCTGTTAAAAGAACCTACCAAAGGAAGGATATGTGAACCTGGTTGTTGGTGTCTGTAATGAAAATGGTAAACACTTACCTTGAGGCCCAGGGGCCACAGCCATGCTCAGCAGGTACTCTGATGTGCTGCACCCAGGCTTACTTACAATGTCATTTAATTACTTACTCTCCCTTGATAAAGTTTAACTTCTGTTTCTTTTCTTTTTTTTTTTTTTTTTTTTTTTTTTGGTTTTTCGAGAAAGAGTTTCTCTGTGTAGCTTTGCGCCTTTCCTGGAACTCACTTGGTAGTCGTAGTCCAGGCTGGCCTCGAACTCACAGAGATCCGCCTGGCTCTGCCTCCTGAGTGCTGGGATTAAAGGCGTGCGCCACCACTGCCCAGCTAGACTTGCTTTGAATTCTGTAGCTGAGGTTGACCTTGATTTCTTGATCCTCTTGCCTCTACCTAAAAGGCACGCACCACCATGCTCTGTTAAAGTAGTGTTTTGGTTTTGGTTTTGGTTTTTTTTTTTTTGTTTTGGGTTTTTTTTTTGGTTTTTCGAGACAAGGTTTCTCTGTGTAGCTTTGCGCCTTTCCTGGAACTCGTTTTGTAGACTAGACTGGCCTCAGAACTCACAGAGATCCGCCTGCCTCTGCCTCCCAGTGCTGGAATTAAAGACGTGCACCACCACCGCCCGGTTTAACTTCTGTTTCTTTTTCTTTCTTTTTTTTTTTTTTAAAGATTTATTTATTTATTATGTATACAGCATGTATGACTGCAGGCCAGAAGAGGGCACCAGATCTCATTACAGATGGTTATGAGCCACCATGTGGTTGCTGGGAATTGAACTCAGGACCTCTGGAAGAGCAGTCAGTGCTCTTAACCTCTGAGCCATCTCTCCAGCCCCAACTTCTGTTTCTTACTGATAAAAAGGCACAATCTGTTTAGAAGACTTTTGGCATTAAAATTCTAGTCCAGGTGTTTAATAGTCTAATCAGTTCTATTTATCTAGAATATCAAAAAGATTTTGCCTGTCAGGTGGTGGTGGTGCACACCTTTAATCCCAGCACTCAGGAGGCAGAGGCAGGTGGGGCTCTGTGAGTTTGAGGCCAGCTGATCTACAGAGCGAGTTCCATGACAGCTACAGCTGTTACACAGAGTGGGGGGAAATTCTGTGCATGGGGAATACCGCTGAGAACCAAGCTCTCTGGAACCCAGGAATCCATTTCTAATGCTTGTAGGCAAGGACCTCCCTAAGCTTATTTGTGATTTCCAAGTGAACAAGAAGTGAAAAGGGGGGTGGTAGTCATGAAGGAAAACTGACAACTGTCTATAAAGGTAGGCTTTTGCTTTGTTTTTATGCTGGAGATTGAACCCAGAGCCTCACATGTGCTAATAGCTCCAGAAAATATCTTTGAATTATTATGGTGGGGGGTGGGGGTGGGGTGGGGGGTGAGGGGGCTGGAGAGATGGCTCAAGCAGTTAAAGGCACTTAGTGCTCTTGCAGAGCACCCAGATTTGGTTGCCAGCACCCATATGCTGGCTCTCGACCACCTGTTACTCTAGTTTCAGGAGATCAATACCCTCTTCTGGTTCTCATAGTTCCTGTACACATGTAGTATACATACATACATTCAGACATATACACACTCACATAGAATTATATATATTTATCTATCATGGTCTGGACATCTGATGTGGGAGACAAAACTCTGAGCCCAAAAGAATTTGCCAAAGCAGGCATATTGGTTCACATAGGAAGACTGAGGCAGGAAGATTAAAAGCCCCAGGCCAGCCTCATCTACTTATTGAGATTCTGTTTCAAGTAAACAGCAACAAAAAAAATGTGTCCTTTTGTCTTAAGAACACAGGAACATTTTCTTTGGGCGCCTGGGAAGGTGGCTAAGAGCTCCTGTTATTCTTCCAGAGGACCAGAACAACCACAGCTCACAGCCGCCTTTTAACTTTACCTGCAGATATCCCCACACATATTCACGTAAATACACTCATATAAATAAAAATCTTTTAAAACATACAGGAAAATACACAATTTAAGAATGATTTTTGTCTTATTTTCTTTTGGCTCTTGGTATTTTTGGTGTTTTGTTTTTACTTTGAGCCAGGGACTCACTATGTAGCCCAGGCTGGCTCTGAACTCCTGATATTCCCGCTTCTTCCTCTCAAGTGCTAGGGTGGTTTGTATTTTAAATTTAGAAATAGTTGAGGTAAGAGAGATTAAAATTTGCTTAAGATAACAAACCTTATTTGTCTGGAAAATATTTTCTTTTTTTTAAATTTTTTTATTTAATGCCGAATGCTGTTTATTGAAGGAGGGAAGAGGTCTTAAATACAGGCTTACAGCACAATGGGAGAACCCTGGAGGGCAGAAGTTCGCTACCAAAAATATTTTCTTGAACACAAATTTTTCCAGAAGTTCTTAGCTGCTGAGATTTTATTTTTAACCTTTCTAGAGAGTTGTTTGTTTTATTTCTTCTTTTATTTTTTAATTGAGACATGGCTGGCCTGGTGCTTGCCGTGTAGACCAGACTGGACTCCCGAGTGCTGGGATTAAAATCATGTACCACCACAGCCACCTGTTAGTGCTCACAGTGTGTACAGATATGCAGACCTGATTACTTGGTTGAAAGAACTCAGTGTAGTGGAGTCACATCCTGCCGACTGGTAGAGAAAGTTTATGGTCCTTTATGCTGCTAGAGAAGCTCATACTAGTGTGGTTTCAGTAGTGCTCAGAGAGCCTCTGTTCAAGTAGCCTCAAGTGTTGTCCTGGGTACAAATACAAATCAGGTGAAAGTCCTCTGCTCTGCCCATTTGTTTTTGTGTTCTCCCAGTGTCTGAACCTCTGTTCCTCCCTTCTCCCTTCCATCCTTCTCTGCTGGTGAAGGCCGTATGTGCTGCTTGCTCTTGCTTCCTTGGTCAGTTGCATTCTGGAGATGGAATTTTCTGACCAGGAACCCCTTCACTTGGTGTCACCAAGACTCTGCTCCAAGCCTTTTAGCCAAAGCTAGGAGTTGCTAAGCACAGCTTGTCAAACGTAAGCCATCAAAAAGAATCCCTCACTTCTCCATCTAACTCAACAAAGATAGTCTTCCCATACTTCCCAGGGTCTAGTTTCTTAGTATGTGTCATTCTTTTTCGTTTGTTTGGTTGGTTTTGTGTTTTTGTTTTTTTTTTTTCTCCTCGAGACAAGGTTTCTGTGTGCAGCTTTGGAGCCTATCCTGGAACTTGCTCTGTAGACCAGGCTGTCCTTGAACTCAGAGATCTGCCTGGCTCTGCCTCCTGAGTGCTGGGATTAAAGGCGTGCACCACCACCCGGCATATGTGTTATTCTTACCCTGCCTCTCAGGCACAGCACAGCGAGTACTAAAGGCAGTCCCGAAATGAGGAATGGATACCAAGCCTGTGTTATATCTAAGTGTTCAGAGTGTAGAATACAGCACAGCTTACTGAACTTGAAGGCTCACAAGCACCGAAACAGTCGTGTGTCTGCAGTCACTGGCTGACAACTGATCTCTCTTCATTTAGATCTCAAACTTAGAGTTTTTAGTCTTTTCCCAGGCTTTATTGGGGGGTAACTGACAAATCTGAATGTATTTAAGGTCAGGGTACCCTCATAAGACATATACATGGAATGAGTGACTGATGGGCTGGGAGATAGCTCAGAGAGTAAGGCACATGCTGTGCAAAGTGTGAGGGGGAGTTCAGATCCGAAGAACACATGTGAAGCCAGACATGGTGCTGCACATCTGTAACACTGATCCTCCTCTAAGCTTGGGTGGAAAGCAACACAGGAGAATTCCAGGACCATTGGAAGCCAGCTAAGCTTGGTGTATGCAGCTGTGATGAGATCTCTGTTTCAAACAAGGTGAAAGGGCAGGACCAACACCTCAGGTTGTCCCCTGACTCCACTTGTGCGCCATGGCATGTTCTTGCTTACATACACCGAGTCACCTAACGTGCTTGGGTTTTGTGTGATGACAGTAGTGCATCAGGTCCCAACACCTTGTTAACCATTATGCCCATGCCATATGCTTTACAGACCTCTGCCATATATCTGATACAGACCTGTGAGACAACTCCAACATACTGGTGATTTCTTGGGGGGTAAGGGGGGCGCTGATTTATGCATGATTGCTGTCTACGTGCCTTAGCTCTTACTTCTGAATTTGGCTTTTTTGCAGGTCCCTAGCTGTTGGTAGTAAGTCCGGGTATAAGTTTTTCTCCCTTTCTTCTGTGGATAAGCTGGAACAGATCTATGAATGCAGTAAGTGCTCGCTTTATTTCCCTTGTTAAACAAAGTTGACCTGTTGGACTGGACTTGGAATGCAGTCCTCTACTCCAACACTGGGCAGTTCAAGTCCACACAGCCTTGGGCCAGTCCTCTTCCACCCTAGCCACCTCAGGAAGTCACAACTAGGGACTAACCTGGGTGTCCTTCTAGATCTCTGGGTATTTGCACATAATATTTGTTCATTTAGGGTTGTGTTTTCCCGGCTTTCAGGACCTGGCATCTTACCATATATAATCTATCATCCTTCACCATCTCCTCCTTAATGCCATTTAGTTGAGGTGACTGTCATAAAGGGTCCTAGAAAACGGAACCGCTCCAACCCTGTAGGAGTGGTTTCCTTTGGCTGCTGTTGTCATTTGATGGAGTCTAAGTGGCCCATGACTTGGGATAGCAGAGAGGCCACAAGCTGGGGCCTCTAAAAAACACAAGTAATGTCTGTCTGTTGGACCGTGATTAGGACTGAAGTTAATGACTGTGAAACACATCATCGGGGCTGGAGAGATGGCTAAGTGGTCAGAGCACTGTTGCTCATTCAGAGGACTTGGTTTAGTTCCTAGGACCCATGTGGTAGTTCACAAACATCTGTAACTCCAGTAGGGAATCTGACACCTTCTTCTGACATGCATAGGCACCAGGCGCATACATGGTACACATACAGCAAGTCAGGTGAAATACACATACACGTGAAATTAAGTAAGTTTTTACAAATAAAAAAATTTGTGTGTATGAGTGGTGTGTTTGTGTGGGTGTGGAGGTCAGAAATGACACACGTGGTCTTTTTCAAATACTCTCCACATTTTTATTTTTTGGTTTTGCAAGACAGATGTAGCCCTGGCTGTCCTGGAACTCACTCTGTAGACCAGGCTGCCCTTGAACTCACTGAGATATGCCTGCCTCTGCCTCCCAAGAAAGGTATGCCCCACCACTGCCCAGCTCTTTTTTTTTTTTTTTTTGAGACAAGGAGCCTGCTGACAGGCTAGATTAACTGACTAGTGAATTCCAAGGACACTCCCCCCCTCTGCTGTGTCCTGTCCTGTCCGTCCATCTGTCCATCCGTCCGTGCGTGCATGTGTCCCACTAGAGTTACAGGCATGCGCATGAGCTAACACACCCAGCTTTTTACATCAGTGTAGGGATCTGAACTCAGATCCTCTTGCTTGCCTGGCAAGTACTTTACCCACTGAGCTGTCCCCAGCTCTTATACACTTTCAATAAAAAGACCGGTTTTTATTACATTTTATTTGTTTAGTGTGTATGACATTCATGTGCACATGTAGCACCACACCAGTGCGGAGGTCAGAGGACAACTTATAGGAGTCTGTTTTCTTTCCATCATTTGGGTCCCAGATGAAACTCGGGTCTGGCAGCAGGCACTTTACCCGCTGAGCTATCTTATCAGCTCAGAAAGTATATTTTAAAAGGTGGAGGGAGTCCCACTGGAAAGATGGCTCCGTAATTTAAAAATCTTATTGTTCTTGCTGAGGGCCTGGATTTTGTTCTCAGCACACATCCGGTTATATGTTACAGTAATCCGGTTACATGGAGTTACAGTTGCATGTAACTCCAGCTCCAGGGGCTCTAACAGTTCTTTCTATTTTCTGTGGGCAGGCACACATACAATACACATTTTAAAATGTTTTTTACTACATTAAAAAAAAAATTGTGACCATTTGTGGTGGTGCACACCTTTAAACCCAGCACTTGGGAGGTTGAGACAGTTGGATTGCTGAGTTCAAGGTCAGCCAAGGCTACATGGTGAGACCCTGTCTCAAAAAAAAAAAAGACAAAAATTTTTTGTCTTGGAGGGTGTATTGGAGGGTGTATAGGTCAGAACACAACCTGCGGGCATGTAGGTCCCAGGGACTGGAATCGGAGCTTGGCGGGCCGCAGGCACCTTTACCCCTGAGCTTCTTGCAGCAGCGCCCCCTCCCCCATACGTCATTCACGTTAAGTTGACATGCAGCCTGAATTCCTAAGATGTAACCTCTTCGTCAGATATCACAGCCAGAGCATCACTGCTCATCTTTCTTCCTCACGTGTCTCCAGTTTTACTTGTATCTGCTTGTGTGTTTAATTCTGTGATGTTTGAATACCTGTAGAGAGTCCTGTATCCACCACGATCCCGATACAATTCTTCTTGCTCTAGAGCAGTGATTCTCAACCTTCCCAACACTGCGACCCTTTAATGCAGTTCCTCATCCTGTGGTGACCCCAACCATAAGGTTATTTTCATTGCTACTTCATAGTTGTAATTTGCTACTGTTATGAATCATAATGTAAATATCAGTGTTTTCCTATGGTCTTAGGTGACCTACAGGTTGAGAACCACTATCCTGGAATGCTTTTGTAGTTGGAAGTCAGGCACAGTGGCCCATCTGTAATCCCAGTTCTTTGGAGAGTTGTTTTCTATCAGCCTAGGTGCAGAGGGAGACCCTATCTAGAAAAAGGCAAAGTAATAATTAACTAATAAATTAAAACCCTTCATGTTGACAACCCTCCCTCCCTGTTTCCTCCTGCCCACACTGTCTGACCCTGGCAGCCACTGATCTACCTCCAGTCCTGCAGTCTTCCTGCCTCAGCTTGCTGAGTGCTGGGCTTGTCAGGTTTAAAAGTTGTATTAGTCAGGTTGTTTCTGTGGTCACTGCAGTGAGTTCCTGAAACCCAACTAACTAGGAAGAACAAATTTATTTAGATCAGTTCATGAGATCCAAGGGTGCGACTGCTTCAGTTCAGTTGGCCTTCAGCACTGGCACCACAGGCAAGAGGCTGGGAGTGTTGACCACAGCTGGAGGCAGGAAGGCTAGGTGTGGGCACAACCCTTGTAACAGGTTTTGTTTTGTTTTGTTTTGTTTTGCCTGCAAGCATGTAAAGGCAAGGCATCAGATCCCCGGGATGAAGTTGCAGCTGTTCAGAGCTGTGGAGTGCTGGGAATCAAACCCTGATCCTCTGGAAAGCAGTACTTTTTCATAGGTTCTGGGGATTCAAACTCAGGTCCTCACACTTGAGACAAATGCTTTACCAACTGAGCCATCCCCAAAGCCTGGTGATTGGCTTTTTGGTCAGCACAATTCCCTAAGAATTGTGTGTGACAATATGCTCCTTTTTGTTGATGAGCAGTAGTTCACAGCTTTACTGTTAACCCATGGAAAGACCCAGTGATGGAGCCTAGATCTGGACTATTACAAGTAAAGTGGCTGTGAGCATCCATGGGTGGGGTTTTGTGTGGATATGAATTTTCATTTCTTGGAAGTGAGTGCCCAAGAGTGCAGTTGTTTGTTTGGCAACTGCATGTAGTTTTTTTCAAGAAACAGATGGGGTGGGTGTACCTGTGATCCTGAGGCTTGGAAGATGTGGTAGAATGATCAGGGGTTCAGGCTCATGCTCAGCTAGAGAGTAGGTGTGAGCCCAGACTAGATTACATCTGCAGCAACAAAACAGACCAGAGACAGCCACACTTTCTGAGTGTCTGTGCCTCATTCACCAGTATATATATAATATAAGGGGTTTCATACACATACTTGACTGTGTACCTTTCCTCTTGATGTTCTGGTATGTGCGGTACTGTCTCATGGTTTGTTTGTTTGTTTTTTTCAGAGCTGAGGACCGAACCCAGGGCCTTGCGCTTGCTAGGCAAGTGCTCTACCACTGAGCTAAATCCCCAGCCCTATGTCTCATGGTTTTAATTTGGGTTGATGGTGTTGAACACCTTTTTTTTTTTTTTTGGTTTTGCCTTTAGGGTTGGTCTGTTTTGAGACAGAATTTGAGTAGCCCTGGTTGTCCTAGAACTCTCCATGTAGACTAGGCTGGCCTCAAACTCACAGATCTGCCTGCCTCTGCCTCCTAGTGCCTGGATTAAAGGTGTATCCATTAAACCTGGCTTTGTTTTTTTGGGTTTTGAGATAGGCTAGCCTCAGATCTGCTATGTTCCAAGGGCTGAGGTTTCAGCTCAGTGTCAAGCATCTTTTATCCCTTACCCTCAGATTTTGCCCACTCTTCTTTGGTTTAAGACCAGTCTTGGGTAGCTCAGGATAGCCTCGAACATACTGTGAAGTCAAGAATGGCCCTAAATTGCCTATTCTCTGCCTTGAAGTGACATTCAGTCTTGAAAACTAGTGTGACTGCTGAAGAGGAGTGGCAGGTGCCTAATGACAGCTGCTTCTAAATAGAGGTGCCCAGAAGTGACAAGCATGAGGCTGGGAACTCTAATGAACAAAGGCTTTCCAGCCCTTGGTGTAAGGTGAGGAGGACACTGAAGCTTCCATTTGGAATTCCAGAGTCCTGCCCACCAGGAGGGTAGAGGACTCCATTCCTGCTCGAAGTCATCTTGCAGGTGCCCTTGACTCCAGGATGGAGTGTGTCTGCTTGACCCTTCAGTATTGCCTTCGTTGTTACTGCCTCAAAAGTGATCACCCATTAGGAGAGAATGGCACCAGGGTTAGAGTCCCTCCCGGTCCTGATCCCTGTGTCCTGCTGCCTCTGCTAGACAATACTCCTTTTCAGTCCTCATACTCACCTCCTCCCTGGCCCCCAGTGTCCTCTAGCTTCACTGAAATGGGACCGTGTGGTTACTGACGTCAGCTGTGGGCCAGCATTAGTGACATCTGAAACAGAACTCCTCCCCCAGGTTAGCCCACCTCAGGAAAAGGATCCCTTGGCATTTCCCAGCAGCTGAAGCTACTGTCACTGGTGGCGGCTGTGTGGGAATTGTGGTTCTCCATTTATTGGGAGGCTCAGTGTGTGGAGTGAGGAGGAATGTCAAAACCCAGTCCTCATTTGCAGAGACCGGAACTTCCTGCCTGGCTTTTGGTAGGAACACAGTGTGATGTCTTGATAGCAGCTTGTAAGTGTGGAAAGGTATGTACCAACCTGTGTGTCCCCTTAATGAGATTTGATTCTTAAAAATAGATGAAGCAGACAGAACATTCCAGTTCATACTCTTTCATTTGTGTTTTATGGTTTGTGTGCTCGAGCATGTGTGTGCCAGGGTGGGTGTGGGAGATTAAAGGACAGTGTCTTGGAGTCTGTGGTCTGTGAAGATGGAACCCAGGTTTCCAGGCTTCTGCAAGCACCTTGACCTGCTGAACCGTCTGGCCACCTCCATTTAGTTACTCCACCCAGAAGCTGCTGGGGGCTCTGTCTCCTCTCACACAGGAGCAGATGGCTCCTGGGAAAACTGGTTCATCTCTGGGTGGATGTCAAAGTTGTCTAGCACTCTTCTGCAGGTAGTGAAGAATCTTACTCTATGGCTCCAGTTTGAGGTCTTGTGCACTCGTGACTCCTAGCAGTCCATCATAAAACCAAATCTTTGCTATCAGCCCTGCTGCTTTATCAAAAGAATGAGCCAAGGCAGGTCTTAGGGAACAAGACCAGCCACTGCTCTTTCTTTAAAGCAGACAGAAAATAGAAGCTTTGCCCAGCAGCACTGTCAGGTCTTTGCTGACAAGGCTATTGTGATTGCAGACTACGCACTTATTTTCATAGTTGAGACAGGGTCTTATTATGTATGTAGCCCAGGCTGGCCTGTAATATGTGAGCCTCCAGCTTTGGATTCCTGAATGTTAGGTTTACTGGTGTCTGCTACCATACATTATTTCAAACTCAGTCTCTCAATCTCCCCTCCCATACAGGGTCTTGTTATGTAGACCAGGCTGGCCTCAAATTCACAGTGTTATTGATTAGGATGACCTTGAACTTCTGATTCTCCTGTCTGCCTCCCAAGTGTTGTGATTAACAGCATGTTCCACTACTCTGGTTTTGATGCGGATCTGGGGATGGAACTCAGGGCTTCCTGCATGCTAGGCAAGTATTCTAACCACTGAGCCACTTTCCCAGTTGATTTCAAATGTAAGGAAAGTTGTAAAACTTGGGTCCTCTGCCTGTTGTTTCTGCCCCATGTGTTCTCATCCATTCTCCATAGGCCATGTCTCATTGTTGGAAAGTTCACAATGCATGTGGCTTTCTTCTCTTAAATGTCACTGCAACAACAGTGTCCGCTATTAAGTAAAATACATAAAAGATCTTTGTAAAATGTCAGAGTTGAGAAGTGAGCTTCTCCAGATGCCACATAGGATCAGAAGTCTGTGAGTGGGGATAGCACCCATCACAAAACGTGCACTTCCGCAAGTCCATGAAGTGAGCCCATCTGTAGCTCAGCAGTGTCTGGAACCTCAGTGGCTATGGGAGCCTTCCCTAGACACAGAGTACCTTATAGACCATTGTCTATGTCCTCAACTCTGAGAAATAATGCTTTTCCCAGTGATGGGCCATGCACCTGTCAGAATATTATTTTTGTGAGATTTTACAGTAATGGAGTCACTTCTGCCTCAGTCTGCTGTAGTGGAGCAGCTCTTGGCTGGCATCACTGGGAGAGCCCCATGCACAAACAGGCCTGTGTGGAAATGTGTTTCACCAATTATTTAATTTGTCTTTGTTCTTCCCATTTGAGGAGCATCATTGTTGCCAGCTATCCACTATGCCACGGAAGCAAACAGCCCAAGTAACTCCTTTCCTAAGGTAGACTTCTAGACAGTCAACCTCAAGGAAGAATGACAGATTTGTGCCTGAGGCCACTTGAGCTCACTGAAGTTTGTGTTCAGAGTTTTCTCTGTATCCGCTTGGGTGCACTCTGGCATTGGTGTGCCACCTTGGGTCTCCTTCACCAGCCTGTTTACCACTGCTTCTCAGGATAGCTGCGCTGTCCTTGATTGAGTGTGTGAGGCTCATGGATGCCGTATGCTGGTTCTGTCAGTACCGAGCTTAGTAAACTTAGTGGGTTGGGAGAGGGCTCAGCATGTTCAGACCCCCAGCACCCATGTAAAGGCAGGTGTGGCAGTGTCTATAACCCTAGGCTGGAAGGCGGGGGATAGGCAGGTGGATCCTGGGAGCTAGCTGGCCAGCCAGTCTTGCCACTCTGAGCACCAGGTTCAGTGGGAGACCAACAGACATCTATCGACAACCTTTTATTTGGCCTGCTCATACTCACACACATGCACACGTATGCACGAAGTCAGCTCTTCTTGGTCAGTCAGAGACTGGGGAGGAGGAGGTTCCCCTGCCATTTGCAGAGGGCCTAACCCTTTTCCTGGTTTCTGGCCCCTGTGGAAGTCAGATAAAAGATACAGATAGAAAATTGCCCCCAGAAAACCCAGTAGCTTTCCGATGTCTTCAGTGTTTTAAGAGACATCTCACATCCACACTGACGCCCATTGCCTGGGGTTGAAGGACTAGAGTCCCTGAAGGGTCTGCCTATACTTAGCTTCTGTCCTGTCCCCATGGCCACGTGACATTGACTTGTACTGAGATGTCCCCTGCCACTTGTGTCAGTAGCCTCTTGCTTCAGTCAGGTCTTACTGTGTCCGCCAAAGTTCATGGGCTGCCTGAGGCTGCACTCAGCTACCTGAGACGGCTTTTAGTGTGATTTAAAACAACCACAAGAACAGCCTCTTTGGGATATAGTTTCTGTACCTTTATGGCCTATAAATCTGTTTAAAGTATCCAGTTGAGTGACTTACAGTGCATTGGCTAAGTTGAGCAGCCTACTGCCGTGGAATTTTCAAATGTTTTTATCGTCTCTTAAAGCCCAAGTCCATTAGCAGTCGCTCCCACTCTCTCTCACCAGCTCAGCTCAGCCACTCATCTCCTTTCTGCATCTATAGATTTGCTGTCTGGGCTTTGCAGATAAATGCAACTGAGTGTGGCTGGCTCTGTTCATGTGGAATGTTTTTACAGCTCTTCCCTGCCCTCCCATGTATCAGGCCTTCCTTTGTGTTATTGCTGAGTACTGTTATACTCTCCAGCTGTCCTGTTGGGGTCATCCACTCATTCGTGCACACGTGGGCTGTTTGCATTTCTTGGCTGTTGTGAATAGCTCTGTTCTACACATTGGTGTGCAAGCAGCAGTGTGGATGCCTGTTCCCATTCACAGAATAGACACAGGAGTCAAATGACTGACTGAGGAACGTGGCCTTGGCCACTGGTGAATAAAGCTGTTAGGTAACTTCCTGACGTTGGAAAGGTGGGGTCAACAGATAAACACTAGCCAGTCTGCCCTTAGCCAAGGTAGCACCACACATGGGGGGGGGGCATCCTCACCCCGTACTGGGCTCAGGTCCAGCGTTTCTGGTTTGGTTTGGTTTGTTTAGCAGATTAATGAACTAGGTAGGATATAAGCAGTAATTTGGGAAGTTGATCCTATGTCCCACCCTATTGTAGAGGGGCTAAACACTAGTTTAGCATCTTAGGGAAGGTGTTGGACTGAATAAGGTATGGCTAATCCCTATGCAGGGAAAGCATCCACAATCTAATAGACTTGGATCCAAGTGAGATCTGTCTCAGGGATTTCCATTGTTAAAGATAGTGTTAGAGGTTTTTCTTTTGGGTTTTTTGTTTGTTTGTTTTGTTTTGTTTTGTTTTTGAGATGGTCTCTATGTAGCCTTGGCTGTCCTGGACCAGTCTCTGTCTCCCAAATGCCGGGATTAAAGATGTGTGCCACCATGCCTGGCCGAGAGGTTTTTCTTCCTATTCCTAGATATCCGTTTTTCCCCTCTTTGGCTGGCCTGTAATTTAGAGATCCGCCCGCCTCTGCCTGTGCTAGGATAAGAGTGTGCATTACCCAACCCCCTACTGCCTGTCCCTAGGTTTCTAATCCTGGTTTGGGAAGAGATGAGTTTGGCTGCTTTGTTTTGTTTTTGTTGTTCAGGTGCCTGTAGCCTCGGCTGTCTTGGAACTCTGTAGACCAGGCTGTCCTCAAACTCATACCTTCCTCTGCCTCCTGAATGCTGGAATTAAAGGCATACACCGCCCTGCCTAGCTACCCTTTTTTTTGGGTGGGGGTGGGGGGGTTCAAGACAGGGTTCCCTCTCCTGGAACTCTGTAGACCAGGCTGGCTTCGAATTCACAGAGATCCGCCTGCTTCTGCCTCCCAAGTGCTGAGATTAAAGGCATGCTCCACTACGCCCAGCGACTTTTATTTTTTTTTTATTTTATTTATTTATTTTTTTTAAAGATTTATTTATTTATTATGTATACAGTATTCTGCCTGCATGTGTCCCTGCAGGCCAGAAGAGGGCACCAGATCTCATTACAAGTGGTTGTGAGCCACCATGTGGTTGCTGGGAATTGAACTCAGGACCTTTGGAAGAGCAGTCGATGCTCTTAACCACTGAGCCATCTCTCCAGTCCGACTTTTATTTTTTTTAAACACAATTTTTTTGTTGGTTTGTTTTTTGTTTTGTTCAGAGAGCTATGTTTTACTTAAGTTGTGTAAGTGAGATTCCTATTCATCTTCCCCTTCACTGTTTGATTTACGGCAGACATTTCTCTATAGGCTAATCCATAATCTAAAAAGATTTTAGCCTCCCCTCCTGAAAGTACAGCCAGCATATTCTTTCATCAGCTTGATACGGTACAAATTCTTATCCTAATAGTGAATTGTTAAACACAGTTTTACTGTGTAGTTATGAATGGCTTCAAACTTGTGGCAGTCCTCCTGCCTCAGCCTCCACAGTGCCACCTGTAGTTGTGAGCTATCACACCTAGCCTAAACACTGGCCGTTTTGTTTGCCTCTGTTGCCCTGGTGTAATTTTCTCAGTTGACGAAGTTTGAGCTCCTGGCCGTAGTGTCCTGGGTCTGTCTTGTGCCTGCGCTGGCTCTTTTTTAACATGCTGCATTTGCACTTAGGAAACCTTCCACCTCTGCCCTGCCCTCAAAGCCAGTAGTGACCCTTGCTCCAGAGGAGTCTGGGTTTGGTGCTCACAGCAGGGAGCTCCCAGCCCCTCCCCCAGATGACCTGACCTCCTACTGGCCTCTGGACCTGCCTGGGATCCTCCCTCCTGCTCAGTAAGAAGGGGGTGGAGTTTCCCACAGTTTCAACTTAGTCTTGCTGGATTTTATTGCTCCTGACATTATTAAGTGTTACAGTCCTGATACTTTGGTGACCTTGTATCTGCTGAAGTGCCAGGTTGGGTTAGCACATAAAGGCTCCTGTGACTGAAACAGGTCTGCTCTTGGAAACATTGCTCTCCAGCAGCTCCTACAATCTACTTCACCACAGGAGCATCCTGCAGGTCCTTTCTCACTCCCTCACCTCCCTTTCACACTCTATCCCTCACTAGGAACATGTGCAGAAGACAAGGATTATTCTTCTCACCCCCACCCCCACCTTTCTACCTGTCAAGCAATGGCTGTAAAATCCCCAAGGGCATGAGGGCAGCTTCTCAAATTCAGAATCTGTGATGGCTGACACACAGCTGCATGTAGAAAGGTGTTAGGTTATCTCACCCATGCTTTCATTTAAAGGGCCAGTGGATTTACATAAAATTCAGTTTTGCACAATGAAAATGACTAAGTGAATGATAAAGTAATTGCCTTCCAAGCCTGAGGATATGAGTTCTGATCCTGAAGACACAGGTAAAAAGGACCTGTAATCCCCAAGCTGGGGAGATGGGAACTCAAAAAAGATTTGGGATGACCAGAGCTTGAAGTTGTCCTCTGATCGGTCCCTGCACCCACATGAATGCACACACACATACATATATACATACACAGTCAGTTTTAGTGCTCCATCTTTAGAGTTACCTGTAGTTGGAATTTTCTTTGGTCCACCAACCAGCTCCCAAATAAAGATACAGAGACTTATTATTAATTATGAATGCTCAGCCTTAGCTTAGGCTTGTCCCACTAGCTCTTTTAATTTAACCTGTTTTATTCATCTGCATTTTTCCTTGGGGCTTTTTACCTTTCTTTCATTCTATATGTCTGTCCTACTTTCCTGCTTCCTTTGTGTCTGGCTGGCCCCTGGCATCTCTTCTTCTTTTTCCCCTCTCCCCCCAGCCTAAATTCCTTTTCCTCCTTTACTCTCCCTGCCTGGAAGTTTTGTCTATACCTCCTCCCTCGCTTTTGGCTGTTCAGCTTTTTATTAGACTAGTCAGACGCCTTAGACAGGCAAGGTAAAACAGCAACACATCTTTACATAGTTAAACAAATATTCTGAAACATAAACAAATGCAGCATATCTTTACATAGTTAAACAAGTACTCCACAAGTTACCAACCCTATAAACTAGTTCTTCCTATATCTTTGAGGCTTTTGAAGCCAGACCTCATCACTAACAGCAAGAGTCAAGAGGAGACAGATTCTGTATAGGCAGCTAGTCCTAGCTGGCTTGAACCAGTATGCCCTCAAATTGACAGAGATCCTCTTGCTTCTAGTGCCACTACAGCTGGCTTTTCTTTTAAAATTGGTGTGTGTTGGAGGCAGGGGTGGGGGGGGGTGGGGGAGGTGAGTCATGTGCAGACCAGCTTGACAATTTAACACTCCTCCGGACTAACTAGCCATTGAGCTGCATGGGGCCTCATGTTCTGCCTTCCCAGTGCTGCACTACATACGCTTGCTTTGTACATGGGTGCTGGGGATCAGGTTTTCATGCTTTTGCAACAAGTGTTTCTCTTTTTTTTTTTTTAGATTTATTTTTACTATTATTAAATTTACTATTTAATTTTACTAAATTTACTATTTAATTTTACTAAATTTACTATTATTAATTTTACTAAATTAAGGATGTACATACTTACTAAATTAAGTATGTACAGGAGTGTAGATGCCCTCAGGTCAAAGGAGGGCATCATATCCCCTGGAGATGGAGTTACAGGCTGTTGTGAGCCACCCGATGTGGGTGCTGGGAACTGAACTCAGGGTTTCCATAAAAGATCTTCACTGATGAGCCATCTCTCCAGCCCCAGCCTTTTTTAAAAAAGAGGGTCGCCAGGCGGTGGTGGCGCACGCCTTTAATCCCAGCACTCGGGAGGCAGAGGCAGGTGGGTCTTTGTGAGTTCGAGGCCAGCCTGGTCTACAGAGCGAGATCCAGGAAAGGCGCAAAGCTACATGGAGATACCCTATCTCGGAAAAAAAAAAAAAAGAGGGTCTCACTATGTGACTGGCTAGCCTAGAACTCTGTGGAAACCAGGCAGTCTCAAAGTCACAAGACATCCACCCACCTCTGCCTCCTGTGAACTGATAAACTTTACCACATTCTGAGTGGTGTGATTACAGGTATATACACCTTGCCCAGTTTGTGTTGCTGGAAATCAACCCAGGGTTTTGTGCATGCTAGGTACCATCTAAGCACCATACTGTGGTGTTCTTCCTACCTAGCAAGTTTATCATGATGATGTTCTTGGGATTTTTGTTTTTGTTTTTCGAGACAGGGTTTCTCTGTGTAGTTTTAGTGCCTATCCTGGATCTCGCTTTGTAGGCCAGGCTGGCCTTGAACTCACAGAGATCCGCCTGGGATTAAAGGCATGCACCACCACTGCCCAGCAGTCCTTGGGATTTCTTGAGGGAGGTTCTTTGTGTTACAGAGAGTTGACATTCTGAATTTCAGGTCTGTCTGCCCAGCTTGGTTGGCTGTGACTTGAGTGCTTGTCATGTACAAATTCTCTGCCTCCTCCAAGAGCCAGTAGTGTTACCTGTGCCCTTTGTTGCCAGGCACATCTGGGCAGGGCTTGGCACCTATGCCAGGATGCAGCTGAACAAAGCTTCTGCAGCATAGGAGCCACCTTCTGGCTCCCACCCCCTGGCCTGTTCCCCGAGGTGGCAGCCACTTGTGTTTTGATCCTTGAAGTGAAAGCATCCTTGCTGCTCTAGAAAAGAAGCAAATGTGATTTGTGTCATCTGGCTAAAAGTGCCCATGAATAAACTGTAAAGAACTTAGGATCCTGCCTTAATTTTACTGCCTGTTCCATTGTGGGGAAGAGCACATTCTCATACTTTTAACAAAAATGGGTGTGTCCAGTTCTAGCTTCCTTTTAGTGTGTTAATGCACAAATGTCGAGTCAGGCAGACATGATGAAACCATGTGCTTACCTAGAAACACAAATGCTCCTTGACTTACACAGTTGCAAATAGAGCTGCATTTATCAGCCCGCCTCACTTAATGTAGCAATAGCACAGTTCCTTCCCCTTGTAATCACAGGGCTGACCAAGCTATGGTTCACTACCTAGTGCCACGGCAGCTATGGTTTGGGGCTTAGCCTGCGCCCCCTTGCAGAATCATGTTCCTTGACTCTATTTGAATAAGTGTGGGCCAGTGAGATGGCTCAATGCTAAAGGCATTTGCTGCCAAGCCTGACAACCTGAGTTGGAACCCCAGAATGCACATGGTAGGAAGAAAGAATAGACTTCTACAAATTTTCCTGTGACCTCCACATTTTCCATGGCACACACGCACACCCATAATATATAAATAAGCCAACAAATAAATGTAGTGAATGTGTTTTGAAGTCCTGCCAGCAACAGAGCGTATTTAAAGACACGCTTTCATGATTCTACTTTGGCATCTGAGTTTGCACATAGGGTGTGATCTGTATTTATAGTGAAAGCAGCCATAGCTACAGATGATGAGACTTTCCATCCCCCCGCTGAACTATGATTCTTGGGGACATGTCAGCCCATGTGTCCCTTACAGTGTTCTGTGGCATGTGCCTGTTAGAAGTGCATGCACTGTGTCTATGGACAGATTGGGTGTGTTGACTGGGAGATGTATGTATCCATGCATGTGTTTTTCTTCTCTGGTTCCAGCTGACACTGAAGATGTGTGCATCGTAGAGAGGTTGTTCTCAAGCAGCTTGGTGGCCATCGTCAGCCTCAAAGCTCCCAGGAAGCTGAAAGTTTGCCACTTTAAGAAGGGAACCGAGATATGCAACTACAGCTACTCCAACACGATACTGGCTGTGAAGCTGAACAGGCAGGTGAGTGGCACCTTGTGCTGTAGGCAGCTCAGTTGGTAGAGTACCCACCATATCCCAAGTCCTGGGTACCATCCCATGCACAGCGTAAAACCAGTTCTAGTGGTGCACACCTGTAATCTGAGCACTCTGAGAGGTAGAGGCAGGAGGATCAGAAGTATGAGAGCCTGTCTCAGAATAAGAGGAGGGGTTGGGAAGATGTTGGTGGTACGAAGTCTTAAGGACCTGAGTCTGAATCCCCAGCAGCTGCATAAAAAGCCAGGCTGGCCATATGTACCTCTAACCCTAGCGTTATGGGGGGCAGAGGCAGGAGGATTGTTGTAGCTTACTTGCCGCCTGCCTTAGCTCTAGGTTCAGTGAGAGATCCTGTCTCAAGGGAATAAGGCAGAGGATAATAGAGCTTCTAGCCACCATTTCTCACAGATATATAGATGCACACACATAAATAACACCACACAAAGAAACCAAGTGTATACTGCCTGTCATTCAGTGTTCCTCCCATGTCTCACACTGTTGGGCTTTTGACCCTGGACCACTACCTCCCCAGCCCTGCACCATCATCTCCAGATCCCTGCATATGTCTTTTCTTCAGGTTTTTGAGGCAGGGTCTCTGTAGTCCTGGCTATCTTAGAGCTTGCTATGTAGACCAGACTGGCCTCCAATTCACAATGATCCATCTGCCTCTGCCTCTGCCTCCATAGTGCTAGAATTAATGGTGTGCACCACCCTACCTGGCTCTTGAACACATTTGCTCAACCAGACCAGCAGCCCCATTCTCAGCAGCTTTGATGCATGACACTGGCTTTGTCCCACCCGCTCTGTTGGTCCTCAGGACACTGTCTTACTGTCTGCTCAGATGCAGGTCCAGGGATAGCATAGGCTTTTTATGCAGTGCCTTCTTTTGCTTTTATAAACGATATTTTTTTTCTTTTTCTTTTCTTTTCTTTTTTTTTCTTTTTGGGTTTTTCAAGATAGGGTTTCTCTGTGTAGCTTTGCACCCTTCCTGGAACTCACTCTGTAGCCCAGGCTGGCCTCGAACTCACAGAAATCCGCCTGGCTCTGCCTCCCGAGTGCTGGGATTAAAGACGTGCACCCGGCTTTTTGTGTGTGTGTATTTGAGACAGGGTGTTTCTGTATAGTTTTGGTGCCTGTCCTGGATCTCACTTTGTAGACCTGCCTGGCTCTGCCTCCAGAGCACTGGGATTAAAGGAATGCGTCGCCACCGCCTTGCTAAATGATACTTTTAATAAATCTCTTTCCTCTTTTCCTTCTTTCAGTCTTACTTGTAAGACAGTTGCTAATCGGTCTTATTAATAAAAAACCCCGAGTCATATTGGGATAAAAACTGAGAGATCAGGGAAGCAGAAAGAAGCCAGTCACATTCTTACCACTAGAAATCCTCAGCCAAGGAGAGACCTACTTCCTGTATACCCACGCCTATATACCTTTCTGTCCCTGCCCTCTTACTTCCTCTCTCCGCCCAGCTACATTCCTGTCTGTACAGACCTCCAGACTTCCATGGTTAGCTCTGGGATTAAAGGTGTGTGCCACCATGCCTGGCTCTGTTCCTAGTGTGGCCTGAACTCACATAGATCCAGTGGATCTCTGCCTCTCGAATGCTAGTATTAAAAGCATGTGCTACCATTTCCTGACCTCTATGTTTAATATAGTGGCTTGCTTTTCCTCTAATCTTCAGATAAGCTTTATTGAGGTACACAAATAAAATATCACCACAGTTAGTGTGACATATATTTCCCCCCAAACCAACAGGACAAGCCCACAGGGCACAATAGTGTGGGGGCCTTTGAGTGTGCTTCCTGAGAGCCCTGGCCTCCGTTTGCACACAGGTAGCCACTGCAGCATGTACATTCTGCAGGGAAAGGTGCCTCGGCAGCAGGCGGTCTCCCTAACTGTAAGAGCTAGATTCCAAGGGGCTACTTATTTTTAAAGCAGTTAACCAGACACGTGCCTCCTGGTTTCCTGATTGAACTGGGAATTGGCCCAATCAGCTAGTTCAGCTAGGAAGTTGTGGGACATAATAGCTTGAACACTTTTCAAGTGTTAAGACATAACAGATACATGTTCCTGTACATGCGGAGTGTGTGTGCCAAGCCCCTCACAGAAATCAACCCCAGAAGCAGCATTGAGAACCCCAGTATCCTGTCTTTAAAATGAATAAGAACAGGGTGGGAGGACCTGGAAAGACAGCTCCAAGATTAAGAACTCTTTCTTGTTGCTCCAGCACCCACATGAGGTGGCTCACAGCCGCCTGTAACTCTGGTTCCAGGGCGATCTCATGCCCTCTTCCACCTCCCCAGGAACTAGCACACACAGTACACATGTGTACATGCAAGCAAACACACATAAAAGAAAAAGTAAGACTCTACAGCAGAATAACCTGTGCCCAAGTCACGTTTTACACTTCTCCTAACTCCCTGTGCTTTTAGTTGTATTTTAGCCATGCCTCATTCACCATAGGTTTTGGAGCTTTGTAGGCGTTTTTGTAGTGCTCAGGGTGGACCTCACAGGCACGAGGCAAGTGCCTTTACCACTAAGCTACATCTCCAGCCTATTTTTACTTATTTTCTGCTGGGGCCTCAAACTTGCCTTCAGTCTCTTGCCTCATTCTCTGCAGTAGGTAGATGATGAGAAGATGGGCCTTGTAGCTGCACCCAGAGGTGTACCTAGCTGGGCTCACCACGTTGCTGTTAGGTTTGGGGGTGGGGTGTGCGTATGTAGCATAATATGTGTAGAGGTCAAAGCTTAGCCTCAGGTGTCAGTACGAGCTTTCTACCTTATTGGACGCAGGGTGTCGTGCTTGCTACCATGTACACCAAGCTAGCTTGCTAATGATCTTCCGGGAAACTCCCATCTCCACCTTCCATCTTGCTGTAATAGCACTGCCGCATCTGGGGGTCTGAACTCCTGTCCTCACACTCACACAGTAAGTGCTATTATCCACCGAGCCAGCTCCCCAGCCCTCACCATAGTTTTCTAAGCAGTTTGTCTTTGTAGGTCTTTCTGCCATCACCCAAGCACGTGGTACTGAATTAAGTCACCCTGTTAGAATCCGTAGTACACTTGGTGTATGTAGTTATGGGACTGATGGAAATGACTCTAGCACCTGATTGGCAGTGGAAAGGCACCTGCACACACTTGAGCTCTGTGCACCCACCTATGTGGTGTCCTAGGAGTGGAGAGCATCTTGATGCAAGAGTCAGCTCAGTTGGAACACAGCACATGCTGCCCCAGTGCTTCCTCATGCTTGGTGGTCTTTGTTCTCACTCTTTGTAGAGGCTCATTGTGTGTTTGGAAGAGTCGCTCTATATACACAACATCCGGGACATGAAGGTACTTCATACCATCCGAGAGACACCCCCAAACCCTGCAGGTAAGCCATTGCTGAGAAGATCCTGAGCTGGTGAGATGGCTCGGCAGGTAAAGGCACTTGTTGCCAGGCCTGACTACCTCAGTTTGATTCCTGGAATCCACATTGTAGGAGAAAACCAACTCCTGCAGCTTGTTCTCTGACCTTCCACCTGCACCGTGGCATGCATGTGACCAGCCACATAGATATACATACACACAAGCAAACCAAAAATAAGTACATTTATTTTATATGCACTGATGTTTTGCCTGCATGTATATCTGGGTGAGGGTGTTGAGTTCCCTGGAACTGGAGTCATAGATAGCTGTGAGCTGTTATGTGGGTTCTGGGCATTGAACCCAGGTTCTCTGGAAGAGCAGTCAGTGCTCTTAACTGCTGAACCATCTCTCCAGTCTCCTACAATTTATTTTTTTTAGAAAGGGAGATCCTGGTTTCTTCAGGGGCCTTTTAAAGATAACTGGGCCAGTGAGATGGTTCAGCAAGTAAATGGGCACTTCCTGCCAAACCTGAGGACCCGAGTGCCACTCCTAGAACACATATGGTGGAAGGAGAGGATCAACTCCTTCAGGTTGTCCTTTGACTAACACGCACCTTGGCACATGTTGCATACATGCTTAATAAACAGATGTAATAAAGATAGCCGTAGGTGGGAGTTTCCTCTCTGGTCCACACACATGAGGCAGGTATAAAATGTGATAGGTGTAAACTGAACAACCTTCCCTCCTGGTCCAGTCCTACCGAGCCACCTTCCTAGTAGGGCTGTCTTGTGAGCGTGTAAGCTCATAGGTTGGATCAGCTTTAGCCCAGTTTGCTGGTCATTCCGAACCAAAGGCCTTTCATCTCTGAGTAATACTGGCAGACAGGGTGGCCTGGGGTGCAGAACTTGAGAGAGAGTGCAGAGAAGGGTTAGCTACTACTTTGTATTGGTTTTGTTCCAGAAATGTTAACTCCGTTCTAACACTAGAAAGCATCCTAGACTCAATATGCATTCAGTTGTCATATGTTTCCACAGGCTTGTGTGCACTGTCAATAAACAATGACAACTGCTACTTGGCGTATCCAGGGAGTGCGACCATTGGAGAGGTGCAGGTCTTCGACACCATTAACTTGGTGAGGTCCTTGCGAGGCTCCGTCACATGTGTTTTGCTGGGAAGGCATGCAGTGCATCCTTGACCCAGCAGCATGGCTTTCCCTGGTGCTCTCCTAGGGTGGCAGAGCAGGTCTGGCTAAGCTGCAGCTGAGCTCCAGGGTGTGCTTGATATTAGAACCCAGCAAACGGGTTAACTGCCCTGCTTGTTGCAGTCTGAGTAGTGTTTCCACAGCCTGCCCGACACGTGGCTGCACTACTCCTGTTGACCTTAGTAATGGTGTCCTCACAGCAGTTTCTACCTGATGGCCCAGCTAGCATGGAGACAAGGCTCTTGTTGTGTAACGATCATGTTTTCTTGATTTCCCCTTTTCAGAGAGCTGCAAACATGATCCCGGCTCATGACAGTCCCTTAGCAGCCCTGGCTTTTGATGCAAGTGGGACCAAGCTTGCCACTGCTTCTGAGAAGGTATGTCTGCCGTAGCTGGGGGAAACCTGGGCCAAACCTGAGGCAATGGCCTCCACAATCCAAGTCACCAAGCAGGTTTTTATATTCCCCAATGCACAGAAAAGCAAAACGAGCCTACTGTGAGGAGATACCACAGTATAAGTTGTCCGCACTGTTAGCTTTCCACCCTGCAAAAACATGCCTGTATGGAGGACAAATGAGTTAGTGGTCAGCAAGCTCTGTCACTTCGAGCCTGTCCCATAGCCAAAGCTGCTCATGTGATAGCTAGGAAGAAGAGAGGGACTGGGCTCCCCATAATCCCTTTAAGGACACACTTCCAGAGACTAGATGAACTTCTAGGCCTCACCTCCTGAAGGTTCCACAACCTTCCATTAGTGCCACAGACTGGAGACCTTGAAACTGTAGCAGTGTGCCATTGTTTGACATACTGCAGGGGCCAGTGAGATGGTTCAGCAAGTGTACATGTTCATATACATACAGGTGCATGTACACACGTGGAGAAGGCCAGAGGCTGACATATGACCTGAGTTTAGTCCCTGAAACATGGTAGTAGAGAACTGACTCCTGCAGGCTGTCGTCTGGCTAATGTGCACTGTGGTGCATGCACCCACAAACATATACATATATACCCCAAAAACATTACAAAACAAGAAAAAGTAAATGCTTGTTTGTGGCACAAAATAGGAAAACACTGGGCCTGGTACTGACTTAAGAAGCAGATGGGTCTCTGAATTCAGAGCCAGTCTGGTCTACAGAGTGAGTCCCAGGCCAACCAGGCACATAGTGGGACCTTGTCTCAAAAACAACAGTGGCCAGGTATGGCGGCACACATCTTTAATCCCAACACTCGAGGCAGAGGCAGTCGGATCTCTGAGGCCACCTAGTCTGCAAATCGAGTTCCAGGACAGCCAAGGCTGTTAACACAGAGAAACCCCATCTCGAAAAACCACACACACAGAACAACAGCAACAACAAAACCACTTTAATAGTTATAATATTTTAAAACATCACTATTTTGAAACATTGGTGTTGTCTCTTGCATATTGTTATTGCAGGTAATGGTGTGTTTAAGTCATGTGTAAATCCCAAGTATGTGTGTCTAATTATTAATGTAAGTGATTCCAGTAAGGTCTCTGAGTTAAGGTGTGGTGCTATAGTATGCTCCACATTCGGCTCAAGGCTGCTGGTGTCCAGATCAGTAGGCTGACTTCGAGCAGTGCTGTGGTGCTGAGCAAGAATAGGATATGATCTTCTGGTCTGTGGCAGCATGGTATGTTCTCCCCTAGAGCTGGAGGAGGCCAGAGCTCCCCTTCAGCCAAGTTGCCCCTAGGAACAGACGGCATGGCTTGTAGAATGATTTGAAAAAAGTAGAAAGGTCAGCTAAAAGTCTGTTTTCTCCCCCTTTTCTCTCTATTGACCCAGGGGACTGTGATCCGTGTATTTTCCATTCCAGAGGGACAAAAGCTGTTCGAGTTCCGGAGAGGAGTGAAGAGGTGAGTACACGGGTTTCCAGGCTGGTTACAGAAGTGCCCTGTGGGTTTCAGTTCCGTTGCCTGTGGTCAAGCGAGGGAGGCTTGGAGGACGCCTGGGAAGGCCAGTAGCTCAGTCACAGCACACCTCCTGAACTGGTCTCGGAAGGATAGGACAGAGCCCTGCAGTGAAAGCTGCTTGGCTCCACATGTCTGTGACCCTGCCTGAAGCAGAGAGAGGCTGGGAAAGCCTAGCACCAGGAGATTGAGGGTGAGGACAGCAGCCTCACCTGCTGGGCTCCTCCCTCTGTTCCTGCCACTGAGGTTCTGCCCAGCTCCCCTCCTCTGGCAGATACCTTCGGCTATTCTTAGGGGTGAGAGTTCCCTCTGTGGCCTGCCTGCCCACAGCATCGTGCATCTGTGCTTAACACTCCCTCCCTTACTGCTATGTAAGGCAGGTGCTGGAACACAGGACAGGACAGGGCTGTGGTGTCTACTGGCTCTGTTCAGGCTTTTGAGCCATCACTCGGACTGTGACAAAGCAACTGCGTGTCCCTTAGCCTCGGATCTTACCTCCCTCCCTTGTAACTGCCTCCCCAGGGCTGCATTTTGAATTCTGAGAAGTGTTTAGGAATGCTTGGCTGTGCTCTTTAGAGGACTTGCCACTGTCTGTTGTCACCTTCCTTTTGTTGTCCCCAGAGGTAGAACAGGCATGTCTCTTTCCAAAGCCATATCTGTGATCTAGCAGTAGGAAGACTGAGGAGGACTGTGTAGCCGGCTCACCAGCCTGGGCTGTGTAGTAAATAAGGCTCCGTCTCCAAACACTTTAGGAGGAAAGCCACAGTCCAGATGCTGCAGTCCTTCAGGGACTGCATCTTTGTCTTCCTCGTATCACACCTGGATGATGCTCCTGTGCTCCTGCATAGTGTCCTGTGTCCAGTGTCTACAGGAGCCTCTCTGTACCCCTACATCACTGTACCCCTACATCCTTCCTAATCATGCCATCTGTGTGTGCTGCTGAGTCAAGCCTGGGTGTGGGGCCTGATTCTAGACATGGGGCCCGGCCCTCCTGGGGTAGACCTGGCATCCCTGCCCGTTGGCAGGCACTCAGACAGCATCCCAGAGTGTGCCACTTGGTGCATACACTCCATCAATATGGGGACGTTGGAAACACACTGGAAGTACTAACCTACCTTGAAGGAGTAAGGGGAAATGTATGTATTTAGGCTGTGGAATGTTGAGTGACCTCGGAGGCACTTGCTGGGGGGATGCTCTAAAACAACATCAGCACTGCTGACTGACCTGCTTGGTCAGTCGCTACAGCTGTGTCTTAATCCACTGTCTTAGTATGTGTTCTGTTGCTGTCACAAGACTCCGTGACCACAGTAACTCTACTCTTTTTTTGGTTTTTTTAGACAGGGTTTCTCTGTGTAGCTTTGGAACCTATCCTGGAACTCACTCTGTAGACCAGGCTGGCGTTGAAATCACAGAGATCCACCTGCCTCTGCCTCCTGAGTGCTAGGATTAAAGGCGTGCACCACCATGCCCAGCTCAAATGATTGCAGTTTCAAAGCCAAGCTGGTCTGTGTACTAAGTTCCAGGCCAGCCAGGGTTACACAGTAACACTTTGTCTCCAAATGAATGAATGAATGAATGAATGAATGAATTAACTCATACTGGTTTTATCACAATCAAGTTCCTCTGTCCTGAAGAAGTGGCCAAGAACAACAAAAGACTTCTGTAGGGCCAAGTGTGTCTCCTCTGTGGCCACAGTTAGAAGTCCCTGGGAGGCACTACTGCACCCCCACCCCCTACTGTTGCTAGTGTGTTCTATGGTGGCAGAGCTGGGCCCTCTTTCACACCCCCTGTTCCTCAGGTGTGTGAGCATCTGCTCCCTGGCCTTCAGTATGGACGGCATGTTCCTCTCCGCATCCAGCAACACCGAAACTGTGCACATCTTCAAACTTGAGGCCGTGAGGGAAAAGTGAGTTGCAAAGACAAGCTTGTCCTTTTTTTGTTTTGCTTTTCAAGGCAGAGTTTCCCTGTGTAGCCCTGGCTGTCCTGGAACTCGTTCTGTAGACCAGGCTGGCCTTGAATTCAGAGATCTACCTGCCTCTACCTCATGAGTGTAGGATTAAAGGTGTGTGCCACCACTGCCCAGCTAAAAAAACAAGCTTTTCTAACATGTATTTTGGGACTAGGAGGCACTGAGGATCAAACCTAGGGTCTCAGCAATGTTACAGGGATATGCTGCCACTAAGTTAGCTGGTCTCTACTTTCAAGGGTTAATAAGATAGCCAGTGGGTAAAGGTGTCAGCCTGACAACCTGAGTTCCATCCCTGGGAACCAAGTTGAAGTTGGAATAGAAATACTCTCGTGTACATTGTCCTCTGGCCTCCACAAGCATATGTGCATGTGCACACAATAAAATCTTAAGTTAATTTAAAAATACGAAATATTAATAATTTAAAAATAAAAAGCACACAAAATTGTAAGCTGTCCACATTCAGTAGAAAAGCATGGCACAGAGCCACCCTGCTCTGTGGCACCATTTTTGGGTGCAGACATAGTCTGGCTGTAGAGTGGGCATGACACCACCAAGCCCAGCTTCAGCATGAGACTTCTGCTCAAAGAATGCTCTGATGTGCTAAGGTCTGAGGCCAGGAGTCAGGGTCCCAAGTTTGTCTTCTGGTCAGTGCCCATGTGTCCCCACTCCACGCCCTCTATACTGGGGCCTCTGGGATCAGCCAGCTGCTGGAATAAATATCCCAGCTCTGACCTGCCTATAGGTCATCAAGGAGATGGGTGCTTCCATCGTTTTTTGTTTTTTTTGTGTTTTCAAGACAGGGTTTCGCTGTGTAGCTTTGAGCCTTTCCTGGAACTCACTCTGTAGCCCAGGCTGGCCTTGAACTCACAGAGATCCGCCTGGCTCTGCCTCCCAAGTGCTGGGATTAAAGGTGTGCGCCACCACCGCCCGGCGGGTGCTTCCATCTTAAACTGCAACAGATGCAGAGACTTCTTGTCTCTTCCCTCCGCGCAGTCGAGAGCATCCCACTGGGGCCAGTGTTGATGGGAGCTTATGTCCCATCCAAGAGTGTTGTTAAAAGCATGCTCAAGACATACATCAAAGGACTGCACAGCAGCAGCCAGTGAGACACCTGAGTGTGACCCCAAGGACCCACATTGCAAAACAGGGACCTGGACTCCATACAGTCACGCATGCACATGCTAAAGAGACATATGATGGGAACTTGAATAAGTCTGGGGTATGTGCTGCTGCTCCAGAAACAGTCTCCTGGCAGTATGCTGTTGTGGCCACAGCAACTGGGCAGGGAGAACACAGGATGCTCTGTGCTGTACACAGCTGATCTTTGTGAAGCGGGTAGGGTTGGTCAGTGGGTCTACGCTGACTCTGTAGTTCTCAGTGAGGATCCAGCCTCACCTGTGTGATGGTGTGTCCTTCCAGACCTCCAGAAGAGCCCACCACCTGGACTGGCTACTTTGGGAAGGTGCTCATGGCGTCTACCAGCTACCTGCCCTCACAAGTGACAGAAATGTTCAACCAGGGCAGGGCCTTTGCCACTGTCCGCCTACCGTTCTGTGGCCATAAAAACATCTGCTCGTTAACCACGTGAGTACAGACTGAGCCTATGACCCCACCCTCTCCCCATGCACATCAGGGGCAGGAGCAGAGTCCCGGTGCTTGTTGCCAGGTTGCAGAGGTGTGTGTGACCCTGTCCAGCCTGTCCAAGCCTAGGTTCCATCAACTACTGCCTCGAGCAGGAAGACCCCCGGGCCCGATACCTGGTTGTCCTCTGGCATTCTCACCACAGAATTTCCTTCTTTGCATTTTGCAGGGTGTTTGTGTTGATGGGATATATTCAGTCAGACAATAGGAAATAGACATTTATTTAGTGGCACCATCTAGAAGCACATGGGTCCTGCTTGTGCAGTTGGGATTGTCAGCCATGACGCACTGGAAAGCTTGTCTGTAAGATGAGTGACAGCACAGCTCTGGCTCTGGAAATTGACAGTGTTTTCCCACTTGAATAGCTAAAAAGGCTGTAGTTCAGTGCTCTGCTAGAGCATGCACAAGCATGTTTGAAAGCTTGTGGACACGCCCACCCTCAGGCCAGGAGGTGCTCAGTGGGCATCAACTCTGTCCTCAGCACCCACATAAGAGCCAGGTACGGCCACATGTGCCTGTTTCCAGCACTCAGGAGGCAGAGACAAATGGGTCACTGGGACTTGCTGGCCGCCAGCCTACATCCAGTTCAGTGGACTAAAGCCCAGAGTGGTAGAACAGGACATCTCATACCCTTGCTCTTCCCCATGGGCATATATACACACAGGAAAGAGAGAGAAAGTACCCTCCCTTAGAGACCAGAGACACGGACAGCTACCCTGTTCCACCACGTGCTCACACCCAGGCCACCCTTGGCCTTGCCAGCTTCACTCTGAGGAGCCCCAGGTACTGTCTTCATCTAATGCGCTGGCGGGTTTCTTCCTAGCCTGGCTGAGATGTAGGATTAGTCACATGCCTTTTGTGAAGAAACAAAGTCTTCCTTCTAAAATATGGCTGCTTTCTTTAGAATTCAGAAGATCCCACGGTTGCTGGTAGGAGCATCAGATGGCTATTTATACATGTACAACCTGGACCCCCAGGAAGGTGGCGAGTGTGCCCTGATGCGTCAGCACAGGTGAGGCTGCTCTGCATGGCAGTCTGCAGCTGTGGGCATTGTGATAGGTCTGTGCATTCATCCCCTCAAGGCCCATGTGCTGACCTGTGTTGTTGGCAAGCATCGTCTCCCCATTGAAGTTCACTTTTCTGGTGCTAAGAGCCTCCCTCTATTTGCCCTTGCTGGCCACAGGATGCCATTCAGGGCCAAGAAGGAAAGGCATCTAAGTCTGTGATGGTCTGTGTGTGACGACTGGGTGAGGGTGAGGCTCAGAGTTTACAGTGAGGTGTCCTCACAGGAGCCTGCCACCCCACCTTAGGATGCGAATAGGGAATTTGCAGTTGGTGATTGAGATGTGTGTGACTTTACTAGACTTCCTGTGTTAAAGTCACTGTGTGGGAATCCCAGGGAGCAGATTCTTGGTGTTGGTGGCAGTATTCTGTCTCCTTGGCTAGCACCTCAGGCCCCAGGATGTGCTATACATACTATGTCCATCTGTCCTTCTAGAACAACTTGTTTGAGATGAGTCCTGCTCTGCAGCCATGGCTGGCCTCAAACTAAGGGGAATCCTCCTGCCTCAACCTCCCAAGTGCTGGAATTTTGAGAATGAGCTACCATACCTGGCTTGAAACAGTGAGTGTGACCCTGTTTATTTCCTGTCTCTAGACTCGATGGCAGTATGGAGACGACCAGTGAAATTGTAGACTCTGCATCTCATGACTGCCCCTTAGTAACACAGACGTATGGCGCGGCAGCTGCCAAAGGTGCCTATGTGCCCTCGTCCCCAACGAGACTTGGTAAAGGGCAGGATGCCAACTTAGAAGGTAATTCTTCATCTGTGTTGTCCCTGAGTGACCACTTCCCACTGAGCTGTGGGACAGAGCTTCCTCCCAAGGCTTGTGAAAGTGAATTTATAGTCTTCATTTTGGGAGGAAGAGGCAGTCATTGTAGCCAGTGACTCTGGCTGTGTGTGAGCCCACCCAGCCTACCACCTCTCTGTAAGTAGCATGTCCTTCATGCATCATGGGCAAAGGCCACTGAGGCTGACATCTGAGGTCACTCAGGCGTGGCCCTCCCCATCCATGTGGCCGACTTTCCCTAAACTCAAGGGGTTTGCTTGCAACAGGGTTGTGCTAGCCCCCATGTTGTGAAGCATCCTTTCAGCCATAACACATGACCTGTGTCTCCAGCTAAAGTCCCTTAAAGTCTCCTTACCACTGTTTACAGGGCTCGTGCTGTGCTGGTGCATGCTAGGGAGTGGGTGACATCATTTGGCTCTGCCTGAGGCTGTAGAGGCCTCACTCTAATGACCGCATTGGGAAGGTCTTAGTGTGGCCGTAACGTAACTGAGTGCCATCTCCTAGACGCAGCCTATCCTTGGTGCCCCAGGATCAATCACTGGGCCCAGCTCTGTGAGGATAGCACTCTTTTTTTTTTTTTTTTTTTTTTTTAAGAAAGATTTATTTATTTATTATGTATACAGCATATATGGCTGCCGGCCAGAAGAGGGCGCCAGATCTCATTACGGATGGTTGTGAGCCACCATGTGGTTGCTGGGAATTGAACTCAGGACCTCTGGAAAAGCAGTCAGTGCTCTTAACCTCTGAGCCATCTCTCCAGCCCCGAGGATAGCACTCTTATCTCTTTGCAGCCTACACAGATGACCTGGGTGCCGTGGGGGGCGCATGCCTGGAGGATGAAGCCAGTGCCCTGCGCCTGGATGAAGACAGCGAACATCCTCCCATGATTCTCCGGACTGATTGATCCAGACCTGTGAACTCTGGTCCAGGAACAGACCCCTGGCCTGGCAGAGGACTTGTGCATTGCTGCTATGAACTTTGACCTGAATTGAGGGAGAGGATGGCAGAGACTGTAAAGCAAAGAGATTGTAGTTATAGCCTATCCATACTGTTGAGAAAATACACTGTTTTCACTTCAGCGACTTTAATCCTGCTTATGAAGTTTAGCTTTTTATTTTCTCTCACTCTTTATTTTATTTTATTTTATTTTTGCCAAAATTAACTGTTTGGTGAAGTCTGTGGTCTCCTTGCTTTGCATGCGTGACGTGCCAAGCCAGCATAGGAGAGCGAGTGGTCACTCCATAGCAGACCACAGTTGTCAGGTCTCATGGCAGGGCAGGGATGAAGAGAGCTCTGTGCGCAGTGATTCTGCAGGGACAGGGCCCATCCGCCCACTGAGACAGCCAGGGTACCAGTGGACAGTGGCCGCCGTCAGGAGTCCTCTTGCCCTGCAGCCCCACCTGGACCATTTTCCCCCAACTTGTTATACTCTTTCCAGAGTGGAGCATTCTGAGACTAGCTTCCTCCAAGGGGGCTGTTGTTTGGGGTCTTGTTCTCCGTGGGAGAGGCAGTTTCTGCTCTGTGCCTTCTCTTCTGGCTGGTGAACTTGGCAATGCGCCAGAGCAGCCTGAAGCCAAGGAAGGCAGTCTCGTCTGTGTCATTAAATGCTCTGTCTCCTACTGTCCCCATCCGACAACTGTGACTTGGTTTTTTTGTTGTTGTTTTTAGAGGAGCGTCTAGCTACTCCCATGCCTAAAAAGCACAAAGGTGTAAGATGCTACATCAGACGTCAGGCATCAGTCTGCTGACCTGATCTGTCTGCCAGAGGCTCCCTCCAGTCCCCAGAGTTAGCAGCAGCAGCGACAGGTAGAGACCTCAAGGAGATGGCTCCCTCCCCAGGGTGACCCTCCCCAGGGTGACGTGCCTTTTCTATCTTGGTCCTGAAGTGTGCAGGAAAGTGACGTCAGGTTTCAGGACTGCACTCACTTCTGTTTGCTTTTGACTTTTTGGTGGCTTTGGGGGAAGTACAGATTCACATTATAGCCCAGGCTGCCCTGGAACTCACTATATAGCCTGTGCTGGCCTCAAACTTAGAGCGTTCCCCCTGCCTCAACTTCCTGAGAGCTGGGATTACAGGTATCACTGTGCCTAGCTCCTTTCTCAGCTCTACAGAATGAAAAGTTCAGGTCCTCAAATCTGCATTCTAAACACAGACCCTAGTGGTGGAGTTACGAATGTGTGGGGTGTTGCTTCTTCATGAACATGGCTTTAGGTCTGAGCAGGGAATGAGGAGGATAATATCAGGGTACCAGCTTCTGCCAGCCTGCTCAGGCTTCTAGACAGGAGGGGCTGTAGGGAGCTGTCTTAAGGTTAGTCTGCTTAAGTCTGGCAGAGTGTTTCTACAGAGTGCCAGTGGCTAGACATATCTGCTGATGTCTCCTGCTCTTGCTGTTCCCACGGTGGCTAATCACATGGGTGGGGTACTAGGGGTGCCCACAGCTAGATCTGGCTGCTGGCTGCGCCTGTGCCCTGAAGCATCTAAGTAGCTGAACTATGTACATTTTATAAGGCAGGGATGGAGCTGGGGGTACTGAACTTTAAACTGTGTATGACTGTCCTGGACCCTGATAACATGGGACCCAAGCCCTGTGGTCTGCCACAGTGGGTGCTTCTCTAGGAGAATGAAATGGGCCTTTGCAAGATCAGGCACAGGCAGGGAGTACCGACCAGAAGAGCCTGGGAAGTGCACAGGGTTGACTGGGAGCTGAGGTTTCCTGGAACCAAAGAGTGAATGTCTGGATTCAAGTGTGACTTGTGTGCTGACCCTGGACTTGAATACTGTGTGGGTTTGGGGCTCAGCTCCATCTGCTGAGATTTCTTCTCTCTTGGAAGTTAGTGTTCCAAAAACATGTTTGGGCCCAGTTTCCTCACTTGAAAATTTGGTCAGAAAAGGCAGCTTCCGGTGTCCAGGGCTCTCTGCCCTCACTCCATGGTCTTGCCAGGCTGAACAGACTCAGTCAGTCTCTGCTGACACCACCTGCAGGCCTCGGTTTTGGGGGAGGGAGGAGAGAGTATCTCTCTGAGGTGGGCACTCATTGTTGGGACTCACCACTGGTAGAGCCGATTGAGGGGCTGAATCAATAGAACACACACTCGAGTGATTGCTGACCCCCAGGCCTCACGCTAGTGGTCATTTTTAAATTTTTAATTTTCCAAAGTTAAGAGAAAATTTTGGAATCAGGTGTGGCACGCACCTGTAATCCCAGCAGTCAGAGTGAGACAGGAGGATTGCTGTAAGTTTGAGGCCAGCCTAGACTATATAGTTCTGGGCAAGCCTGGCCTGCAGAATGAGAACCTGTCTCAAAAAACCAAAGGATGACAACTTAAAAAAAAAAAATGGGGAATGAGAGTTTAAAACTCTAAAATTTTTAAGAATTGTGTGGATTGGGACCAAAGCTTTTGTATTTTCTAAAACAATGAAGGAGTCCCTTGTCCTGCCTCCACTAATGGTGTGAACTAGGGGCAGGTCTCGGGGCCTCGGGCTGGACTGTACAAGAAGAACCCTACCTCACAGGGCTGTTGTGAGGTGTGTGAGGGAGCCCCAGCACAGGGCCTGGCCAGCAATGGACTCCAATAAACACTAAAACTGAAACATCTCACAGAGTAAAGTGCATGGTTTTTGTTCCGCTCTGCTCTGCCTGCCCGCAAAGCTAGGTGGAAGGTGGAAACACAAATGTTGCATGGGAGGATGTGTGTGGACATCTGCCTTGTCCTGTCTTGCCTCCTTAGTACCAAGTATAAAGGGAGAGTGAGTATAGAGTCTGTTTTGGGGGTTGGTGGTGTGGAGACAACCCCTCCCCCAGGCATCAGGCATGGACCATGCCCTGCAGGGGCCCCGGGGCTGCCATCCCCCTGCAGCAAATGCCCTGCCCAGACAGGTAGAGCTCCCTCTACCTGGAGCTGCCCAGTTCTGCCCCTCTCGGAGACCTTGGAGCTTTGAGGCTGCAGTCCCTGCCAAGTCAGGCTTAGTAACTCAGTTCTCACAGTTTGACTTGGAGACAAGACTCGACAGCAGGTGGGCTGCTTGGAAAAGACTAGAATATTTTGGTCACAGCTCAGCTGAGACGAGAAATGTATTCCTTGCTCAACTCCAATATCCGTGGTTCTTTTTGTTCTGTCTTTGAGATGATCTTACGATTTAGCCCAGGCTGCACTCGGACCAAGATCACCCTGCCTCTGCCTCCCATGTTCCGAGGTTATGGGCATAAGCCAGCACATCTAACTCAGCCATGCTTTTTATCATGATGTTTACATCAAGATGCATGGTTCTCCTGCCCCCTGCCCCCCAGTCTTTGTAGCTCCTGCCCTCTGCATGCTGAGAATGACCAGATCACTTGTTCTGAACATCTGGTTCCTATCCCGTGGTGTCCTAGGTGTGAGAAGGGCTGGTCCAAGCTGGCGGTGGCCTGTGTGGGAAGTCTCCTGGGGGATGAAGCTCGTTGGAAATGCACACTGATAGCTGCTTGCCAAGCACATGCATTTTTCTGGTCTTGCCCCTTGGCGTCTTGTACATTTGCATTCTGTGGGTTTTGAGAAGCACAAGGGACAGAAAAGGAACACCTGCTCTGGATTTGGAGGCATGATCAGCTCTTCTCTGGTATCTGACAAAGACAATCCCTTAATTTTGAAAAAAAAAATAAAACCTTTTTAAAGCTCAGTTTAAGGGAACTGTCCTATCCTCACCTGTCTTACTCTGTACTGAGATACACTTAAAGATGGTTTTTTTGTTTGTTTGTTTGTTTGTTTTTAACATTTCCTTCTAAGGGAAAACTGGCAGATGCTAACACTGTGTGTCTGTGTCTGCGTCCAAGCCACTGAGATTACAAATCCTGTCAGAGCTGGATGGATGGTGTGGTACACGCCTAAGATGCCAACACTAGGGAGGTGGAGTCAGGAGGATCAGAAATTTAAGGTCGTCCTCAGCTGCACGGGGAGTTAAATATCAGTCTGGGCCGCATTAAGACTCACTTGGTGGTGGCACACTTCTTTAATCCCAGCACTTGGGTAGCAGAGGCGGGTGGATCAATGTGAGTTCGAGGACAACCTGGTCTACAGAGCAAGTTCCAGGACAGCCAGGGATACACAAAGAAACCCTGTCTCAATGGTCTGGAGATGACTCAGGAATTAATAATACTGTCTACCTTTCCAGAGGACCCAGGTTCAGTTCTCAGCCCATGGCAACTTACAACTGTCTGCAAACCCAGTTCCAGGGATCTGAACTCCTCATTTGGCACCAGGCATTTATGTAGTACACATACATACCTGTAGACACTAACACGTATTAAAAAAAAAAAGATCCTGTCTCAAAAATGGACAAAGCAGGGCTCGTGAGATGGCTCAGTGGTTAAGGGTGCATACTGCTTTTTAAGAGAACTGGGGTTCTGTTCCCAGCACCACATCAGGCAGCTCACAGCCACCTGTATGTAACTGACTCCAGGCCCAGAGGATCCAACGCCCTTTCCTGGCCTCCATGGGCACTGCACACATGTACACAGGCATACATGCAAGCAAAACACCCATACACTTAAAAATATATATATTTTTTAAATCAAGGCCAATGTGGGCTATGTAATGTATTCCAGGTCTTGTCGCCAGAGGTCACACCAGGGCCATTGAGCTGACTCAGCAAGTAGATACTTTTGCATGCAGGCCCGGCAACTTGAATTTGGTCCCTAGATTCCACGAGGCAGGAAAGGAGTGACGGCTGCAAGATGTCCTCTGGCAGCCTCGTGTGTCCCATGGCCTGCGTGCACACGCGCGCGTGCGCACACACACACACACACACACACACACACACGCGCGCGCGCGCGCACACAGTTTTTTACTGTTTAAAAAGGCAAACAAATAGTAAGCTGGATCTAGGGTCTATACCTGTAATTCCAGGTACTTGGGAGGCTGAGGCAGGAGTACCAAAAAGTTTAAAGCCTGCCTATGCAACCTAGTGAATCCCTGCCTCATGAAATGAAAAGACAAGGCTAGAGAGCTGGCTCAGTGGTTAAGGGCACTTGTTGCACTTGTAGAGGACCAGAGTTTGGTTCCCAGCATTCATGTCAGGTGGCTCACAGCCACCTGTTAACTCCAGCTCCAGGGAGCCAATGTCCTCTTCTGAACCCCAAGACCACCTGCACAGACCCATACACCCACTGGTATACACACATATAATTAAAACTAAATCACTATTGAAAATTTGAAAAAGCTGGGATATGCCTCTGTGGTAGGGTTATGCCTAGCGTGTGTGAGGCCCCTGGTTCAATTCCTGCTACCATCAAAAGAATAGTACTAAAGGCCCTGGAAACTTCCCTGATCACCTAACTATCCAGGAAGAGCCTGCAGTAACACTGAAGCTCTCCAGCCAACTTTACCTTTGGACTAGAACACTCACTTCCTGTAAGTGTGACGGATTCCCAGCTGCTCCAGCAAGGTCTTGCAGTCCACCTCTGTCCCAGAGCTCAGCCATATTCTTCACCACATGATAGAGTGACAGTCACAGGTATGTAGGTCACATGTGCACATATACTCCATAGACACATACACAAATTTAAAAAGGTTTTTAAAGATAAGGGAGCTGGAGAGATGGCTTGGTGATTTAGAGCATTTGTTGGTCTTGCAGAGGACTCCCAACACCCTACATGATGGCAAACAGTAACTTCAGTTCCAGAGTATTCAATGCCCTCTTTTGGCTTCCTTGGGCACTGCTTGCAAATGATGCACAGACATACATACAGGCAAAACACACACATTAAATAAAACATTAATAATTAAGGGCGAGTGAGATGGCTCAGTAGGTCAAGGCACTGAAGCCTGATGAAGTGAGTTCAAATCCACATGAAGAATCCACTTCTGAGCATTGTTCTCTGACGTCAACACACTGCGGAGGCATATGCACATGCACACGCAAATGTCATCAAAGTTTGAATAATTAAAACATGCTAACATCAGGAAATAGAGACATCCCAGGCTGGGGGTCCTGTATGCTCATCACAGCCTGTCCTCGAGGTTCTGTGAAGGCATCCCTCCCTGTTGGTTGTGGCTGAGTCCTGAAGCCAAAGGGGTCACCCATAGTCACTAGATAGACTGCAGGAGGCAGCCTGTGAACTCTAGTGCTCCAAGTCAGACTGGACAAGGACAATGGACTGGACAAGGACAAGGACTGGCCTTGCTGTTCTCACAGCCACTAGGTGGCACAAGTCTCATGACTGCCTGTGTCTGTGGGGATAACGAATTGCTCATTAAGGGGTCCTCTGGCCAGAGTGGGGCACCCTTGAAGCTAAACAGTTAGACTCCTGGATCCTCAGTGGGAGCTGGCCTAAAAATTCCAAAGACAAATATGGCACAAAACAGCTCCTACTTTGTTTTTTTTAATGTTTATTTGGTGTGTGTATGATGTATATAGGGGGGCACCACAGCCCTCAAAAATGACTATTTCTGCTTCTGACATAGTGAGAATGTATCTCCATTACATCAACACTCACCTTGGGTGCTATCAAGGGTGTATTTCTGGGGTGCTTTGTCCTCCAGGGAAAGGTGGGAAAACAGGTTGCGGTTCTTCATCCCACATTGTGGTATGAAATGTCCCAACAGACTCAACATTTGGTCCCCAGCTGGTGACAGGAGTGGCAGAATCGCAGGGGCCCTTCCTAGGCAAGGAGAGAAAGACAGTTACTAAGTGGAGCCCCGAGTGCAATGTCTGGTTAAGAGCAGGTCTAAATGCCTATTGCCCGGGAGAATGGAAGAGGTTGGGAAACAGAGCCAGTGTAGCAGCCAGAGGACGTCTGCTGGGTCTCTGAGGCTGCCATCCTGGGATGTGGACCAGAGTGATGCAGCAGGAAGCCAGCCTCTTGCTGGAATCACCCCGCCCCTTCAGGTGGCTGTAGCACTACCTCCCACTGTTGACATATCACCCACATGGGCCCAGAGGCATCTGCGACACCCCTAAGATCAGGCTGACAAATGGCTCCTGGAAGGGACATGGCCATCGAAGGACAGACCCAGCTGTGCTCTGTGTCCATCCCCTCTCCCTTCAGGTTGCTGCTTGTCAGCAGGCATTATTATGCCCTCAATTACATCAGCAGATGAAATGTGGTGTCTCAGTGGCCAGCAAAGTCATTCTTTGGCTTGAGGTGGACTCAGCAGGCAGTGCTGGGGGACCATGATGGGTGCCACTTCCCATGGGTGAGACCCGATCTGTTCAAACAAGCCCTGTGTTCTGAGTTCTAGGGAGGCAAGTTCAAGGGGCCACCCATTCCTTTCATCTCTGGGGCAGAGCTCAGCTTTTGGGGATCTGAGTCCCACAGATAGGAGGTGACACTGTCCCACGTGCAAGGGAGAGTGGGATTGCTTGTTTGTCATGTGATCCTGGGGACTGAACTCAGGGCTGCTTGATGCCCTTTTTATTTCTTTCTTTTGGTGTCTGTGTGGCTAGGTGTGAGTGCACACATGCATGGCACACATACCGAGGTCAGGGGACAACCACTACTGTTGGTCCTTAGATACCTTCCACCTTTTGTTTGAGATAGGATCTCTCAATGGCCTGGATCTTCACCACACAGGCCAGGCTAGCTGGCCCAAGAGCTTACAGCAATCTACTGGTCTCTGTCTCCCATCCCCCATCACTAGAGGCACAGGCACGCATCGCTGTGCCCTTTTTCTCAGGTTCTGGGGATCTGAGTTTGGGTCTTTATGCTTGCAAGGCAAACACCAACTGAGACACCTCCCCAAGCTCAACACCTTTTAAAAACTTTGTTGTCATTTTTGTTATTGTTGAGGTTTTGTTTTTGTGTTTTGCTCTTTTTTCTGAGACAGGGTTTCCCTGTGTGTATCCCTGGCTGTCCTGGATCTCGCTCTGTAGACCAGGCTGGCCTCAAACTCATAGAGATCCACCTGCCTCTGCCTCCCAAGTGCTGGGATTAAAGGTGGGCGTCACTACACTGGACCATTTTTGTTTCTGGAGACAGGCTTTCATGTAGCCCTGACTTTCCTGGAACTTTTTGTGTAGACCAGACTGGCCTCAAACTTGCGGCAATCCTCCTGCCTCTCACTGCCTTCTGAGTGCTGGGATTATAGGTGTGCCCCACCATGCCCAGCCTCTCAGCTCCAGAGTTCCTTTGTCAACTTGACACAAGCTAAAGTCATCTGAGAGGAAGGAATCTCCATAAAATCATGCTGTAGGCAAACTTGTAGCGCATTTTCTCAGTGATTGATGTGGGAGTGCCCAGACCATTGTGGGTGGTGCCCACCCTGGGCTGCTGGCCCTGGGTTGTATAAGAAAGCAGGATGAGCAAACCAGTAAGCAGCTCCCCTCCACGGCCTCTGCATCAGCTCCTGCCTCCAGGAACCTGCCTTGTTTGAGTTCCTGCCCTGACTTCCTTCAGTGATGAACAACGATGCTGAAATGTCAACCTAATAAACCCTTTCCTCTCCAGCTTGTTTTTGATCATGGTATTTTCGTCACAGCAATAGTAACTCTAACTAAGCCAGTGCTTATGCTGCATGTATATAGATGTGTGTGTGTGTGTGTGTGTGTGTGTGTGTATTTATGAGTATGTATTGTATCTATGCAGTCATGCTCACAAGTGTGTGAGCCTGCATGCCACCATGCACATGTAAAGGTAGAGGATAACTCCACAGAGTCAATTGACATCTTCCTCCTTTGTGTGGGAACTCAGGCCACCAGGGTGGCTTGACAAGTGCCTTTACCTGCTAAGCCATCTCTCCAGCCCACACCCAGATTTTTTTTGGCGGGGGAGGGGGGCTTTAAAGTTTTAACAGACAGTGCTTCACACCCTCTGTGATGGCTACAAGTGCACAAGAGCAGTAAGTGCTGGCGAGGTTGTGGAGAGCCTGCCACCCTTGTGATAACGCACAGTGGTCAGCCACTGTAGGGTTCCTCCTGTGCACTGACCACCAGACCCAGCAATTCCATTCTGGTGCACATGTCTGAGAGAACAGGAAACAGGATCAAACTCAGGCTTATACATAAATGTTTCTACAGCATTTAACAGCCACAGCCCTGTTAAACAACAGAAAATGAGGTTCATCTACATGAGGGAATATTGTTTAGCTTTAAAAAGAGAATGAGGTTTCGGCACATTCTACAAAGGAGACAAACAGTGCACACTGAGCTAAAGCCCTCCACCAAAGCCTGTGTATTCTGTGGTTCTGGGAGAGCAAAGCCCTTAGCACGGGCAACCACAGGGCAGTGGGCACCAGTGTAGACAGGTCGGACAAAAATGCTAATGGGTTCAGGGCTTCTTCTAGGTGAGGGAAAGGCTTTGGGACGGTAGAGGTGGTGGCTGCTCACTGCAGTGAATGCAGTATTTGTTTAAAAGTGTAAATTGTAGCTGTGAATGTGTGCTTGTCTAGCATGCAAAAGGTCCTGGATTTGAATTTCAGCGCTCAGGAAATAGGAGCAGGAAGATCAGGTCTAGGTCATCCTCATCTACATAGTGAGTTCAAACCCAGCCTGGGCTAACACATCTAGGATCAGGGGAGGAAAAAGAAACAAGTGACTAGAGATTAAGAAAAAAGCAGGGGTACGGCTAAAAACCCCATCAGCAGAGCTGACACGAGTTAATACCGCAGTGTGTGTATTCCGGTTAACTTTCCTGTCAAAAGCAGATTCATAAACTGATTTCCTAACCACGGGAGCCTCCACAGCAGTTTCTATTCTCCCTGCATTATTGATGAAAGTCTTTTTTTTTTTCAATACTCCCCAGAGACAGGGTTTCTCTGTGTAGCCCTGACTGTCCTGGAACTCACTCTGTAGACCAGGCTGGCCTCAAACTCAGAGATCCACTTGCCTCTGCCTCCCAAGTGTTGGGATTAAAGGCATGCACTGCTGCCACCACCCAGCTCAAAGTATTTTTACAGTCCACCCATCTTCTCTCCAACAAATGTGTATGTATTGGACAAAAAGGCCTAAAGCCAGGTGTGAGGCACACACCTGAGATCTCAGCACTCAGGAAGTGGAAGTAGAGGAGGAGCAGAAATTCAAAGTTATCTTGGCTACTTAAGTGAAGAAGAAGAAGAAGAAGAAGAAGAAGAAGAAGAGGAGGAGGAGGAGGAGGAGGAAGAGGAGGAAGAGGAGGAGGAGGAGAAAAAGAAAGAAAGAAAGAAAGAAAGAAAGAAAGAAAGAAAGAAAGAAAGAAAGAAAGAAAGAAAGAAAGAAAAAATCTAAATCAAAAGTATGTGACCTGGAAATGATGGAGACTGAGTGGTAGGGTGTGGGTGCCCTTAGAATTTTTGAGGCCATGGACAGAAAAGCCGTGGGAAGCCATGCAGAATGAGCCTGGTTGAGAAGGACCAAAGCACACAGGCAGCACTCATGAGAGGCACACATGAGGGCCTGGTGTGTGGTTCATGTGTTTCATGGGCTATTAGTGTGGTTCATAAGTTCATGTGTGTCTTCAGTAAATGTGAACATGTGCATTGATTGTACATAGTATGTTTTCATCCAGGCTCCTGGGAGAGACCCAGTACCCCCACTCCTGTGTAGGACCCAATACCCAGGCTCTCATAGAAACCACTCACTCAAGCTCCTGTGGGAAACCCCTTACCCAGGCAGGCCTCTGTGGTGGACCTCTCACCCAGGCTTCTGTGGGAAACCTCTCACCCAGGCCTCTGTGGGGGACCCCTCACCCTGGCCTCTGTGGGGAACCCCTCACCCTGGCCTCTGTGGGAAACCCCTCACCCAGGCTTCTGTGGGGAACCCCTCACCCAGGTTCTTGGGTAGGATTTCTCACCTACACTCCTGGGAGGCCCCCAGTAAACTCAGTGGTTCACAAGCTACCCTTGGGTTGAGTGATTTCCTTAGTTGTTGTATCCTATTCCAAATGAATAGACATTTGTTCATATCACCTCAGGAAAAGCATGTGACATGGGTCTGGGGAGCATCCCTGAGTCATCTCTGTCCCCTGGATGGTGCTCCAAGGCCAGAACTCTCACATGGTGAAGGAATCGAGACTGCTCTGGTTCCAGTCACACAACTTGGAACCCCTGATCAAATCATGTGGAGACATAGAGGCCAATCTCTGTGACAATGACCTTGGCAGGCCTTCACAGTGGCCTTCACAGGCAGTCATGATGCCAGCAGCTCCTAGGAGGTGACCCTCCGGGTACAGGACCTGGCCTTCCTCCCTCCCCCCAGCAGGCAACAGAATCAGACAATTTCCTCTCTGCAAGGCCACGGGCAGGTCGATAAAAAACTGTCTTCTCTAATTTATCATTTGCTTAAGCATCACCTAGCAGGGCTCTCCTGGGAGACACTGGCTGTGACCACAGCTACCTGCTTGTCACAGATGGCACAGCAGGCAGGCTGCAGCCCTGTGGCCTAGACCTGGCCCTGAGTGGCAAAAAAAAAAAAAAAAAAAAAAAAAAAAAAAAAAAAGTCTAGATGCCAGCCTTAGTCATCCACTCACCCTCAAGTCCTTACCTCCCACTTTTCCCTGTCAGCAGACATGTCTCTTGGCTGGGTGGCCAGGCTGCCCTTTGTCTCCCAGCCTGGGCAGCTCCACCCTGTACCAGAGAGCTCCCTGCCTGTGTAGCCTGGGATGGCCCACAGAGCCAGGGTGTGCATAGTGGGTGCCTGAGTATTTGAAGGAGAAGAAATTTGCACAAGGCTCTCTAGAGGAAGGCAACTTGATTCTCAGGGTTTGTGTGTGTTACATGCATGTGAGCGTGTGGGTGGGTGCACCCAAGTGCACACATGCAGAGCTCAGAGAAGGACATCAGATATCTTTTTCTATCCCTTCCATCTTACTGGTTCGAGATAGGACCTCTCGCTGAACCAGAAGTTCATTATTAAGGCTAGGCTAGCCAGTCAGCTAGTTTTCAGAATCCACTTTGTCTCTACCCCCTCCCCCCATGCAGCAATGCCCACTTTTTTATCTGGTGTGAGGGTTCAAATTCAGGACTTCATGACTGTAGAGCAAGCACCGTTACCCGCTGAGTCACCTCCCCAGCCCTCCCATCACCTTTTTTGAGACATGATCTCTCATTGGACCTGGGACTCACCAATTAGGCTAGGCAGGTTTGCCAGTAAGCCCCAGGCATCTTATCTGCCTGTTTCCCTCTCTGGCTGCTGTGATTACAAGCTTGAGCCACCCCCATTCAGCTTTGTCACATGGGTGCTGGGGACCGAACGCAGGTCCTCATGCTTGAAACTAAGCACTTTACCAACTGAGCCCTGGATTTTATTCTGTTTTTAGCATTGAAGGATGCAGGATCTGTGTTAGATTGTGGTGTCCATCTTCCTCTGTCAATTTGACTGGCTTTTAGGGAGATGCATCTCTGGGCATATCTGTGAGGACATTGCCAGAAAGTGATGTGGAAAGAAACACCCTAAATATGGGCAGCACCATTTCCTAGGCTTGGGTTCTGACTAAGTAAAAATGGAGAAAGGAGAAAGTGTGCTGAGCACCAGCATCCATCTTTCTCTGCTTCCTGACTATGGATATCATGTGACCGGCTGCCTCACCCTCCTGCCACCGTGATGGACTGTGTACCCTCAAACTGTGAACCAAAACAAATCTTTCCCTTTTTTGAGTCACTTTTGTCAAGCATTTTGTCACAGCAGTAAAAGAAGCAACTATTACACTACTGTACTGTGACAAACGGGGGCTCTGTCACCACCAACCAGCTAGGTCAGTGTCCTGAAGCTGCCATAAGAAAGTGCCACAGGCCGGGAGGTGGTGGTGCACACCTTTAATCTCAGCACTCGGGAGGCAGAGGCAGGTGGATCTCTGTGAGATCGAGGCCAGCCTGGTCTCCAAAGTGAGTTCCAGGAAAGGCACAAAGCTACACAGAGAAACCCTGTCTCGAAAACACACACACAAAAAAAAAAAAAAAGAAAAAGAAAAAGAAAAGAAAAGAAAGAAAGTGCCACAGTAGGGCTGGAGAGATGGCTCAGTGGTTAAGAGCACTGACTGTTCTTCCGGAGGACCCGGGTTCATTCCCCAGCACCCACCCAGCAGCTCACAACTGTCTGTAACTCCAGAGTTGCAGAGGATCTGACACCCTCAAACAGACATACATTCAAGCAAAATACCAATGCACATGAAATAAAAATAAGTAAATTATAAAAAAGGAAAGAAGGAAGGAAGGAAGGAAGGAAGGAAGGAAGGAAGGAAGGAAGGAAGGAAGGAAGGAAGGAAGGACGAGCCATGAATTGGATTTAAACACAGACCTTTACTCTCCCTTTCTAGGAGTTCTGGAGGCCTCTAGTCCACACTAGAGGTGCAGAGGGCTGTATTCTGTCCTGCTTGCCCCTTCCCACTTCTGGGGACTCTAGCCATTCCTTGGCCAACAGTACCTCAAAATAATCTCTACCTCTTATCCCACGTGTCCTGTCTTTTTAAATTTTTTGCCTGTATATGTGGTATCTATACATATTCACACATGTGTGGATGCACACTTTTGTTCAGGTGCACTTGCACGTGGAGGCCCCAGGTTGACATCTTCCCCCATCACTGCACCTCACACACTGAGGTAGGGTCTCTCACTTGGATCCAGAGCTCACCAGTTTAGCTAGTCAGGTACCAGGATGTTCCAAGGATCCTGTTTCTGCCTTCCATTTGCTGGGTTTCCAGGTAGGCTACTGCACCCACTCAGCATTTATATAGGTGCTGGGGATCCAAATGGTCCTCACACTCGCGTGGCAAGCCCTTTACCTGCTGCCCCCATTATCCTGTCTTCTTAGGTGGTCACCAGTCATCCTGTTGAGGACCTTCCCTGATCAGATACAGCTTCATCCCAAGAGTCCAAGGGCCACTGTGCTCACAGACCTACTACCAAGATCTAAACTCAGCCATAACCCTAAAACCAGGGCTCACACCCAGCCAGGAGACCTGTGGTTCTTTATTTAAATTCCGCATGTGGAGTTCAGCATGGTGGTAGACACCTGTAAACCAACACTTGGGATGTGGAGACAGGAGACCCAAAATTCAAGGCTGGCCTGAGCTACATAGTTCAAGGCCAGCCTGGACTACATAATGAGTTCAAGACCAGCCAGGGCTATATGAGTCCCTGTCTCAAAATTCAAACAAATAGTTATGTTCTTGGGAACCAGTGAAATGGCTCAGTGGGTAAAGTGTTTGTCACTTAAGCCTGTCAACCTGAGTTTGATCCCCAGAACCCACATAAAGATGGAAGAAAAGGACCAGTCCACAGTGCTGTCATTTGACCTCCATAGTGCACTGTGTCACACATGTGACCACACACACACACACACACACACACACACACACACACAAACACTGATTTCTTTCTTCTTTTGGGAGACTGGGTGTTGTGGGGTGGGGCAGGTTTCACTGTGTAGCCTTGGCTGTCCTGGAACTCACTCTGCAGACCAGACTGACCTTGAACCACAGAGATCTGCCAGGCCCTGCCTTCTCAGTACTGGGATTAAAGGCGTGCTCTACCATTGCCTGGCTACATAATGAGTTCTTAAAAGGTTGGTTTGGGCAGCATAGCTATGAAACACCCAGATGTCTCCTTCTCCATGAAGCTGCTTCTGCTTTCCTTCCAACATGGCGGTACCTAGTCAACCCAGTGGTTCAATAGCGACTGAAGCTGCCAGAATTCTTACAAACTTGCTCCAGAGCTGGCTGAGCACCACCATGACTATGAAGCCGAGACAATCGAGGTCAGGGCAGAAACTGAAGGGAAGAAGCCAGTTCCATCAGAGAGAAGCGGCACATGCGGATGACACTGTTTCGGATCAATAGATGCACAGGCAGATCAATATCTGATTCCATTTAATATGTTTTATTTTTCCCTTTCTTTTTTTTTGGGGGGGGAGGGTAGGGTTTGAGATAGGGTTTCTCTGTGTAGCCCTGGCTGCTTTGTAGACCAGGCTGGTCTCGAACTCAGAGATCCACCTGCCTCTGCCTCCCGAGTGCTGGGATCAAAGTCGTGTGCCACCACTGCCCAGCACACTCAGCTTAACAAGAAAGCAAAGAAGCACTCTGGGGCACCCTGGGTCTCAGAAGTGTACCCATAGTGCAGGAGCAGGTGCTGAATGACTGAATGAAGACTATGGAGACACCACGAGGCTGCATGCCCCACCCAGCCCCAGCCCCACCTTTGCCTCTCCTGTTGGCTGTGAAAGCCAGAACCCGTCTGTGGCATTCACCATCTCTGTCAGTGGCAGTCGGTGTGGGGGCTTGAGATTTGCATAAGCTGGGGGAGGGCTAGCTGCAAAAGAGCTCTGAGAGAAGGTTCTCAATAGCAACCCAAATGCTCTGAGGTGCTGAAAATAAACCAGGGGAAAACAAAGAGGCCAGTGAAGAGATGCACGGATACCCACAAGTCTCCAGAACTCCGTGTTTGGCCCTCTGGTCTTCTTCAGCTGCCATTCGCTTTACGCTTGAACTTGCAATTGAACATGTGTGTCACCCCTCCCCTGCCCTCTTCTTAGGTATAGATACACGTGAGCGTGTGGTGTGGTCACCCTCAGAGGCCCGAGGAGGACATCGAGTGTCCTGCTTTCTTACTTTCTGCCTTATCCCCCTGAGGTAGGTTCTCATTGTTGAACCTGGGACTCAGCTGGCATCGATCAAGCACTAGCGATTCCCCTGTCTCCACCCCCCACCCCACGCACATACACAACACTCAGGTTGCACACAGCCGCGTTCAGAGGTGATGAACACCGGTCCTCATGCCTGTGCAGCAAGCACCCCTGGATGTTTCCAGAGAGGGTTAACTGAGTGGGGAAGACACACCCTGAATCCAGCCTGAGTGTAGATGGCACCATTCCACAGAGTGGGAGCCCAGACTGAATAAAAAGGAGAAAAGGAGCTGAGCACCAGCATTCATCTGTCTGCTTCTTGACTGTGGATGTCATGTGACCGGCTGCCTCATGCTCTGGCCGCCATGCCTTCCCTACCATGATGGACTGTGTACCCTCAGACTGTGAGCCAATATAAACCTTTCTTTTTTAGACTGTGCGTCAGGAATGTTGTCAGAGCCATGAAAAGAGTGACTAGCACCCAGAGTTTCTGTCTGGAATGGTGGCATACTCTGTCACCAGGTGGGCACATCACACTGTGAATGTGCTTGGTACCACTGAACTATATATAATATATATATGGTTAAAATGACAAAATTTGTGTTGTATATCTTTTACCACAATTTTTAAAAAAACTTTGTAAATGAGGAGGCAGATTTGTCATTGTTTACGACAATATAACTGTCTACCTGGGCCTGTGGAGAGTAGTGTATGTCAGTGAATTTTTATGTGCCAGGTATCATTAAAGACACCAGGGGGGCCCAGTTTGGTGGCAAGACTCACAGAGATCACACTTGAACTGAGCTGGAAGTTTCCTCCCTGCTGGCTAGCCTTCACAGTGCTGGAAGGTGCTAGCCATCATGCTAGGCTAGGTAAGATGGTGCTAACTGTCTTGTCTTACCTAGCTGAGAACCCTGTGAACTACAAAACCAACTTGCCCGGCAAGATGTGCCCACTGGTGAAGAGTGGCATGGCTGTTATAAGGGTAACCACCCCCCTTTTGAGTGGACTTGAGGCCTGCTCTGCGGGAGGGAATTCATGCTGGTTGTAATCCTGGTCATATGTCCTAGGGAAGAACTTAATACTGTCGTTTTACTAAATGGACATGGCGTCAAAGTGTCTTCTAAATAGTGGTGTTTACAACCGTAGATAAGTGCTACTCTCGGCTTTGGTCAGAGAAGCTACTGTTTGTAGTAATGTCGGTGAATTCAGAGACCACAACTGGTCCACGTGCTGAGAATAGACCACTGATTGCTCAGCCCTAAACAGGACATCCATGGCAACCCCACAAGGCTCAAGGAGCGTCACAGCAGAGGGAGAAGAGAGAATGTAAGAACCGCAGGATGGGAAGAGAGCCGCCCAACCCTGTCTTCTGGATGTGACATGGCTGCATGTCATCACAGCAGCTGTGGTTATCGGCACATGATGGAGCCAGCTGACGTTCCAGCATGGTGGGGAAGGCGCATGAGGCCTTGCCCATTCTAGCTGCTCTTCCCTGTTATGGTGCTGGGGAGGGAAGATCGTTTTCCTCAGTGGTGTAGCCACTGACAAGTTACCTATGCTCTGGTAAATAACCCCCACTCATGCTCACATAGGCCACCATAATGAAACGCAGGGGTCACTAGAAATAAATAAAAAAATAAGAGGGAGGCTAGCTGGGGAGAAGGAGGGTTCACTGGGGAGGTAAGGAGGATAAGAGGGTAGTAAGGAAGAAGACCAAAACGTGTCATGTGTGTTTATTAAATTGTCAGATCATTATCATCACCATCATGGCTGGCAGATGGCTTGGTCTCTAATGTCCTTGTCACAGAAGCATGAAGATATATGAGTTTGATTCACAGCACATGGCATGAAAAAGCCAAGCATGATGGCACTCACTGTAATCCCAGAACGGGGACACAGAAACTGGACTGTCCTGGGGCTTGCTGAGTAGCCAGTCGAGCTGAATTTGTAAGCTCCAGGTCCTACTGAGAAACTGTTGGCAAAATCAAGGTAAATGACTCTTGAGGATGACATTGAAGATTGACCTCTAGTGTATACATGCATACATACACACACACACACACACACACACACACACACACACAACTCACACACACACACCACACATCACACATACCCACATTCCACACACATACCACACACACACACACCATACACACACATACACACCACATATACACACACATCACACATACCCACCCGCCACATATACCACACACACACCACACATACATACACATCACATATATACACCCACATACCACACACACACACACACACACACACACACACCACACATACACACACATCACACATACCCACCCACCACACATACCACACACACACCACACATACATACATACCACACATATACACCCACATACCACACACCCACATACCACACACACACACACACACACACACACACACACACACACACACACACAAATCCAATTTTCCCTGTTTCAGCAAGCTGTTTCAGAGCTTTCCCTGTTTCAGAGCCCAGCCCAGAGCCCCAGCCCTGGCCCTGGGGCTGCACCCTCTCACCTCTCAGGCTGTGAAAGCTGAAGTTATTTTTGTGCAATCAATATTTCTTCTCTCCCTGGGAGGCAAAACTGTGGAATCTTCTTTTTAGGTCAGGAGCTCCTTAGAGAATCCAATAGGAGCTGGGTGTGGAGGCTTACACTTATAATCCCAACACTGAGGAGACTGAGTTAGGAGGCCAGCCCGGACTACAGAGTAAGGCCCTGCCTCAAAATGATGATGATGATGATGATGATGATGATGATGATGGTGGTGATGGTGGTGATGATGGTGATGATGATGATGATGGTGGTGGTGATGATGATGGTGATGATGATGGTGGTGGTGATGGTGATGATGATGGTGATGATGATGATGGTGGTGATGGTGGGCCGGAGAAATGGCTCAGTTGCTGAGAATGCTTATTGCACTTTCTGAGGACCTGAGTTATATTCCTAGAACCCATATCAGGTGAATCAAAATCATCTATAACTCTAGCTCTAGGGAATCCAGGATCCAATGCCCTCTTCTGGTCTCTGAACCACACACACACACACACACACACACACACACACACACACACACACACAAATAATAATAATAATAATAATAATAATATCTTTAAAAAATAATAACGAGAGAGAGAATCTGATAAGAACCACTTGCTTGAGGATGGAGAGATGGCTGAGAGATTAAGAGCCCTGGCAGCTCTTCCAGAGGACCAGGTTCAATTCCCAGCACCCACATGGCATCTTACAACTCTCTGTAACTTCAGTTCCAGGGGATTCTGTGTGACACCATCACACAGACATAAATGCAGGTAAAAAACCACCAATGGGGCTAGAGAGATGGCTCAGCAGTTAAGAGCACTGGCTGTTCTTCTAGAGGTCCTGAGTTCAGTTCCCAGCAACCACATGGTGGCTCACAACCATCCGTAATGAAATCTGGTGCCCTCTTCTGGCCTGTGGGGACACATGCAGGCAGAACACTGTATACATAATAAATAAATAAATCTTAAAAAAAAAAGAAAAGACCTATATATATCACACACACACACACACACACACACACACACACACACACACACAGTCTTTAAAAAAAAAACACCAATGTACATGAAACAAAAATAAAGAAAAATCTTAAAAAAGGGCCACTTGCCAGAAAAATCACACACAAAGGCACAAATCTCTGATGTCATGAGACATGAGTTGTCTGGAAGGAAATCTGTCTCCCATCAGAGGCTGAACAGGGTGGATACAGCCTTGAAGGGCTCAATAGGGAGCCCACACTTCAGAGGGCCAGACCTAGCCACACAGCCTCTGAGTTCTAGGGGCCACAGGCCAAGTGATGCTGGGACAAGACAAGGCAGACTGAAGTCCCAAAATGACAGGAAGCCAATAGGAAGCTTGCTAAAAAAAAAAAAAAATAACTTCTGGAGGAAGAGGGGGTTGATACCCCTGAACTCCACCCTAGGACACAGGCAGTCTGCACCCCCTGGCCTGCAAGGTATGAGAGAGAAAGCTGTTTTTGTGTGAATAGCCAATATTCCTTCTGTGCTTGTGTGTGTGTGTGTGTGTGTGTGTGTGTGTGTGTGTGTGTGTGTGTAAAAAAAAGTCAGACTGTATGGCTACGTGATTTACTATGTGTGAAAATGTATGTGCGTGAATCAAGCCATACCAATGTGCATTTGTGTGTGAGAATGTACCTTTGAGTCAATCTGCATCCTTGTGCATGTGTGTGACATTTGTGTATGTGAGCATGTGTGTGTGTGTGTAAATCGGTGTGTCATTGTGCATATGTGTCACTGTATACATGTATGTCACTGTATCTGGTGTATATCTGTCATTGTGACTGCATGTATGCAAATCAGTGTGTGTCCCTGTACCTGTGTGTGATTTGTGCATGCAACTAGGTTAGTGTCTGTGTGCAACTCAGCCTGTGCTATTCCGTATACGCGTGACACTGGGCATGTGTGTGAGGGGCCTGCCTCACCGAGGCCTCTCAAGCTGAAGATGATCCTTTCAAGTGGTAGTGAAGAGTCCAGGTGACGCTTCCCCACAAAGCTCTCAGGTGCTCTCAAATGTTCTTCAAGAGGTAAAGACGATGGAGAGGATGGAGCACAGGACGGGAGGCAGAAGAAACCATCAGAAAGTGGCCTGGCCAGCCCCTACCCCAGGGGCTCAGGACTATGGCTGTGACCCACCCAGAGGCATCAAAACCCTAGAGTGACCTGCTGTGCCTGCCACACCCTGAGAAAAGGAGCATTTGGGACTGTCTGTAGAGATAAAAAAAAAAAAAATTACCATTGTTACAAAAATCACTCTCGGCATAAAAGCGCAGTCTCCTGTTGTCATGGAATTGACAATACAGATAAGGATCAAAGAGACTAGAATAGATTCATCTCTGTTTCCCACTGAACTCCTGGACTCTCGTTTCCCCCAAACTTCAGACTCTCAGTTTCCTCTAAAGAAAACATTTTAGAGCAGTGGTTTTCAACCTTCCTAGTCTGTGACCCTTTAATACAGTTCCTCTGTTGTGGTGACCCCCAACCATAAAGTTATTTTCGTTGCTATTTCACAACTGTAACTCTGCTGCTGCTATGAACCATAATGTGAATACCTGTGTTTTCAGATGGTCTTAGGCGACCCTGGTGAACCGGTCGATTGACCCACAAAGGGGTTGAGATCCACAGGTTGAGAATCGATGGTCTAGATGCCACAGGGCAGTCCTCCATCACGCCAAGTGCAGGGACCCCAATCCTCCTAGACAGTCGGTCCTTCGGGGGCAAAGCTGCCTTCCCAGTCCCCATCCCACTGCCCTCCTCTTCACCTCTTGCAACACTAGAAGCAGAAGAGAGCAGCCAGGCTGGCTGGGAGGTTAGGGTTCCTTCGAGCCAGAAGGTGTGAGTGCTCGGAGGCAGAGAAGGTCCCCGGGACTCTCGTCCCTGGTTCCAGCCTCTTTTGAGGCCCAGCCTCTCCTCTGCCTGTGTTGGTTACTGTGATGAAATACCCGAGGGAAACAACTTCAGGGGAAGGTTGTTTGTTTGGTTTTTGTTGTTGTTTGTTTGTTTGTTTGCTTGTTTGGCTTTCAGGACTTTGTCTTGGAAAGCCTGAAGTCTATTAAATCCAGTCCATGCTCAACAGGCTCCTTTGCTTTGGGCCTGAGGGAAAGCAGGACAGCGTGAAAGAGAGGGCGGGCTGGAGGAGACCTGCTTACCTTGCGGCAGCCAGGAAGCAGGGAGAGAGACCGAGACAGAGAGACAGGGAGGCAGATAGACAGAGATCAATGCTCAAAAGTGAACAATGGATGGAAAAGAAGATATATCCCTCAAGGGCTGTGTCCCACCTCTCATACACAGGGACCTACTTCTAGCCAGGCCCATCTCCAAACAGCCCTTTCAGCTCTGAACCCATCAATGGATTAATACATTCATTTGTTGAATCACACCCCAGCCCCTCACTGGGGGATTCTAGGCAGGTGCTCTACCACTGAGCCACACCCCAGCCCCTCACTGGGAGATTCTAGGCAGGAGCTCTACCACTGAGTCATACTCTAGCTCCTCACTGGGAGATTCTAGGCAAGCTCTCTACTGTTCACTACAACCCAAGTCCCTCACTGCTGGTCTATGATTTGCCCTGGATGCTTGATGGTGGGCAGGGCAGATGGGTGGGGCAGTGTTCCAGAAGGACACACTGTAGCCACTATAACCTAGGCCTTCTAAACACAGCTCATCCTGGACCACTTGTCCACTACCAATCTAGCTCTTTACAGAGGAAGCCACAGACCAAGGTCACACAGGGAGTCAGGAATTTAAGTAAGTCCTTCAAACTCCTCATCTAGGGCTTTCTCTTGGAAAGCCTGAATGCCTATTAAATCTTTAAAGGACATTATCAAGGGAAGCGTGTCGTTTCCTTAATCCTTGAAGAGGATTAGAGAATTCAGCCGAGATAAACTCCTCTGCCAACCCAGCCATGCTCCCCCTGGATCCCTAGCCTGGGGGATGTCTCCACCGCCAACGACGCTCAGGTCTCACATTTATACCCATTGCAAACATCTGATTATTCTGCCAGCTGGGAGAAAGGGTCCAGCAAACAGCAAGAACAAAGAGAATGTGGAGCTTGGCCCTAAATGAGCAAGGCCAAGGCGGTGGGTGGCGGGGGGGGGGGGGGGTCGAAGATGAAAGACTCACACTCCATAGTCAATTATTACAAGGGTTGCTAGAGTGCTTGCCTAGCATGCATGAAGCTCTGTGTTCAGTCTTCAGCACCACACAAAACTGATGTGGCATACACCCATAATCCTAACACTCAGAGTAGAGAGAGGAGAATCAGGAGTTCAGGGTCATCCTCCACTACATAGTAAGTTGGAGGCTAGCCTAGGCGACTTGAGACCCTGTCTCTAAATCAGTAGTAACAAAGCAGACTGTAAAGTGGACACAATTGTCCATCTCTCCCTAGCCACCTGGAAGGATTAGTGGAAACTGCTGATCTGGCCTTCAGGCACTACTCTTGGTTAGCTCAGGCCCACCCAACACCCCTGTTTTTTTCCATTCTTGCTCTGATTTTGTTCCCCAAAACACACGCCCTTGTTGACTCTCAGTGTAAGGGACACATGCAACAGCATGTAGCCGGCATCAGGAAAGTAGAAGCAGGAGCCTCGGGGCTGCGTGCATTGGGACTTAGCATCCCAAAGGAACTGAAACATCAGGGTACCGAAACCTGGGCTTCCGGTGGCAGCGCTGTGTCTATTTGGTGGTCTGGACAGTGACAGAGTTGAGCAAAGTCAGCAATGGCCGGCCTTAGGTGTGGTGTGCTGAGCATAAGTGGGAGCCACAAAAGAATTCCGAGGCCAGCCTGGTCTACAAAGTGAGTTCCAGGACAGCCCAGACTACACAGAGAAACCCTGTCTCCATAAACCAAAAAAAAAAAAAAAAAGGAATTCGGAGATTCTGGTAACACGCTTTGCTTTGTTTGGGGAGAGATGCCGCAAAGGGACATGGAGATGTTCTAAAGGGGGGGCGGGGAGTGAGAAGGCCACAGTTGTCCAGGCACCAGCCAAATGGACAGAGACCTGGGATGTTTTCGGGACACTCATAAAGCATGAAGAGTCCCTCAATGTGGACGGTTAACAGTGGTATGTGGGTAACATTGGGCTGCTCAGTGAGAAAAGCCCTGGTTTTTACCACTGGTTAATTTATCTTTTTTTAAAATTACATTGTGTGTGTGTGTGTGTGTGTGTGTGTGTGTGTGTGTGTGTGTGTATGGGTGCATGTGTGCTACAGCGCAAGTGTGGAAGTCAGAGCACAACTTGAAGTTGTTTCTTTCTTTCATGTGGGTCCCAGAGATTGAACTCAATTTGTCAGGCTTGGCAGCAAGCTCCCTTACCCACTGAGCCATCTCGCCAGCCCAAGTGCTGGTTAATTTCTACGGTGTAAATATCATACCATGGCTGACCCAAAGGTAACCGCATCATGTGGCATGGACTGTGGTGCTGGAAAGAGACCCCGTGTGTCTCTGCCCTGAAAGCGTGTAGAAATAACCTTTCTATGCTGATAATAGTAAAATACTCAGTGATGAGTCAGAGTGTGGGCTACTCCCATGAGTTTATTCAGTTTAATTTTTAATTATGTTGGAGTTTTAACAGTCCTCTTGAAATTTTTACTGAAAAATGAAATCCAGAGATGGGGGTTACAGCTCTAGTTAGCATTCCTAAATAGAATTTGGCCAGGACAGGTATCCACATCCACCATAGGAAGCAGAATCCAGCCTCACCAAGAAGCTCCACCCACCCACTGGGCACAGGCCTCAGTCACTGGCACAGGCCTCATTCCCAGGCAAGTGCCCTCCTCACACAACAGTTTTACACCAAGTAACACAGTGCCCAGGACATCTGTTTATGCTACTGACCACCTAGGACTTATGCCCAACTTGGTGTTAGCTCTGGATCAATAATTGTCACGTGTCAACTAATGTGACCCCATCACTACTGTGACGTGGCTCCTGTTGTCATCCTGATTTATAGGTGACACAGCCAATTCTAGGTGAGTCTAAAGCACTTGTTTTGGGTCACACAGCGAGGGCAGAACAAGTTCCACACTTGTCACCTTGTTTTTCTCTGGAGTGTGAGATAAAGGACAAGGTTTGGAGGACTAGGGCCTCAAGGAGCCACACCCTTGGAGCTACAGTCTCCAAAGGACTTGGTAGGGAACTGAAGGTTCCAGGGAGAGGTAGAGCTTTCCTGTCTGTTTGTATGTATGCCTCTGTCTATCTGTCTCTCTGCCTCCCTTCTCTCTCTGTGGTGCTAGGAATCAAACCTCTGGTCTTGTCCATGGTAGAAAAAAAAAAAAGTCTATTGCTGACTGATCCACCTCAGACCTCCATTGGTTAATTCTAGGCAGGAGCTCTACCACTGAGCCACACCCCAGCCCCTCACTGGGGGATTCTAGACAGGCGCTCTATCTCTGAGCTACGTACCCCAACCCATGTGGATCTCAAAATACCTAATCCAATCTCCTTCCTCCTGGACCCCCAGACACGGCGAGCATTTAGAGAGTCATCTGGAAAGTCACTGTCCTCGACAGATGTGTCTCCTGACAGAAGGGACTATCTCTCTCCATTTACTCTCCTACATCATAAATTTTTGGATTGGAAAATGGTTCTCTCTATTTTCAGAGGAAACAATAAAACTATTTTCAGCCTGGGAACAAATGAGGGCACTGGTCATAAAAGTCTAAAAGCTGGTCCTAGGTAGCCCAGGGTCCTGTCAAAGATGTCAGCGGCCTTCTCCACACTGGGGGCACTTGGTGTCACAGGGTAGGGTGTACCAAAAGGATGTAAGCACAGAGCAACAGGGAAGCAGGGAGAGTATCCTGGAGTCACAGAGCTGATGAGACCCTTGGTTTTTTTATAGACTCAGAAACTGAGGCCCACAGAAGGGCAGTGCCCCGCCTTAGGACGCACAGCCTGTGGGTGTCAGGGCCTCGCAGTGCGAGGCTCTGCTGGGCACTGTGGCTGTAGTTACGGTGTTTTCTCAGCGCCTGGGAACAGATGGCCCCAGCTCCCACCCACGGAAGCCAAACATTTTCCCTGGCTCACTCGCTCAGCAGCCCGCTCTTGTAAATAGAGAGTAGAAGAGCTTTTCCCAAGCGGCGTGTGCGTGGCTCACACCACGAGGAGAAGCCTTGGAGGGAGCACAGGTGGACTCAGGTAAGCGAGCCCCTGCCCAGGGGGTCCCAGACAGGGCGGGGAGCCCTGGGCCAACAGTGAGTCATGAGAGAGTGCAGCGCAGTTGAGGCAGGCTTGGAATCAGTCTTGCCTCAGCCACTCCCGTGGGGTCTGGCTGGTGCTCTCTGGCATCAGTTTTCTTGACTGTGAAATGGACACACTGTGAGTCTTCTAGGAAGTGGATGAGTCTGTAGAGAATCTGGTGCTCTTTCCTTCCTTCACGTGGGGGTTCATTTCAGGGCGTCTCACTTCACCCTCTTTCCCTCAAGCCTTTTTTTTTTCTGCTCATTCTTTTTATTTCCTCTGCTGTGTGACCTTGGGTAAATGTCTTCCCCTCTCTGGGCCTCATCCCAGTGGTAAAGGGAAGACACAGGAGGCTTCCTGGAGGAGGAGTGACGCTGGAACTTAGAGATGAAGGAGCACAAAGCATGAAGATGAGAAGGCTCTCTCTGTAGGGTGGGGAGGCTTCTCCAAGAGGGGAAATCTTTGTGAATAACACAGACAAAAAGCCTACAGGATGGACACAGTGGGGGCATGCCTGGAATTCCAGCACTGAGGGGGAGGCAGGAGAATCAGAAATTCAAGAGCAGTCTGGGCTATGTACCAAGGGAGGAAGGGAAGAGGGAGGGAGGGAGGAGAAGGAAGAAGAAAGAGGAAAGGAGAGATAAAGGAAAAAAAATCATAAGACAGGGGAGCTAGGCTTTGAAGGATAAGCTGGTGCAGGGCGGGGGTGAGTGTGGGTGGGGAATTGCCCACGGGTCCCTGAAAGCCGGAGTTCAAAGGAGTACCGGAAGACAGCCAGTGGGAAGGGATGTAGTCAGCACTCCTGGGGCAGCAACAAGGCTAGGTGTCCCCCGAGGTGTTTCACCCCATCCCCTCCAAACCTGCCAGCCACACCACAGCAGCCGGTAATGAAGAGGTATTTCCAGCTAAAAAGCCCTTGGAGCTGGGCCAGGCAGCTCCTGGATCCCAAGCCAGCCTCCAGCAGCACCCGCAGTCCTTGCTCCCCAGTCCAGGTCCGGGAGGCTCAGTCCCATTAAATGCCTGACGCAAGGGGACCTAGCAGTCTGGGGGGGTGGGGTTCGGGCAAGCATTGGAAGGACAGATTTTGGGGGCTGGGGAGAGATGGACATTTGTCCTGCTGCACTGTGTGACTTGGACAAGAAGCTGGACCGCCCTCTGTGATAGCTAGCCTCCCAATGGCAAGATGCAGATCCCAGCAAAGGATGCACTTGCCCGCACCCCCACATCACACACACACACACACACACACACACACACACACACACACGCACACACGGCACTGGAGCCCCGCAGTGTGTGGCAGGCAGCACATCCTTGCCCTGCCAGGACAGTCCCTGCCTCTGTTGCTTCCTTCCTTCTCTCTTTCCTTCCTTCATTCCTCCCTTTCTTTGTTTTATCTTAAAAACTCTTTTTCTTCCCATTTCTTTGTTTTATTTTTATTTCTTGTTGTCTTTATTTCTTTGCTCTTTTTGAGACAGGGCTAGCCCAGAACTCACTGTATATCCCAAACTGTACCCAAATTCCTGATTCTCCTGTCTCCACCTCCCCAGCTGCTGAAATTACAAGGATGGACTAACACACCCGATAAATGTATACACAGTGCCGTGGGATTTCACAGTGTCCTTACAGCCTATGACACAAGTGCTTCAAAAATCAAATCTGAATGAATTTCATTGGAAAACTGATTTTTTTAAAAAAAATTTATGTACATGTGTGTTTTGGCTGCATGTATGTTTGTACACATGCATGTACCTGGTGCCCTTGAATGCCCTGGGACTTGAGTTACAGCTGGTTGTGAGCTACCTACCATGTGGATGCTGGGAATCGAATCTGGGTCCTCTGAACCACTAACCACTCTAACCACTGTACTCTCTATCCAGCCCTAGAAAAACTGATTTTTAATGCCCTATCCCCTCTGCCCCAGTGTTGGGAATAAACCTGGAGCTTTATGTAAATTAGGCAAGCATTATGCCTTTATTATTTTTTGCTGGGCTGGGGAATGAACCCACAGCCTCTTGCACACTAAGTAAACCCTTTGCCTTTGGGCCACATCTCCAGGCCCTCCCTTGGGGATTCTAGGTGGGCATTTTACTGCTAGCTACCTGAAGCTCTGGTTTCTGCCCAGGAGGCCTTAGGAATCTGTCCATGGTGCTGGAGTGTCATGGAGGACATGCCACCAGTTGATCCTCAGGTCCCAGCCAGCAGCTTGGGCAGGTCCCTAGGCGAATCTGCAGGGGACATTCTGCCCGAGGTCAGGTTTTGATGCCTTGAACTTGGTCCACCCAAAAGGATCCCAGAAATCCCAAGTTTTTGGGTAACTGTGAGGATAAGTGTAGTTAATGTGTCACAGGGATGTGTCACTGTAACTGATTATAACACCCACCATCCCCCAAGTGGAGCCCTGGCTTCCTCTTCTACCAGCTGTCATCCGTGAAAGGGCTCCCTGGGCACCACGGTCCCTGAACAAGAGCAGGTGTCAATATGAAGGCCACACCCACACTGGCTCGCTGTGACCATGGCAATGGCCCTCCCTCTCTCCCTCCCCATGTCCTGAGCAGGCCTCCTACACAGGCTTCTGGCTGCTTGTGGGTTGATGGGAAAAACCCTAATGGCTTTAAGCTAATAAGTTGGGAATAAATTAGGTTTATGTCCGCAGAAAACAGATGGCAAAGGACAGACCTGAAAGAGTTCTGAGGGGTGATAGGGGATACCCTTGGACTCTTTCTCTCTTTTTAACTTTTAAAATTTGCATTGACTTGTTGTGGGGAGAGCACATTTGTAGAGGTCAAAACTTGCGGGTACAGCATCCTCACCCCCACATCTGCACTTGCTCTCTCTCTCTCCTCCTTCTTCTTTCCTTTGACAGTTTCAACATTTAGCCAAGGTTAACTTTGAACTTGCAATCTTCCTGCCTCAGCCCCTGAAGTGCAGGGATGACAGGCATAAGCCTTTGAAAGGTATTAAACGTAAGTTGGGCCAGAGGCTGGCTGTGGAACGGGGAGGTGGGGTGACAGCTGAGAAAAGAAACAGAACAGACAGTGAGCACCCATTGCAATTCGCTTCTCTTTCGTTTATGGTCGAGGTTTTCATAATACAATATTAGCTGAGGGAGTGGTGACATGGCTCAGGGGGGAAAGGCTTGCCGGCAAGCCTGGTGCCCCCAGCTCAGTCCCAGAACCCACATAATGGAAGAAGAAATTAAAAAAGGAAAGAAGAAAGGAGGGAGCGATGGAGAACCTGTGTGTGTGTGTGTGTGTGTGTGTGTGTGTGTGTGTGTGTGTGTGTGTGTGTGTTGTAACCCAGGCTGACTCTTTCTAGCCATGGGCCACGACCTTTAACTTCTGAACAGCCTGCCTACACCTCCTAAGTGCTGGGGTTATAGGTATGCACTCTTTTTGTGTCGTTTGCATGTGTGTCGTATGTACATGTGAGTGCAGGTGTGTACACATGTGTGTGGAGGCCGTAGGAGGGCATCATGTGTCCTGCTCTATCTATCACTCTCTATCTTACTCCCTTGAGACAGAGTCTTGCACTTAGCCAAAAGCTAGGCAGGCAGCCAGCAAGCCCTAGCCATCCCCCGTCTCCATCACCACCTCCACGGGGCTGGAGTTACAGGAGTGCTTGGCTTTTAACATGGGTGCTTGGGGATCCAAATTCAGATCTTCATGCTTGGACAGCAAGTGCTCATATCTACTGAGTCATTTCTCCAAACACCTGTTTTTTGTTTGTTTGTTTGTTTGTTTGTTTGTTTGTTTTTGTTTTGTTGATGGGTCTCAGGTAGCCCAGGCTGGTCTCAAACTCCCTATGTAACCAAGGATGACCTTGAATTCTTTATCCTCCTGCCTCCGACTCTGGGGTGCCAGAATGACAAGCGCACACCACCAGGCAGGACCAACACTTTTGCTGCACATTTTGATAAATGCTTACAATGTGCAAGACACGTGTTCCCAGGACACAGAGCACTTCTCCCCACAGCTCTCTCCAGCCCCACCTTCTCGCTCAGAGGATAGCAAACACCTGATTCCCTTAGAGTCCTCTAGTCTGTTCTAGGAATTCACAGAAATGAGGCCACACGATGTGTTCCCTGTGTCTATCTGCTAGCTCCAGTAATGCATCCGAGGCGCACACAGGTGCAAGGCACGAGGAATTCTTAACTTTACATTCTGAGTGGGCACCGTGTGTGGGCGTGCTGCAGGCTTTGATCCATCTCCCATTCGTAACACATGGCCTGTCTCCAGTTTACTACTATGAATAAAATGTACAGTTGTCCTTTGGTATCTGCAAGGGATTCTATATAAAACCCTTCTGGTACCAGAACCCAAGGTGGCTTGTTAAATCATGCTGTGTTTTGCATAGAACCCGTGTGTTTCTTATTTTATTTTATTTTTTGAGTAGAAGACGAAGGTCTCATGTAGCTCAGGCTGGTCTCAAAGCTGCTATGTAGCCGAGGATGACTTTATCCCTCTGTTCCTCCTGCTTTTACCTCCCAAATGTTAGAACTACAGGTGCACCCCATCATGCCTCATTTGGTGAAGCTCCAGGGATTGAACTCATGGCCTCACACACGCTAAGCAACTATTCAACCAACTTAATTACATCTCCAGCCATATTACATTTAATCAAAGTTTTTTTTTCTTTTCTTTTTAGCAACTAAGTAGATAATCCTATGATTTTTTCCTCTTCCTGTAAGTCAGTGATGAATTACTGGGAGTGTGGCTCAGTGGTAGAACACTTGCCTAGCATATGTGAAGCCATGAGTTCTATCTTCAATGCATGTATGTATGCGCGTACACACACACACACACACACACACACACACACACACACACACAAATAAAAAGAAAATGTTGTGGCTGGCAAGATGGCTCAGCGGTTAAGAGCACTTGTTCTTGCAGAGGACCCTGAATTCCACCCTCGACACCCATATAGTGAGTCACAGCTGTAATTCCAGTTTCAGGGGGCCTGGACCTGACACCTTCTGGCCTCCTCGGGCAGTAGGTACACACTGATGTGCATATACATATGCAGACGAAACACAAGGATAAGATTTTAAAAAGTAAACAACATTCCTTAGAGGGACCACTCTGTCATTTGCATTGTAGCATTATTCCTATTTTCTGAAATTCCCTTAATTCTTGTAGCTATGTTTAGACTTTTTTTTTTTTTTTTGGCTACTATTCAAAGATGAAATGGCTCTTATTTTCTTGGGGTAATCTTCATTGGGTTGAAGAACCTCTCTCTCTCTCTCTCTCTCTCTCTCTCTCTCTCTCTCTCTCTCTCTCCTTTTGCTTTTACATAACATTGGGGTTCCATCACCTTTAAAAGTCTCATAGGATTATTACTATTATTATTATTATTATTATTATTTGAAGCCATTGATGCCCAGTGTGTGAGAGTAGAAAAACAAGAATTCTTTATGATACTCCTCTCTCCACTCCAGGCCTTATTCTACATAAGTTGCTTGCTTTTGGGGTTTGTGTGTGTGTGTGTGTGTGTGTGTGTGTGTGTGTGTGTGTGTGTTTGTGTTGCAGAACCATCTTGTTGACCCCAGCGTATTTGTTGAGACAGTCTCTCACTGAACCTAGAGCTAGATGATTTGGCTGGAGTGGCTGGAGAAAGAGCCCCAGGGACTCTCTTGTCTTTGCCTCCCCAGCGCTGGGATTACAGGCACACGTCAACATTTTTTATGTGGTCTCCGGGGACTTTAACTCTGGTCCTCATGCTTGCACAGCAAGTACTTTGCAGACTTTGCCTCTCCCCAGCCCCCGAGTTCCTTTCTCTTCTGATGGCAGATTTCTGCTCATTTATCGTTTCCCAGAAAGCCATTTTACCCAACTCCTCTGGTTTTTCTATACTGAGAGAGTGGAAGTTATCTTTTGGATTCCATCCCACTCCCTATTTTTGTGTCGCTTAACACTTTCACACTGCTGGCTTCCCATGTTATTCTAAATCCTTTCTAACCATCTACATATCTCGGGGACTTAAGAATTCTCTGTAGGGCTCACGCATGATTCCACTGATTTTCTTGGGTATTTTCAATACAGCATTCTCATTGTTTCCTGCTGGGAGGCACATGACGTCTGCACCTTCTTCAGCTACGTGGCCACCCGCGGTGCTTGCTATTGCCACCAGCATCTTAGGATGCAAAGCGTTTCTATATTTAGAACTAATTCCTTGCATTAGATTTTCTGGACCAAAGGGTAGGCATGGTTTTTAGGCCAATGTACTTTCCAGAAGAGTTATTCCAATTGACACTTGAACCAGCAAGGGAACTATTTATTTACTTATTTAATTTGTACTACTGGGGATGGTACTTAGACCCCTGTGCTAAGCAGGTGCTCTACCACTGAGCCACACCCCAGCCCCTCACTGGGGGATTCTAGGCAGGTGATCTACCACTGAGCCACACCCCAGCCCCTCACTGGGGGATTCTAAGCAGGTGCTCTACCACTGAGCCACACCCCAGCCCCTCACTGGGGGATTCTAGGCAGGTGCTCTACCACTGAGCCACACCCCAGCCCCTCACTGGGGGACTCTAGGCAGATGTCTACCACTGAGTCACACACTCAGCCCTCTTCTTACCTTTCATTTTAAGACAGATTCCCACTAAGGTGCTTAGGTTGGCTTCCAGCTCACTCTACAATCAGGCTAGCCTTAACTTTTGATCCTCCTGATTCATTCTCTCAGGAAGACAAGGACGTCAAAGTCTGGATCTGTCCTCATCCCCTCCAACGACAAAATGTCTCCCCAAGCTCCAACTGCTTCCTGGCCTTGTCTGATTTCAGTTCCTGACCCACCTCCCCTCATTTTTCCTCCCTCTCTCTTGCACTCCCCTCTTCACTTCTCCCCCTTCTCTCCCTCCTCAGTTCCATATATATTGCCTTTATGGAGTAGGGGTAAGGGCAAGGTTTCTGTAGCTCAGGCTGGCCTGGGATTCATGGTAATCTTGTCTCAGCCTCAGCCTCCCAAGTGCTGGGACACACCACACCCAGTTCCTCCCCTCCTAACTTGAGAGTAATAAACTCTCTCATCCTCTGCATTGTGTTCTTGCTATTTCTCTTGCCTAAAACACCCTGGCCACAAACCTCCCCAACACATTACCCTAGGGCCCTTTCCATCAGTCACTCAAATACCTCAACTCATATGCCATTTTCCCAGAGTGCTCTTTGCTAGCCACCTAGACAGCTGCTCGTCTCCTTCCCCAGAGTCATGTGCTGCAGCCAACTCCATCACTCTGTCTTGTCTCATCTTGGGGATTTGATGGAACATGATACCTGTCTGTCACTAGCCCTTCTTTTTATGGAGAGAACACTGCTTGAAAGTTTCCCATACCCAGGACAACAGTCCTGTACTCCAGGATGCCTTCACAAAGTTTTAATTGGGGAATAGGGTGGGGTAGGACTTCATGTAGCCCAGGCTGGCCCTTGAACCTCTGATCCTCCTGTCACCACCTCCCAAGTGGGAGGATAACAGACATGTGCCATAGTTGAGCTGTATCCATACTGCCGAAGCTTTAGACTGTGTAAAGCCTTGGGGTCTTTCACACTGAGATTATTATAATTCACCAGAACCTCCAACAGGCCATGGGGACACATGCTGTCCTTGAGTGTACGTATGACACTCCATTGAGCCAGGTCTGGTGATGCACTCCTGACATCCCAGCACAAGGATCCTGAGTTCCAGGCCAACCTGGACTACAGAAGGAAAGGCTATCAAACAAACAACAACAAAACACTCCCAAGAACTCTTTGAAGGGGGCTGGCAAGATGACAAGAAAGACCCCAGCCATGGGCCGAACCAAACAGACTTCCAGAATGAAGTGGGGATGCAGGCAAGGGGAGAGCATCCAGCAAGGGCATCTCTCTGTGCCTTGGTCCTGACAGCCCCCGGTCCCCACAGACAGGTGACAGGGTGTAAAGACTTAGGACACTGTTCCCACTAATTCCTGGCCTCATCTTTCCTGGCCCCCAGAGGGCACACGGCCAGGGCCAGGGTCAGAACAGACCCTTCTGCAGCAATCAGAGCAGGCCCCAAGTGTATCACAAATAGCAAGCTTAAGCTCCAGGAGACTAAGCCCAGGCGCGAAGGTTGGAGGGGTTGGGCAGTGAAGAAGGCCAGCTAGGACACTAAGCCCACCCTTTGTGCTAGGCTGTCAGATATGGGGGTGTGGAGAAGGAAGCCAGGCAGAGCCAAGTGGGGTGTGAGTGGGTAGAGGACAGCACTTCCACTGAAAGCCGTGGTACAGGATAATGATGGGCCCATGCTCTGTGTGTGTGTGTGTGTGTGTGTGTGTGTGTGTGTGTGTGTGTGTGTGTGCGCGCGCGCGAGCGCGCGTGCTGGTGGGGGACAGCCCAGCATGAGAGGGGAAGAGAGGCGGGGCAGAGAGGCAGAGCACGTGCGAAGACTGTGGGAGGGGTCACGAGGGGCGGGGCGTATGGGAAGTGATGGAGCAGAGCTAGCAGGTAGGGGGGGACAGGTCATATATAAAGCCTGAAGGTGAGACCAGGTAGGTGTGACAAAGTGGGCCCAGAGAAAGGAGTGGAACCTATGTGAATGACGAGGGTGGGACTAGGCAAATGAAGTAGGAAGGTGGAGCCAGGCAGCAATCAAGGGAGTGGGGGAGGACAAAGGGTGTGGGAAAAAAATAGGGGTGGAGCTAGGTAGGCAGGCAGAGGTGGAAGGCAGGGATAGGGGACAGGATCTGGGTTGGGGACGACCAAGGGCACAGAAGGAACAAGGGTGAAGACAGCCAAGGTAAGTGGGAGCGTTAAGTATGAGCAGTTTAGAGGCGGAGCTAGGGGCGGGGCCATGTAGAGTGGGTGGAGCATGGTTAAAGAAAATGGGGCGGGGAATATAGGAAGGACAGGGTAGGGCTAGGGGTGGAGTGAATAGGAGGTAAAGTGGGGGTTAGGGACAGATTCATACTGGGTGGAGCGTGGGCATGGAGACAGGGAGGTGCGTCTGGGTAGTGGTAGGCTCCTCTGGAGGTGGGACTTGGGCGGAGTCATGTGGAGTAGAAGTGTGATGGGGCGGGGTCACAAGGATGGGGCGGGGCGTCTGGTGGTGAAAAGCATTGCTGGAGGCGGGACTTGGGCGGAGCCATATGGTGGGCGGAGCTGTGGGGGCGGGGCCATGTGGACGGGCGGGGCGCGGGCCGGGCTTGCTCGCTGCAGCTGCTGTGCCCCCCCCAGCACGCGCTCCCGGACCCGGGCCCGCGGACCGGGACACCCAGGAGGACTCCCGCCGCGCCCGGTCCAAGCCTCGACGAGCGGGGCGCAGCGCGCAGGGTCCGGGCGCGGGCGGCGGGCAGCCACCGAGGATCCCAGGCTGGGGCCGGCCGAGGTGAGTGTCGCCGAGGAGGTGGCGGGGAGACGCCGGCGGGGACCTGTCGGAGCCTTTGTCTGCGGCGCGCAGCCCCAGGCGCGCCGCCTCTCCTCCCGCCCTCCCAGGAGCCGGATCTCTGCCGCACTCCTTGTCCTGGGAAGAGGGGTTCTCTCGCCCAGTGCCAGACCCCCTGCATCCCAGCTGGGAGCGCAGGACGCAAGCTCTAGCAGGGGACAAACGCAAGTGGCCTTGGCCAAGCCGGGTCGTGGCACTACCTCCTCTTTTGGTCACACCTCAGGGGGTCCTTGCACCTGAAGTTCCTTCCGGATCCACCTCCTTTCATCTATCCTTCCCGTACAGCCAGTCTAGTTCTAGTTCTTGGGAAAGGTTATGGCAGAGGCGGGGCCTGGGCACTGGGTCACGACCTCCGAGTTGCCCCAGAGGTCTCCCCTTTGCTGGGGGCCGTGTGGGCCCGGGGTCCAACTTTGGTTCTGTTGGGGCTGCCTGCGGAAGAAACATCAGGGTCTGCCAGTATCGGGACTGTGCAGGAACCTAAAACATGGAGGGAGATCGGCCCAAGCTGCCCCTCAGCCCTGAGGACATCCCAGGCCTTGATCAGTCTGGCATTGATGTTACATTCATCTGTCCCCTGGCTCTCAAAGAGGAGATGCCCCCAAGGGACTCAAAACTCACACCCCTACAGCGAGGAGTGGAGTCTTAGGATGCGCAGGGAGACTCCCTAAATGATGTCAGGGCACGGGACAGGGGCATCCAAGGGCATTTAGTAAGGAGGAGTTGTGGTTGGAGCCAGAAGTTCAAGGCCTGATGAGGTTGAGCAGGTTGGCTTTTCAAGTGAAATTTAGTTTCCCTGCCCCTTCTGCTGGCTTCAGGTGTGGGGCAAGCAGCTTGGGAGACAATCCCTACAGCAACTGGGAGGGGCCGGTGGTGGTCAGCCAGGTCAGGGTCCAGTTGGAGCTATCTGGCTGTGGGTTTGGCTTCTTCTCCTCCTTGGTCATCTCTCTGCAGATTGGCGCTGTGTGCCTAGTTTAACAGAACTGCTGAGAGCTAGGAGCTCTCTTTGGCCCACTCGGTGCTAAGGGGCAGCTTGGATCAGCATTAAAACACCAAGTGTGAGCAGCTAAGCTTTTCCTATCCACCACCCAGTCCCTCTCTGTGAAGTACTCTGTCACTCTCCAGGCGGGTGAACTGGTGCCAAGGATGGTCTGAAGGCTAAAGAAATGACCTGTGTCATCTCCGATGCTTTTGTGACAAGCACGGAGGGGTCCCGAGTCAGGCGTGTAGAGAAAAGCTTCCTTGCCCATGTCTATCTGCACGCCCTTAAAATTTAATTGAAGTGAATATACGAGGGAAGATCCGAGACCCTGGATGTTAAATGTGGGGGGCTGGGAGAAGAGAGTGATGAAAGCCGTGGGGACAGTGTGGGTGGCAGCTGCCCGCCACGCTGACTGAGCCAGAGCAAGCAGCCTGGCAGGATGCCGAACACATCCGCCTTCCCGGATGGTGTGGCCTCAGCCAGGCAGAAACCTCTCACGCTGGTCCGGCTTGTCTAGGAGACTGCATCATAGGAGCCCCTACTGAACATGAGCCAGGCTTTTTGGATCCTGGGTGTCCTCCAGGACTGAGCCTCTATGCCTAGTGGGTCCATGAACACTGTGAATAGTATCTCAACAGTAGCCCCTTACCCAGCCCCTCCTGTTTAGTGAGGGAGGGTTGGTGGGCTGCAGTCCGATTGGGTAACTTTAAGCCTTTCACCAACCCACCTCTTTGGAGATCAGACAAGTGTATGCAAGTGACAAACAAGACCAGGATTGTACCCGACTCCACTGTCATTCAAGCCCAGGCCAGCTATGCCCTAAGCCTTTCTAAGTCTCTCCCAATTCCAGATGCTGTTACTAGAACCAGAGTGGCTGGAGAGGGGCACCTTAGGAAAGTCTTGAGCCTGGAGGGGAGGTTCACCTGGCTTCCCATCTCCCAGAAGAAGTTCCCAGCCTCTTGTTCATGAGTACTAGTCACCTCTGGGTCAGCCACAAATATGCTTTGGGTTCCAAGGCCCCAAGGAGACCCCAGTCTTGGTCCTTGACCCTAACACAACTCTGTTGAGAGAGAATGGAGAGAAGATATATTCAGGAAGAGGATTTGGTAACTTGTGGGAAGAACCAACCTTGGGCTCTGGGAAAGAGGTAAACTGAGGCAGAAGAGCTGCAGAAATGACCTGGCAAAGAAATGAAAACAGATGGCTATGGCACAGGGCATGCTGGTGGCACAGGTATAGAAATAATTGATGTAGTTCCGAAAGGCGGAAGTTCCCTTAGGGATGGGGGCCTCGGCTTCTTCCATGGCCTCTCTCATGTGTGCTTGCTGAGAAAGAGAAGCTGTCTATGTCCATGATCTGACCAGCACTGCGATGTTCCCATCTCTGTGTATGTCTCATGCTCTAGGAAGAGTATGGATCTTTTTGTTTTCAGATCAAATTTTCAACAGTGTTTTAAAATTCACCTGAGGAAAGCTAGACACCCATGTACACAAGGTTACCTAGGTATCGGGGCTTTTCCCAGCCATGGGTTCCCTTTTCTCCAAAGATAAGGACAGGACTGCCGATCTGAACTGAAGCAAGAAACAATGAGGCAAGAAAGAGTGCAATGGGTGTGGCTCAGTGGTAGATCACCCGCTTGAAACCTCCCAGTGAGGGGCTGGGGTCCTGGCGCAGCTGTAGAGCACCTGCCTAGAATCTCCTGGGGGAGCTGTAGCTATGGTTCAGTGTCCCAGAAAGACATTATCACACAAACCTGAGTTGGATTCTGGACTCTCCTACTTTCTGCCCACAAGACCAGAGTGAGCATCGTTACCCTGCATCGCTCCCTTCTGTCGGCTGCCTGAGGAACGTGTAGCAGCACCTTCCTCTCAGAGGGAAAGGATGAGTGAGACAGTTGCAGCTCTCGCTGGCGAACAGTCTCTGTAATGTCACCTGTTGTTTCTGACTGCTCACTGGGTCCTGGCATTCCAACTCCAATTTATTTTTCCACTCTGTCTATGTATGTCTCCTTTGCCCAGGGTTTTCTCCTGCGCGAAGGCCACCTAGCTGCTCTTGGGACAAAGACCTCTGAACTGAGCTTCTGGGCTGTAGTCTCTGCTCTTACCACCCAGTTTCCATAGCAACAGGCAAGGTCACATCACCTCACTGCTGAGCTTGTATCCTTCATGATGAAACACCAAAGGAGAAACAGGGCTGGAAAGATGTCTCAGCAGTTAGGAGCATGTACTGTTTTGGCAGAGGAACCAAGTTTGGTTCCCAGCACCCAAGTCAGGTGGCTCAATATGGATCATAACTCCAGTTCTAAGGGGGATCTGAGCCCTTTGAGTTCCTCAGGAACCAGCACTCATGGACACAGACACACATAATTAAAATAATAAGGTAATTTTTTTTTTTTTTTTTTTTTTTTTTTTTTTTTTTTTGGTTTTTCGAGACAGGGTTTCTTTGTGTAGCTTTGCGCCTTTCCTGGAACTCGCTTTGGAGACCAGGCTGGCCTCGAACTCACAGAGATCCGCCTGGCTCTGCCTCCCAAGTGCTGGGATTAAAGGCGTGCGCCACCACCGCCCAGCAATAAGATAATTTTTAAAAATATATTTTTAAGTGATGGGAGAAATAAAGACAGATGTGGTAGGACATTCCTGTAGTCCCAGCTCTGGGAGGCTGAAGCATGAGGATCACAAGTTCTAGGCCAGCCTGGGATGCAGAGAAAATCCTGTTTCAAAACAAAGCAGATGTATCTCAGTGGTAGAGCACCTGCCTAGAATCCCCCAGTGAGGGACTGGGGGCGTGGCTTAACTGTAGAGCACCTGCATAGCATGTATGAGTCTCTGAGCTTCATCCCCAGTTCAGCAAAATATGTTAAAACAAGTAAACAAATGGGTAAGGAATGAATGGACAGGACGACCCTCAGGCATGCAGCCTGATGACTTAGCTGTGGGAGCATGGTGTCTCCTCCCCTTACCATTTTTTCTGCCTCATCTTCTTTCCTCACAGTGTGAACTGCCATGGGCTCCATTGGAAGCCAGCGCCTCAAGGAGCCCTGCGTGGCAGCCACATCTGGCCAGAGTGTGGTGACAAGTTTCAGCTTTGACAACTTCCAGCTGGAGACAACAGCAGAGGGTGCTCAGGATCCAAGTGTCAGAGTCAGGGGTGTCCCTACTTTCACAGACTCTGGTGAGTAAGTGACACTGTCTTCCTCAGGGCCATGACTGGCCACACAGCCTCCAGTTAGTCTTTGGGGCAGCAGGAGCCTCAGGTTGTCATGGAGACTAAGAGACTCAGTCAGGGTTAGGTGGCTAGGGTAACAATTACACCTGATGTCCAGTTCTGCACTGTGTCATGTGACCTCTGCTAGTGGCCATCCACAGAGACAGGCCATGGCTGAAGAGTTTCCTTCTCTTTTGTTCTTCAAAGTAAACTGTTCCTGGCTGCAGGCAATGAGGCTTGGATAGGAAGTTCAAATTGCTGCTTCTCAGTTCCACTGTGTGATCTGGGGCAGAGACTTAAAACATCCCTGAGCCTGTTTCCCCAAACTAAAGAGCTGTCCCAACCTACTGTGCAATTGGACTTGCAGAGCAGGTCTGGGGTGGGACGTGTTCAGGTTCAGCCCTGCCCCTATCTCTGGCCTGCTTGGGGACTTGGTGCATGCTTGAAGGACAGTGCCCAGTGCAGGCCTCAAAGCAACTACAACTGAAGCAAACTTTGGTGTCCCTTAGCACCGTCCTGGGAACTGGGGACACCTGTGAGGTAGCATTTTGTGCAGCTGCTTGTTTGCAGTAGTTCTGTTTCTGGCTCGGAAACGTTCTTGGTGGAGTTCTGCTGGCTGAGCCCCATGTTGGGTTATGAAGAACACCTGCTCCTGTGCAGAGGGGTGGAGTCACTTCAGTGCCAGCCCCCAAGGATGACAGTAGACATGGTAGCGGAAGGGCCCTGGCAGACAGGGATATGTAGTGAGCAGTGCTCAGGCATCAATGCTGACTTGAACTGTAAAGCCTGCAGTTATGGTGCTCTTGGTGGTGGAGGCTGTATCAACCAGGGTTCAGTTAGAGAAAGAGAGTCAGGAAATGCTAGACAGAAGAAAGGAAGGAAGGAAGATGATAGATGATTGAAAGAGAGATAGATGGATGATGGATAGAAGATAGATAAATGATTGATTGACAGATGATTAGATAGATAGATAGATAGATAGATAGATAGATAGATAGATAGATAGATAGATAGATAGATGGACTGAGGGATGGATGGATGCTAGAAGGCCAGGTATGATGACTCATACCTATAATCTTAGCATTTGGGAAGCAGAGATAGGATTGCTAATACCCTAGACCAGCCTGGGATGCATAACTGAACTTTGTCTTAATAAAAACCAAATAAATAATAGACAACTGGCTGGGCAGTGGCAGTGCATGCCTTTAATCCCAGCACTCGGAAGGCAGAGTCAGGTGGATCTCTGTGAGTTCAAGTCCACCCTGGTCTACAGAATGAGTTCCAGGACAGCCAAGGCTGCAGAGAAACCTTGTCTTTTTTTTCTTAAGATTTATTTATTTATTATGTATACAGTGTTCTGTTTGCATGTATCCCTGCAGGCCAGAAGAGAGAGCCAGATCTCATTACAGATGGCTGTAAGGCACCATGTGGGTGCTGGGAATTGAACTCAGGACCTCTGGAAGAACAGCCAGTGTTCTTAACCTCTGAGCCATTTCTCTAGCCCCGAAACCTTGTCTTGAAAAAAACAAACAAACAAAACAACAACAAAAATAAATAAATAATAGGTATCTGAAAAGATAGATGAATAGATAAACGATAGATGGATGAGTGGGAGAGTGGATAAAGGGACAGATAGCTAAATGATAGGTGGGTGGGTGAATGGATAGGTAGATTAAATAGATCATAAATTGGGTAGATGGATAGGCAGATGGATAGAGGGATATATAGATGATGGATGAATGGAGGCTATATGGATGTATGAATGTAGATGGATGATGGATGGACAGTTGGAAGGGGTATTAGGTGAATGATGAAGGATGAATGGATGCATGAATGGATATATAGATGAATAAATAGATGATGGATAGATAGATAATGGCCAGATGGATAGATAGAAAGATGACTGAGGAATGGGTGGGTGGATGAAGGTTAGATGACAGATAGATGGATGAAGGATGGATGGATGAATAGTGGATTGGATGGATGAATGAATGGAGGATGTATGGATAGATGGATGAGTGCATGAATGGAGGATGTATGGATAGAGTATGTATGGATCGTAGTGTATGTTCATGATGTGCTCTTTCTCTGGTCCATTCGGGTTCCCTTTGCTGCCAGCAGACACCTCCCTGCCCAAAGCACTGGTCCTGGCAGGTGACCGAGCCTTTATTTCTGAAGGCTTGGGGTATTAGGGACCCTGATTGCATTGGGCTCTTGGGGTCTCCCATTAGCTGTGACACAGAGAATGGAAGTGCCCCAAGAGGCCAAGAGGCCTTTTCATATGCCAGGCATGGTCTCTTGTGTTTGTTTTGTTTTTGTTTTTTTGAGACAGGGTTTCTCTGTGTAACAGCCCTGGCTGTCCTGGAACACACTTGTAGACTAGGCTGGCTTCAAACTCACAGAAATCCACCTGCTTCTGCCTTCTGAGTGCTGGGATTAAAGGCATGAACCACCACACCTGGCCCCAAACCCATTCTTTCTCATTCCTACAGACAGCATCAACTTGCCATCCCTTTGATGGTTGGGATCAATCCCCCTTCCACAAAGGTCTTCTTCCTTGGCTGGGGACTCAGGGCCAGAGTGGCAAGCATTTATGCTCCAAACAACAAAATCATCATGTCTTAGTGTCAAAGCTGGAACTCCCTAGGTCATGGGATGAGTATGTAGCCTAGTTGGTAGAGTGCTTGCTTAGCATGTGTGAGACTCTGGGTTCCATCCATAGTATCAAGTAAATCAAGTATGGTAGTTTATGCCTATAATCCCAGCACTCAGGAGGTAGAGACAGGAGTATCGGAAGTTTAAGGTCATCCTTGGCTACATGGTGAGTCGGAGGCCAGCCTGGAGTCTTATTGGGAGTTGGGGAAAGAAGGAAAAGAAAGGAAAGAAAGAAACCCACCAGATCAGCAGGGACAGAAATGAGCATTTTTGTCAGTAGTTGTTAAAGGGACATGTCCATGTATCACAGCTATGTCCACCCTGGTTCCTGGATCCCAGCATCCTGTCTAGGGGAGACAGCTGCCCATCCAGGACACTGCATTAGAACATTAGACCTTACTAGCCCCACAAAGCATTGCCACTGGCTGATCCCATCACAGGGTCTTCAGAAGGCCACCCCACTATTTGGTCAGGCTTGCTATTCCTGTGGCAGTGGCCAGCGTGGTTGTGATGGGTGGACAATAGGTACAGTGACAGCCCTCATGGTGGCCATAGTGGCTGGGTTAGTTACTTGTCTAATGGCTGTGACAAAAATGCCTGACAAAGGCCACTTAAAGGAAGGGATAGGGGTGCTGTGGCTTGCAGTTTGAAAGATACAGTCCATTGTGGTGGAGAAGGCATAACCTGAGATCATGAGCAGAGAGAGAAGAGAGCTTTGTTCAGCTCAGCCCATGGCATTGATGTAACCCACGTTCGGGGTGGGTTTTACCATCTCATTTAACCCCATCTAGATACTCTCTCACAGACGTGGCCACCATGAGTCTAAACCCTGTCTACTTGACAATCAAGATTGGCTATCAGCAGGCCTGGGGAAGTGGTTCAATGAGTAAAACATTTGCCAAGCAAGTATGAGGATATGAGTTCAAACCCCAGAACTCATAAAAAACCAGCACAGTAGTGCACATCTGTAATCCACCTGCCTCTACCTCCAGAGTACTGGGATTAAAGACATGTGCCACCACACCCGGCTAAAATTTAAATTAAAAAAAAAAAATTAAAGGGCTGGAGAGATGGCTCAGAGGTTAAGAGTCCTTTCTGCTCTTCCAGAGGACCCAAGTTCAGTTTCCAGCACCCACGTCAGGTGGCTCACAACTGCTTGTAACTTTAACTTTAGGAAATGGGATGCCCTGTTTCTGCGAGCACACACACACACACACACATTGAAAAATAAATAAATAGATTAGGTATCATTACGGCTGTGATGTTTGTGGCCTTAAAGATAGTGATGTGGATGGCTGGGGCCCTGGTCGTCAACAGTGGCTGTGGTGGTGGCAGATGGCAGCCCTGGTGCACTGGCCACAGCCTGAGTGTGCTCACTAGTCTCTCCTGGTGTCTCCCCACTTAGCGGTAGAGGAGCCTGTGCCAGATGACCGCTACCATGCCATCTACTTTGCCATGCTGCTGGCTGGCGTGGGCTTCCTGCTGCCATACAACAGCTTTATCACTGATGTGGACTATCTTCACCACAAGTACCCAGGTGGGTCCCTCTGCCATCTACATTGCCCTCGAAGGCAGCTCAGTACCCTCTGCCTGGACCAGGGCCTTCTGGGAATCCCAAGGGGTGGGATCCTGCTTGGAGATGTTGTATGGAGAGAACTTTGAATGTGGTTTTTGGGGACCCAGCAGGGAACTGTACCAAGCTGGGTGGATGAGTAACTGTGGCGTGGACTTTATCTGGAGAATGTAGTTGTTACTTTCTTGTTGCTATGGTAAAAAGGCCTGGCAAAAGCCACTGAAGGGAGAGAGGAACTTGTTCTGACTTATGGTTTGCTGGATATTGTCCACCCTGGGAGAGAAGGCTGGGAAGGCTTGGTGGAGGGAGCGGGAGGCTGGCTGGTCACATTGCAGTCACACTCCGGAAGCAGAGAGTGAGCTGGAAGTGGTTCCCCCTGTAAAATCCCAAGACCCTCCCTGGTGACTGACATCCTCCAGTGAGGCTCCACCCCCTAAAGGGTCTGCAGCCTTCTCAAACAGCAGCACCAGCTGGGGACCAAGTGTTCCAGCGTGTGAGCCCATGGGGACAGTTCACATTTAAACCTCGACAAGGGAGAAAGGTAGGCTATGGACCTACGTGTGGAGGCTGAGTTACCCAGGGACCAACATGGCAGGCCGAGGGACAACTGTCAAGTATGTGAATCTCCTCTCCTCAGGGTAGCCACTGATTCGTGCTGAGCAATCAGCCCCTGGGGGAGAGTGAAGAGCCCTTGCAGGGGTGAGTGCAGAGGTTGAGAGTCCCTGAGTCACTGTCTCTCTTATATCCAGGGACCTCCATTGTGTTCGACATGAGCCTCACCTATATCTTGGTGGCACTGGCGGCTGTGCTTCTAAACAACGTTGTGGTGGAGAGGTTGAACCTGCACACTAGGATCACCACAGGTATTCAAAGCTACTCTATGCTGCCCCCCCCCCCAGAGGCTCTAAGCGCCTCAGTCCATGGCACCTGCCCACCCAGCTTCCTAGCCTTGTCTGTGAAACACGTGCTTTTTCCTTATTTTTAATAATTTATTTTATGTGCATTGGTGTGAAGGTGTTAGATCCCCTGGAACTAGAGTCACAGACAGTTGTGAGCTGACATATAGGTGCTGGGAATTGAACCCAGGTCCTCTGGAAGAGCAGCCAGTGCTCCCAACCGCTGAGTGATCTCTCCAGCTCCACACATGCTTTTTCTAGGACCACTGTGGGCTTTGTGCTTGGAAGTCAGCATCAGGCCACTTGCCAGTACAATGGCAAACGCTTCCACAGGCTCTTGTGACCCCTAAGTTAGAGCCCTAGATCCCCCCATAAAGTGGCTTTCAGCTTCAAGGCTCAGCTCCGATGACTACTCCTCCAGAAAACCCTCAGAATTTCCCTGTAGACTCTCCTGGAGTCTTCTAACTGCCTAATATTCTAGGGGACAGGTAGCCACAGTGTCTGAGACATAGCTCTCTGGAAAATGGGGTGAGGCGGAAGGAGTGCCCACCTGGTGCTCACCGTGCCCCTCATGACTTCTCTGCTCCCTGCAGGCTACCTCCTCGCCTTGGGTCCCCTGCTCTTTATCAGCATATGTGATGTGTGGCTTCAGCTCTTCTCTCACGACCAGGCTTACGCCATCAACCTGGCCGCTGTGGGTACTGTGGCCTTTGGATGCACAGGTAGGGAGTGGGGTCAGGATGCACCAGAAGGGCTGAGCCTAAGTGCTCTGTGGCCTTGTTGCACAGGTAACACACTCTACAAGGTGAGTCAGTCCAGGTGCTGGCCATGTGTCTATGAATACACCAGAACACGTGTACACACCACACACATGCACACATAGGCACCAAGGGGACTCTCATGTGGCACAGGTTTGGAATGCAGCCCCCTGGTTCTCTTGAACTCCATATCCTCCTGTCTCTACCTCCTTCATGCTAGGATCACAAGCATGCACTCCCACACCCAGATTATGCAGTGCTGGGCACAGAACCCAGGGCATCATGGATGCCAGGCAACCTCTTGTACTAGCTAAGCTCACTCCCTCTTTTTTACTGAGACAGTCTCAAGCAGTCCAGGCAGGCTGGCTTTGAACCCCTAATCCTGCTGCCTCCAGCTCCCAAGTATTGACATTACGCATGTACATCCACACACTCAGCTCAGCTCTCCCTTGCTTTTTTTTTTTTTTTTTTTTTTTTTTTTTTTTTTTTTGGTTTTTTTTGGTTTTTTGAGACAGGGTTTCTCTGTGTAGCTTTGCGCCTTTCCTGGAATTCACTTTGGAGATCAGGCTGGCCTCGAACTCACAGAGATCCACCTGTGTAGCTAGAGTTTTCCTGACTGGCCCACAGTCAGGACAAATCTCTGACACCCGCCAGTCCCACAGCCACTCAGACCCAACCAAGTAAACACAGAGACTTATATTGCTTACAAACTGTATGGCCGTGGCAGGCTTCTTGCTAACTGTTCTTACAGCTTAAATTAATCCATTTCTATTAATCTATACCTTGCCACATGGCTCGTGGCTTACCGGCATCTTCACATGCGGCTTGTCATGGTGGCGGCTGGCAGTGTCTCCCCACCCAGCTTCCTGTTCTCTCCATTCTCCTCTCTGTTAGTCCCGCCTATACTTCCTGCCTGGCCACTGGCCAATCAGTGATTTATTTATTGACCAATCAGCAACACATTTGACATACAGACCATCCCACAGCACACCTGCCTCTGCCTCCCAAGTGCTGGGATTAAAGGCATGCGCCGCCGCCGCCGCCGCCGCCGCCACCACCACCACCACCACCACCACCACCACCACCCGGCTCTCCCTTGTTTTTACTACATGGTCCAACCCCATCAGAAATGGGGCGGGAGCTGTGTTCCATAGAGCCACTCAGAGATTTAGGTTGACAGCCCCATTTCAACTGATAGCCTCTACCATCACTACTATTGGAAAAAAAGGCTGAGAGTAAGTTTGACCTGTCTCATCCAGCAAGGGACGTGTATCATCTCCACTTGCATCAGACAGTACTTGTCAGTGACCTTGAACCCCAGGGGCAGGGAAGTGGTTGCTCTGTGTGCTATGTTCAGGGCAACTGTTTCCTTCCCATGTTGCTGTATGGCTGTGTTAAATCTCACCACCGCTCTAGTGTTAGGCTCTCTGAGCACCTGTCCTCCAGTGCCAACATAACACGGGTGGTTCATATTGCCTCTGTGTCAAATGATATCTGACCACTTCCTCCCTCTCTCTCTTAAGTGCAGCAATCTAGCTTCTATGGCTACACAGGATTACTGCCCAAGAGGTACACGCAGGGGGTGATGACTGGAGAGAGTGAGTATTGAGACCCCCAAGGGGGCACCAGTCTGGGAAGCCTACTGGGCATGTCCTAGTTAGGGAAGTGTTCCAGAAAGCTCTACACATGCTGGATTGGGGATGGTGACTGTCGATGGCAAGGGATGGACCGATAGGTGGGAGGGACATGTGTGCACACCTATGTGTGGAATTCCTTTGCAGCGTGAGAGCCACAGTTCCAGTGAGTATTCAGGTGGGGATATTTGCGTACCCATTGTGTGATTTTTTTCCAGAGAGATGTAATCAAATGTCTGCTCACTCCAGATAGGACACCATTGGTATACCAAAACCCATGCCACCCAGTCTAGATTTGCTGCACCTATGGGTTTGTTAGGACTGACTTACAGGAGCATCACTGGGAAGCCCACCCCAGGCCCGGTGTTAACCGGGGAAAACTGTGTGCCTGGGCTCCTGGCACAGCCTGCCGGCAGCTCTGCTGCTGGTGGGAGATTCTCCTCCCCGCAGCGATTGCTACTGCTTGGATAACCTTCAGGAGGGGCCTTGAGAATCTTGTGTGGTTCAGCTAGACTTTTAATCTTTATTTCTTGAGTCTTTTGAACCTTCCTCCTTCCTTTAGGAGGGAGTGTTTCAATTTTAGAAATTTGCAAAATTGTGTGTCTGTGTGTGTGTGCGCTCAGGACCAAATCCTCCTCAAATTCCCCCTATCCACCACCACCAGACACCCTTGCTTATCACTCTGCTACTTAAACCCTTTTGTCTGCCAAGCCACATCCCAGATGCCCCTTTCTGATACACAGCACCCTTGCACAAGTCTGAAATTTACCCCATGTCCAGACCTCAAAAGACCTCTGGACATGCCCTCCAGGAGGACTCCAAGTATGTCCCATCCCACCCTCTATTCTGTAGCTAGTCACAACCCAGCAAGAAGCTGGGCCCAACCATCATCCTCAGGGGCTGCTCTCCGAATCTCGGCTTCTTCTGCAATGTATTGCCTGGAACATCAAATCACACCACCTAGAGCTGACTTCTGAAGGTGGTCAGCACACAGGTGGCTTTGCAAGCCAGAAGATTTTTCCCAAGTGTTGAGATTCCAGGCATGTGCCACCTCTCTCTCTCTCTCTCTCTCTCTCTCTCTCTCTCTCTCTCTCTCTCTCTCTCTCTCTTTTCTTCTTTGGTTTTTTTTTTTTTTTTTTTTTTCCGAGACAAGGGTTTCTCTGTGTAGCTGTGTAGCTTTGGTGCTGTCCTGGATCTCTCTCTGTAGCCCAGGCTGGCCTTGAACTCACAGAGATTCACCTGACTCTGCCTTCCGAGTGCTGGGATTAAAGGAGTGTGCCACCACCGCCCAGCCCCACCACACTCTCTTTACCAAGGGTTGGAAGTAGAACCCAAGACATCACACATGTTTAATAAGCACTCTACCAACTGAGCCACATTCCTAACCCAAACCAGTAGATTTTGTGGTGGAATCAGTGTGGCTAGCCCATCAGGATGGTGTTGGTGTACTGATTTGGTAGCCAAGAGCCCCTCAACACAGACTTACTTAGAGCCCTGCCCATCTTCATCCACTCATGGCGGACATGACTAGTCTTGCCCCACACTGCTCTGCGGCTGTGGGTTGAACTTAAGCAAAACTCTACGTGCTCTCTGCAGCAGTCCTGCCTGCCTTGACCCTGACACCCTCCTCCAGCCGGCCCCTGCTGGGGGTATTTCACACACCCTTGTGACTGTTGTTCACTTGGAGTGCTCACTCTCAGTCTGTGTGCCTGGCTCTCCAGTACCGCAGACCCCCTGGCTTAACTGTCCCTCCCAGGGACCGCTACTCTGATCCTTCCCCTCTGGACACGTCTTCTGCCACAGTGTATACCCTGTACCACTGTTGTGTGTTTCCATGGCTTATCTGTGGCCTCTCTCCATTAAGCCTAGGAAGGCAGGGCCTTGTGTCCTCCCTGTGGAGTACCTCAGGTCAGGACACCAGCTCAGTGATGCTGCCCATGGTGTGAAGTGACGGGGGTGGGGGTGGGGGTTGAGAGCAGCAGCAGTCCTGGGGGAAGGGGAGCTGAAGCAGGCTGTATGGGTAGACGGGCAGTGAATCTAGGAGTGGGTGGGACTAGTGAGATCAGGCTCAGCTGGGCTGGGGGTCGGGAGACAAGACATAGGGTGAGGGGCTTCAAGTGGCTGGGGGAGGGCTTGGAGAGAAGTTGGGGCCTTGGACAGGATGGAACTGGCAGAGATCAGCAAAGTAGGGTGGGGCTGGGAGAAGCTGGGGCCTTGGACAGGATGGCGGGTGGAGCCTGGTAGGACGGTAGACCAGGTACTGTGGATTGGGACTGGAGCAGCGGGTGGATGGAGTGGGTAGGACTCAGTGAGGGAAGACTGGTGGTGGATGGGATGGAGTCGGGGTAGGGGTGGCGTGGGTGAGAGAGGCCTTGGGAATGCTCAGTAGCCACTGCCTCACCTCCAGGCACCGCAGGGGTGATGATCTCTCTGAGCCGGATCCTCACTAAACTGCTGCTCCCAGATGAGCGGGCCAGCACCATCATCTTCTTCCTGGTCTCCGCGGGCCTGGAGCTGCTGTGCTTCCTGTTGCACCTGCTGGTGCGGCGCAGCCGATTTGTACTCTACTACACCACACGGCCCCGCGACAGCCGCCCCATCCGGGCAGGTTACCGAGTGCACCACGATGTCGCATCAGGAGACATCCACTTTGTAAGTGCGGTGGTCTGGCCTGGCCTCATTCTCCCACACAGGTGTCTGAATATGATCTCAGGCTGCAGGCTTGCTTCTGTACTCTGAGACATTCCATCCTGTGGGCTGTTTCAGCCTTCCAGAGCACCATGGAGAGTCTGTGACCCTCCACCAGCTGTGGCATCCCACATCTGTGGCCCAAGACTCTCTTCAGCTCCTGTGACCAACCTGCTAGGACACCCTGTTGGGACAGCGGGAGGTGATGGTTTTTCAGCTATGGCCAGAGAGAAGAGCCCAGGGTGTGTGGCAAATCTCCAAAGCCTGATGGGGGAGAACCCCAGGGCCATGAAAGTGGGGTCCAAAGAAGTCCAATAGATGGAAGGCAAGGGAATCCTGTGATGAACTCCCTTCCGTCACAGCTCAGGGGTGCTCCAAGGGTAGCCTCAATACCCACCCCGTGAGTGGTTGGCTGTAGCCTGGGAAGGCCAATTCACAGTTCTGGAAAGCTAGAGTGCCCTCTGGTGGTTATATGCTGCATACCACCTCCGCTCTCACCCACCTCAGGGCTCGGAGGAGGGAGGCTACTGATGGTGACTGCTAGCTGGGTGGAGGGAAAGACGACAGGTAAGCATGGCCCTTGATACGGAAGTGCACACAGTAGGCGCTGACTGAATGTCTGGATGACTGTGGCTATACCATTTGCCCTGGGTACCTGGCCCATGACTCCCATCATCCCCTTCTACCCAGGAGCACCAAACCCCATCCCTGTCCAGCAGCAGGTCCCCGAAGGACAGCCCAGCCCACAGCAACAGTGGGGCCTACATGCGTTTTGATGTGCCTCAGCCACGAGTCAAACGAAACTGGCCCACCTTCAGAGGTCAGTATGAGGCACTGTGGGGCTGTCACCCAGGCTTGAGACATCAGGGGACCCATGAACACCACCCTCTAACACGCCTCAATCCCCCTAGCCCTGCTGTTGCACCGGTACGTTGTGGCGCGGGTCATCTGGGCCGACATGCTGTCCATTGCGGTGACCTACTTCATTACACTGTGCCTGTTTCCTGGCCTGGAGTCCGAGATCCGCCACTGCGTGCTGGGCGAGTGGCTGCCCATCCTGGTCATGGCTGTGTTCAACCTGTCAGACTTTGTGGGCAAGGTGAGACACAGGGTGGCTTTGGGGAGTCCCAGGAAGGCTCTGGTCTTTCTGGGGCAACCCCAGACTGAGGGTTCATGTGAGTTCCAGGTGGGGAGGGTGGAAGTCATGGAGTACTGGCATCTCTAACCCTGACCTGTGGAGTATAGCCCCTGCCTGGTTTCTCTGGCGTCAAGTGCATTTCAGGCTAGAATCAACCCCAGTTCTCCTGCCTCATGGTCACTAGTGGATCCCTCTGAGGATGATACAGGCACAGGCTGCTAGCTGAGCAGCACATCTGTCACACAAGTAGAAGGGATTGGTGGTCAGAGGTGGAATGGGACCCCAGCCACCCTGCAGCTCAGATGAGCCATGTCTCTTTGTGGCCAGTTTTGCTGTTACTGTGTTTTATGAAGTATGGAGGATGAGACCCAGGGCCTTGCCCTTTTCATTTGACCACTGAGCAACCCTATCCCCCACCGCCCCCTCAGAAATGCTCTAGAATCCCCCAGTGAGGTGTTGGGGGAGTGGCTTAGCAGCAGAGTGCTTGCCTAGCACATTCCAGGTCTCATCCCCCATCACCAGTACTGAAGAGGGAAAAAAGTACATGCAATGCTTTGGAGGGCCTTGCAGAGTGAGCTGGATGGAGCACGGTGCCAGGGGACAGGCTGTAGCTTGAGTGTCTGGTAGAGAGGCAGGCTCCTGGCTCAGTGGGTGACTCACACTCCCTGTTACCTGCAGATCCTGGCGGCCTTACCCGTGGACTGGCGGGGCACTCATCTGCTGGCCTGTTCTTGCCTTCGTGTGGTCTTCATCCCCCTCTTCATCCTGTGTGTCTACCCCAGTGGCATGCCTGCCCTCCGCCACCCTGCCTGGCCCTGTGTCTTCTCGCTGCTAATGGGCATCAGCAATGGCTACTTTGGCAGTGTGCCCATGATCCTGGCAGCCGGTAAAGTGAGCCCCAAGCAGCGGGAACTGGCAGGTAAGACTCACTGGCCTCAGGGACACCCAGGGCTCCCTTTTGATAGCCTAGTGCCCTTCTAGAAAGGAAACTGAGGCCTGGAGAAGCCAAGGGGAGCCAGTGAGTGAGAAAATATATTTGGTCCCAAGGGTTAAGTGACAAGGAAGTTGTAGGTATGAGGACATCTGTAAGTAACGTCTTTATTTCGTTCATTCATTCATTCATTCATTCACTCATTCTGCTACTACTTGGGGAGCCTGTATGTCTGGCACTCTCCTGGGCAGTGGAGACATGATGCCGCCCACATTTGCAGGGTTACAGTCCTGAGATGGAGACAGCCAATAAACAAAGAGATAACAAACAGATGGGATATGTTTCACGGCGGTAAGTCCTAGGAGTTATGTTAGAGAAGTGGGGGCAGATACAGGGATTGGGGGGGGGTATGGTATAATGTGAACAATCTTGCAAGATTTTACTGAGGAGGTGGCTTTTGAGCAAAATCCTGGAGGAAGAAGTGAGGGAGACAGGTACGGGAAGCTGCCAGAAATGGCATCCAAGCAGAAGGAGCCATATGTGCAAAGGTCCCACGCACCTGCCTTTGATCTCCCAGTGAGGCCAGGTGGAGGCCAGGTGGACGGAGAGGGAGCAGACAGGGATGAAGTTATTCAAAAACGTCTGCAGTGGTCCAGGCCTGAGGACAGGCTTGTGTGGAGGTGGGGGAAGGGCTGGTATTAGAACCTGTCTCAGTGGTTCTCAGGGTTAGCTGATAGATGGAGAGATGAGGTCTAAGAGAGTCAAACTTCCAGTTTTGGGGCCTCCTGCTGAAGGTGAGGCTGGTATTGCCATGGACTGATAGGGAAGTGAAGGAAGGGGCATCCAGGTCAGATGTGGGGCATACTGAATTGTCCCCAAGAAGGAGACAGCTGGAGGCAGGAGGCAATAGATAAAAATGGAAAGAAGCCAGGCCTGATGGGTGTAGGCCTGTCATCTAGCTCCTCAGGAGGCTAAGGCAGGAGGATTCCTGATTTGAGGTAAATGAGAACACTTTCAAAATAAAAAAAGTAAAAAGAGGCCAGAAAATGTAGCTCCGTGGTAGAACCCCTGCCTAGAATCCCCTAGTGAGGGGCTGGGGTGTGGCTCAGTGGTAGAGCACCTGCCTAGAATCCCCTAGTGAGGGGCTGGGGTGTGGCTCAGTGGTAGAGCACCTGCCTAGAATCCCCAGTGAGGGGCTGGGGTGTGGCTCAGTGGTAGAGCACCTGCCTAGAATCCCCAGTGAGGGGCTGGGGTGTGGCTCAGGGGTAGATAATTGGCTTAGTTTGTGAAAAGCTACATATTCTATCTCTAAGACTGGAAAGAAAGAAAGAAAGAAAGAAAGAAAGAAAGAAAGAAAGAAAGAAAGAAAGAAAGAAAGAAAGAAAGAAAGAAAGAAAGAAAGAAAGAAAGAAAGAAAGAGAAAGAAAGAAGAAAGGAAGAAAGGGAGAGAGAGAGAGGGAGGGAGGGAGGGAGGGAGGGGAGGGAGGGATGGAGAGAAGGAAGAGAATGAAGAAGGAAGGGAAGGGAAGGGCAGAGAAGTAGGCAAGACCTCAGGGACTCCAGTGAGATCACTCCTAAAAGACCCAAAATTGAGACAGTGGGTTTCTAGGGGAGGAGTACTTAACACAGGATGTCACAGGCTTTTGGGCACTGACAGTTGTCACCATAGTGCACACCCGAGAAGCCATGGCCACAGAAATTGTCCAGCACAGTGTGGCCTCGGCTCCCATGGCTGCTCTTCGCCCCTTACTCAGGTCAGGTCACTCTTGCCCACAGGAAACACCATGACTGTGTCCTATATGTCGGGGCTGACCCTGGGCTCTGCTGTTGCCTACTGCACCTACAGCCTCACCCGTGACGCCCACAGCAGCTGCTTCCAAACAGCCACCGCCAATGACTCCATCCCCGTCGGCCCCTGAGCCAGACCCACCTGACCCTGCCCACTGCCCAGGGAGGGCTGCTCAGGCCAGCCACCCCAAGGCCTGAGGACCCTCCCCACCCTTGCCTCAGTGCCTGCGGGGTCCTGGCCGCCTCCTAAGCCACTAAAGCCACCTCGCCACTTCGTTCCAGCTGTCCACTGCAGTTGGAACATGTCTTCACCACCCTGGACACCGCCTACCCATGTGTTCTGTGTTTGATCAGACAACTGCTCTTCATCCTCTACGTCCAGAGGCCCAACATTTGTCCTGTCAGCATGATGGGGTTATTCAGACTCAAAGCCATCCAGAATGGCTGACCACAAGTCTGAGTGACTCCCTTCCCTATGACCCCGCTGTGGGGTCTGCTGCAAAGGTCCCTTGGTCTTCAATGTCGTTTTCACTTATTGGGTAGGTGGTACATCCTCATGAGTGTTAGAAATCTTGAAGGAAAGGGGCAGTCCCTCGTCCCATTTTCTCCCCTTCTTAGACACTTCACACACACACACACACACACACACACAGAGAGAGAGAGAGAGAGAGAGAGAGAGAGAGAGAGAGAGAGAGAGAGAGAGAGGAGAGAGAGAGAGAGAGAGAGAGAGAGAGAGAGAGAGAGAGAGAGAGAGAGCGCATTAAGTGTGGAAAACTCATTCCTGGGTCTACACAGGCCTCCCGTAGTCATAGCTGCAGAGCTGACCTGGGTGTACCCACCTGAGGTAGAGGACTTCGCCCACGCACCCCCCTAGAGCACAGGCTAAGGGTCATGCTTAACAGGGAGGTCCTCCCATTTCCTCCCCAGCGCCACTCAACCTATCCATAATGCAAGACAGCCGAGATCCACTCGTGACCTAGGCCACCCCGCCCCTGTCCATTGAGAATCAAGTAGTAACATGACCCACTTGAAACCCTGGCAAATGACAGTGAGCTGGGGAGTGGGGTCACTGGGTGGTGGGGTTGGCTGTGGGGCCTCTGGCCAAAGATGGCTTTTGCTGAGCCAGGACACTTGCCTCTCTGCACACTCTGGCCCCAGCTGTGACCACCCTGTACCAACCCCTGCTGTGTCCCGTCTACCTATGTGTCCTCTGACTACCGCACTGGCCATTAAAGATGGCAGAGACTGCCCACTGCTGTCCCTCACTGGGTGTTTGTGGGGGGAGTGGGGGGAACTGAGCCACTGGGGGTAGGGTGGGGAGATTAAAATGGGGCCCTGGTGGATTGTCTTCTCCACAATGCTGAGACCTTTATGGTCCCACCTATGAAGCAGCCCCACCTGCCCTGAGCTAGGTGTTTTTAGAGCGGATGGTTGGTCAGGGGCCTGTTCTTCGTGCCTAGTGCTGACCATCTGGAGCTTGCGTTGGCCCCTAGTGACCATTGGCCCCATGAGGATTCCCATCTGGTGCATTGGAAGAAGAGCTCAGAAGGGAGTGATTTGGTCCAGGAGGTGGGTTGCTCAGGAATGGAGTCTTCCTGTTGCAGTCTCTCCAGCTCTGGTGATGATTTGGAGTCTCTCTCTCTCTCCTCTCTCTCTCTCTCTCTCTCTCTCTCTCTCTCTCTCTCTCTCTCTCTCTCTCTCTCTCTCTCTCTCTCTCTGTTATGCATGTATATGTGCAGAGACCAGAGGAAGACCCCCAACATCTACTGTCACTGTCACATCCCCTCTGCCTTATCTAGTCTCTCACCACAGCTGCTCCTCAACATTTTAGGCTAGACTGGCTGGCCAGCAAGCTCCTGGAATCTGCCCACTACCACCCACTGGCTGTATCGTACTTTCTTTTTTTTTTTTTTTGAGTTCTGGGGATTTGAACTCAGTCCTCATGCTTGTATAGCACTCACTGAGCCACCTTGCAAGGACCAGAAGCATCCTTTCACTGCTCTGTTCCTGGAGACCCAAGGAATGGGCTGGGAAAGTGGGGCGTTGGAGGAGGGCCACCTCAGTCCTATAGCCTTGGGCCCTCACATGGTGTGCAACCCTTCTGGGTCCTAGCAGGGCAGCCTTATGAATCAAGACCGGGATGGTGGTGATGTCATAGGGACCACCAGATGACAACAGAGTGACTCTTCCCATCCACCATGTTACTCAGTCTCCCTGCTCAACCTAATACCTGTCACCCCCACCCCCAACCCCTTCCCCGGCTGTGATGTAGAAAAGCCCAGAATGAGGGCTGCAGCTATCTATGCAGATTCACATTTGGGGTTGGCAATGGCCAGCATCCAGTCCGTCAATCCAGCTTCTCCAGGGCACAGAACTGTTACCGTGACCCATCCATATGTGGGCTTGAGCCCACAGGCCGTAGGCCATCCTGCTTGCTTATTTGGCTGGAGTGGCTAGCCATGGAGGCTGCCCTCCCTTCCCTGCCCTGCGATCCTGAGGGCACCACCATGCTTGTTCCTTTCCTAGGATGGAACTCGGGCAATTTACCGACAAACTCTCCATCCTGTAGCTCTTAATTTTTTTTCAAGATTTACTTTGCCTACATATGTATCTGTGCACCAAGTGATCCCTGGTCAGAACAGGGTGTCAGGTCCCTTGGAACTGAGTTACATACAGTTGTGACCTGCCATGTGGGTGCTGGGTACTGAGCCTGGACCTTCCGCAAGAGCAACAAGTGCTCATAATGATTGAGCCAGCTCTCCAGCCCCTAGCTCTTGAATTTTAAAAAAGACAGACCATCCCGGCTTCCAGAACTTTCTGAAATGCTTGACCTAGTCCATTCATCTCTGTGCCTAGTAGAGCAGCTCCAGGGTGCACCCTGACTTTTGCCCCTGGCATGTGGGGCTCCTCCAAACTGACCCCACCATCCCAGGCTCCCAAATAAGCCACTCCAAGCCATAGTATTTTTCCAATTAAATTTTTTCTTTTCTTTCTTTTCTTTTCTTTTTTTTTTATGAAAAAGATCACACAGAATTTGCCAACAAACAAAATTCCAAAAGAAATGTTAAAAAAAAAAATCAGGAAACAGTAATTACTCCCCCCCCAAAACAAAACAAAACAAAACCGAAGTCTGGCTTTTCCTTCCTTCAAGATTGTCTGCTCAAAGCCTCCGGGGACCCCACTGGGGTCTGGCAGGCACAGGGGGGCTGGTTAAGTGCTTCGGGCTGAGCTGGGGGCTGGGTTTGGGGCCCCTCTGTCTATCTCCATCTCTCGTCCATTTGGGGGCACATACAGTACACATGGGCAGGGGTGAGGGTGCAAGGGAGTTGGGGGGAGGCATAAAGCCGGTGCTAGACACTCACAATCTAACAGGAAATAAAAAATAATATTCTGCACGTCAGAATGTGTTTTTTTTTATAATTTCATAGCTATTTTTCACAGTTTTAAAAAGTTTATATATATATTTATATATATTTATCTTTATATATATAATTAAAAAGTTGACTCCATTTAAAGGTGTATGATACAGGGGCAGGCTACAATAAACTGTACAGGTAACCTTTCGGATCCTCCTGGTGGAGGGGGCCGGGCGGGCCGTGCCGGGCGTGGGCGCGGGTTTCAGCACCATTGGGGTTTTCTGTAGTGTAAGGGTCTGGGCTGGGGGGCCCACCAGGTATGGTGATGCTCCTGGGCTGCCCTCCCCTGCCTTGTTCCCCAAGTCCAGGCTGTCCTGAGAGGGTGGAGGCCGGGCATGCAGGCACCCAGATGCCCAGTGATTGGTGAAGCTGGCTGGCGTTGGGGCCCTCCGGCCCATGGTGGAAGGCCTTCGATGGGCTCCGTGCTGGGTGTGGCTGAACTCTGTACCAAGCATCGGTTTGGGTCCTTGGAACTCTCCCTCACCCCATCCACAGAATCAAAGTCTACACAGGCCCAGAGCTCGGAGGGCAGCCTCATTAAGCGCATACAAAGTGCTGGAGGGAAGTCCCCTCTGAGATGACCCTGACGGGACAGCAGAGCCGGACCCTGATAGCTGGATGTGGGGGGTGGGGATGGGGGAGGTGTCTCAGCATGAGGGCACCAGGGGATGACCAGAAAGGGTCTAGAGATGTGTGCACATGTGCGCACACACGTGCATGCATACGGGCACACACATGTACACACTCGCACTTGCCTGGGGCGTCCACCTGGTCACATGCACACGCCCACGAGCACACTGGCATGCACACAACACACATGGTCCCGCGCCATGGCAGTGGTGGGGAGGGGTCTCTATGGGCCCCGCTGGGTAGGGGGCACTCAGCAGAGCACAGGCACGCCATCTGTAGAGAAGATCATGCCTGTGGTGGGCTCATAAGTGCCCGCGAGGTAGTACAGGCCCTCGCTGTCCTGGTACTTCTTGGTCTTTAGCATCTGCTCATACTGCTCCAGGCCCACCACCAGGCACTTGTGGGACACTGTCTGAACGTCGTTCTCATCCACATGGGAGGACTGGTACAGGGCACGCTGCGGGGACACAGTGTCGGTGTTAGGGACTGGAGGGAACCCTTCTGGATCAAGGGGGACCCCGGGATGCTTTAAAGGTACAGACCTGGAGACCGAGATATGGCGATAGAGATGGAAAAAGATGGAAACAAAAAGAGACAGAGCAAGAGTCGGAGAGACTGAGACTGAGAGAGACCAAGAGACAATGACAGAGAGACAGAGACCACAGGAGATGAAGAGAGAAGAGAGAAACAGAGATGGCAAGAGGAGACAGTGCCCCAAAGTAAGAATGGACACATGGCCTGTGCAGACTCCTTACAAGCAGCAAGTTATGAGGACCCGAGTTCAGATCTCCAGAACTCACATAAGCAGCAGGTGGGTGTGTCGGCCCACCTGTAATTCCAGCCTCAGATGACAGAGACAGGGGACCTCTGGAGCAAGCTGGCTAGTAAGATCTGGGTTTGCCGATCAAGGAAGATGCCCAGTGCCGACCCTGGGCCTCCACCCACGCCCACACCCACACGCACACTCCCCACCATGGGTGTGAACTTTCGTATATGCAGACACACAGAAAAGAAATAAAAATGAGAGAAACAACACAAGAGGGACAGATGTGCAGATTCAGGGAGCAGGTGGGACAGAGAAAGGGACCCCAGTAGCTCAGAGCCACAGACACAAGAGGGAGAGACTTGGCGGGGCAGAGCAGAAAGTTTACAGTCCACCCCATCTGGACAGAGCCGATACCCCAGCACCAGCCCACCGCTGCCTTCTTACCTCCATAAAGTCCTTCCTCTGGCTGGAGGCCCGCAGGGCTGCAGGGAGACTGCGCCCCGACTTCTGGTCCCAGTGCTGGGGGGATAGATGATGGGATAGGGTTAAGTCTGAGCCTTGTTTTACCTCCACCTGAGATCTCTGGCTGACTATACAAGCTCCCTTGGACTCAACCTCCTCACTTGTAGGGCTTGTTCTTAGCATCCAGATGCCCAGCCTCAAGCTGTGTGATGGTTAGTTTTTAACTGTCAATTTGACACAATCTAGAATTATCTGGGAAGAAAGTCTCAATACGGCGCCCTCTAGGTAGGTTGGGGTGTGGGTACCTCTGCTGGGGTTTATCTTGATCTTGTTAATTGAGGTGAGAAGACCCAGCCCACTGTGGGCAACACTATTCCCTGCACAGGGAACCTTGGACTGTATGAGTAGAGGGAGCGAGCTGAGCACTAAGCATGAATGCATTCATTCTCTCTGCCCCGGCTGTGGATGTGATATGACCAGCTGTCCCCACAGAGATGGACGGTAACGTAGAACCGTCAGCTAAAAGAAAGCCCTTACTCCCCTATGTTGCTTTCTGTCAGGGTATTTTAGCACACCAACAGAACCATGGGTTCTGCCTTTCAACAACCATGGGTCTGCCTTTATGTACCAGGGTCTCTCCCAGTTCCCAGCAGGGAAAGGCTCACCTGGCCCTCGTGGAACTGTTTGCCCGGGCTGGTCTCTTCCGGATGGTAAAACCATTTCACACGAACCACCATGTTGTTGCCCCATGACTCCCACATGCTCTGGATCCGGCCAATGTAGGGCAGGTTGGGGCGGCCAGCCGACAGGAAGACCGCACAGTCCCCAATTCGGATCATCTCCTTGCCTCGAACGATGGCTTTGTAGAAGAGCTTGCGAGCCTTGCCCTTCATGCCTCGCCGCTGTAGGATGTGTTAGTCAGGGACCAGAGCCCAGCACTGTGCCCAGCCCCGTGGAGTCTCATGCCAGGCACCCCACCAGCCAGGCCCTGGCTGGGCAAGCCTGGATTCCCTCATCCTGGACCTAAGCACCTGCCACCGATACTGGGGGTCTGCACGGAATGGATGCCTTAGCTTGAGTTTGGAAGCCCCAACCCCACCCCGAGTTCACCCACTGAGAGCTTATTGAAGGACCAGCTGGTGGCGCTACTGAGGGAGTGGAACTGTTAAGAGCTGGTGCCAAACCAGGAGGAAGCAGGTCACTGGAGGTACAGCCTTAAAGGAGCTCTCAGGCCTCTGTTTCCTGGCAGCCAAGAGATGAGCAGTTCTGCCACACCATGTGCTCCTGCTTTAGCTCAGACCCAAGCAATCAAGCCAGAGCTGGCAGATGGACACAAAGACCCAAGCAGTAGAGCCAGAGCCAGCAGATGGACACAATGAGCCATAACGAGTTTCCTCTTCACAAGTCATCTCAAGTGTTCTCTCATAGCAACAAAAGCTGTCTGCTACACCCCTCTTCGTTTTTAGAGGCAGGGAGTGTGCGCATGTGTGCATACACATGTAATGGGTGTACATTCAGGTGCACATGTGTGCATGTGAGGTGCAGGTGTGTGGCGGCCATAGGTGTCTTCCTCTTTTGCTCTCCATCTTACCTATTTTTTTTTTAAAAATATACTTATTTTGTTTATGTATGTCTTTGTGAGTGTTTGTGCACATGTGTGTGCAGATGCCCACAGAAGCAAGAGAAAGGTTTCAGATCCTTTGGAACTAAAGTTTTACTGGTGTTTGGGAGCCGCCAATGTAGGTGCTGTGGTTCAAACTCTGGGCCTCACAACGGAGCTAAATGCTTTAGTAATTTCTGAGCCTTTCCTCCAGCCCTGGCACCCTTTCTTTTCTTTTCTTCTTTTGTTTTGTTTTTGTTTTTTTAAACAGAGTCTCACTATGTAGCCCTGGCTGTCCTGGAACTCTCTATGTAGACCAGACTAGCCCTGAACTCACAGAGCTCCTCCAGCCTCAGCCTGCAGAGTGCTGAGATTAAAGGCACATGCCACCATTCATGGTGCCACCTTATTTTTTGAGATAGGATCTCTCACTGAACCTGGATTAATCCATCTGCCACTGAAAATTCGGGAGGGATGGGAGAAGGGAGAGGGGCAGGCAGGAAAGGAGGGGAGGGGAGAGGGGCAGGCAGGAAAGGAGGGGAGGGGAGAGGGGCAGGCAGGAAAGGAGGGGAGGGGAGAGGGGCAGGCAGGAAAGGAGGGGAGGGGAGAGGGGCAGGCAGAAAAGGAGGGGAGGGGAGAGGGGCAGGCAGGAAAGGAGGGGAGGGGAGAGGGGCAGGCAGGAAAGGAGGGGAGGAATGGAGGGGCGCCCACAAAGTGCCCCCTTCCCAAACAGGCCTCATTCTGACATCACTGCCCCCCAACCTCTCCAGCCTCCCTGAACCTAGGAGCCGATACCACACACAAGCCAGGGTCTCCCCGAACCCCAAGGGAGGTCACCAAGTACCCTCCCCTCCCCCCCGCCACTGTCACTGTTAATTCCCAACTCCTAAACCTGTCAGGGTAACATAAGGGTGTAGAAAAGAACTTCCAACCAATGGGAGCATCTCCTCGGAGCTGTTCACACAGCCTGGGAACCCTGGTCTAACCATGTGGCTGCTAAGAACAAGCCCAGGGTGGGTCCGTGGACAGGGAAACCACACACACAAGCCTGGCTACCAAGGTTCAGTTATGGATTGCCCCCAAAGGCTCTGGATTAGGTCATGGCTGTCCAGGATGGGGTTACTAAAAGTGGTGAGGATACAGCAAGGCGGGGCTATCGAGGTTATAGGTCACTAAGGTTAGTAGGTCACTAAGGTATGCCCTCAAGGGGATTCAAGGCCTAGGACTCTCTCTCTTTTTCTTTGCTTCCTGGACACGGTATGGGAAGTTTAGTCCCACATATGCCTCTCCACTATGGCACCCAGCACTTGGCCAGAGACTAAAGATAATGGTGTCTAGCACTGGTCCTGGAGTCCAGCTGGCAGAGTGCTCACCATGCACACCCAAAGCCCTGGGTTCCATCCTCAGTATGCCATAAACTGGGCATGGTAGTATATGCCTGTAATCCCAGCACTCAGGAGACAGAGGCAGAAACTCAAGTTCATCCTTGGCTATGCACAGAGTACTTTGTCATTTAGGAGGGTAAGCTAAGTGACACACTGGAGCTCAGGTATGGGGTGGACTGTTCATCAGGAGGGCTGTTACCATACTCCACATGGAAGCTTCCAGAATAGCTGCTGACAATACCCTTGACTGAGAAGTGAATGTACACATGTACCTTGCCCCATATATATTGCATGCATGTACCTACAGACACATATGACTTTATTCCTGTGTGCAGTGTTCATGTGTCTATGGTCTATTTATGATTGTTACTTTTCTCATTGCTGACCAAATACCTGACAGATTAAAAAGAAGAAAGAAGAGAAAGCTTTGAAAAAGGGAGGAGATTTGCTTTGGGCTCATGTTCTCAGAGGAGCTAGTCCATGGTTGTTTGACCCTACATGCTGGGGCAGCCCACGTGGTAATGAGAGAATGAGGTGGAGGTAAGCTGTTCACTTCACAGCTGAACAGGAAAACAGGGAATGATCAGCGCTAACATATACTCAGGACCCACGCCCCAGTGACCTACTTCCTTTAGTCAGGGACCACCTTCCCCAAGTTTCTACATCATCAGACATGGTGCCACTATAGTGGATGAAGTATTCAGAACATGACAGTGTGTGGCTAGTGGGGATGGGATGAGATTTGGCATGCTTCCACTCAATTCATAATAGCACCCGTGCATGCACATTGTGTGCCTGAATGTACGTCCATGTGAGCACTTGGTGCCCCTGCACAAGCAGATATGGGCACGTGCGTACACATCCATGTATACTCTTTGTACATGTAGGTGAGTAGATGGGAGACAGTGAGGGTGGGGAGTGCTTGGAACCTGCTCCTGGAAGACCAGCCCTGACTGTCAGGATAGAGGTGGGACCCATGACCCCTGGCCCACCACACTAGGGCTTTTAGCTCAGGGGCTATACCGGGTCTGAGCCAGGCAAAAGGTGTTGACTCGAGTCACTTGCTGATAAGAAACAGCCTTCAGTTCTCTGACCTTGAGGTTTAAAAGCAGCTGACATTGAGGCAGGTACAATGATGAGCAGGCTAGCTGCTGAAGGGCTTGTAAGGGCCCTCTCTTTCTGGCCTGAGCACCACAGGAGGGCCTGTGTGGGTCCCAGTGTCCATAACTTGAGCTCCAAAGGGAAGGTTGTGGAACAGGTTGGGCAAGGCCATGCTATCTATACAGGACATGGACTCTGGACTAAAATGGATTTTGGAACCCAGGGTGCTTTTCTGGACCTCAAGACTAACCCCACCCACGGTTCCCTTCCAGGAAGTTTACCTGAGTGGGCTTGCCAAACCACTTCCAAAGCTGCCGGGCGGGTAGGAAGGCAGCAATTTTAGGCCGGTTCTCCACTGATGGCAGACGCTGCCGCTTGGCCAGCTCCTTGGTGGTAGGCAGGTGCACGCCTTCTCTCTTCTTGGGTCGGCTCTTGGCCCCAGCCCCAGCCTGGGTCTTGGGTTGCAGAGTCTGCTGGGGCTGGGGTGGGGGCTGGGGCGGTGGCTGGGTGACAGGGGGCGCCTTCTTGCCTGGGGAGTGAGCTGAGGAGCGTGCCTTGCTAGGTGGCTTGGACACCTTGGTGGGGAGCGCTGGCTGCGTGGAGGGACTGGCTGCGGGTGCAGGGGTTGCTTCATCATCTGAGCTACAGGAAGAATCCTCGTCTGTGGTGGAAGAGGAGGAGGAGGAGGAAGAGGAGGAAGAGGAAGAGGAGGAAGAAGAGGAGGAAGAGGAAGAAGAGGAGGAGGAGGAAGAGGAAGAAGATGAAGAGGAAGAGGAGGAAGAGGAGGAGGAGGAGGCAGGAGAAGATGCCCTGGAGCTGGCAGCACTGCAGGTCCGGCCCCCTGCACCCCGGCTGGCCTCCCTGCTCTTCTCAGTGTCTTCCTCGCCTTCTGTTTCAGAACCGCTGCTGCTGCTGCTGCTGCTGCTGCTACTGCTGCTGCTGCTGCTGCTGCTGCTACTGCTGCTGCTGCTGCTGCTGCTACTGCTGCTAGTGGTCTCCGACTCCTCGGCCCCATCTTGCTCAGCCTGGGCCTTGTCTGGGCTTTTGGAGTTGCCAGAATCCTCTAAAGGAAGCCCCGGCCCGGGCTCCTGAGTGAGGTCTCCCTCCAGAGCCTTGGGCCAGGTGGCCTTGGGCTCACTGTTGCCAACAGCTGGTGAGTAGCTACCCAGGCTGAGCAACCCCGTGGATTCTGGCCAACCCCCGGGCCCTGGATCTTCCCGCAGGAGCAGAGCCTCTTTGGCCTTCTTGCTTTTGGGGGACATGACCCCCTCGTGGTCCAGTTTGACAAGCAGTTCGTCCTCTTCCCCTGGCCTCCGGGGACCTTTGGCACCTGACCCCTCGGCAGCCCGAGCCTTCTTGGGTTTGGGGCGAGTGGCAGGCATGGTGACAGGCATGTTGATGAGTGGGGCAGCAGTGGGGGCTGGTAGCTCCCCAAAGGGCTCAGGAGCTGGGCAGCTGGAGAAGGTGGGTGGTGCGGGACTGGGTTGTGCAGAGACTGAGCGAGCTTTGGGGCCTCTGGCCCGCTTGTCCACTGGTTCTGGGGGACTCTTCTTGGAACTTTGGGTGTTGATGGGCTCCAGGGCCAAGGGAGCACTGGGGACCTCATCCGTGGCAGCCCCTTCCTCCAGGACAACAGCTCTGTCTAATAGAGAGACCACAACTAGAGGTCAAAGGTGGAACTTCCTGCTCGATGAGCTGGGATCCTGGTCAGAAAGCCCCACAGTAGGTCCTTCAAACGCTTGCCAATTTCTCTAAGCAGTAGGTGAACCCAGGAAAAACTGCCCAGCAGCACAGAATTCTCACAGGACAGAGAGCGGTCTATTTATGGGAAGCCCTGAGCCCCAGCATCTGATTCCCACAGTGGTCTCATGCCCATCCTCCCAGACCAGGGATAACTTACCACCCTTGGCTTTGGCACTGGGTTTCCGTCCTCGCCCTCGCGGCTTTGCCCCTGTGGCCTCCTGGGGTGCTGTGGCAGCCCCTTCTTTGCCTTCCCCAGTGTCTTTGCTGGTCTTCCTGCTACGGCGTTTTGCACTGGGCACTAGGAGAGCCGGGGATGGCTCAGCACCTACAGGACAAAGCAGACAGTGGCTCAGGTTCTACTGACCAGGCTTTTTGGCATGCAGGCAGAATACCCTGCAGCCAACCCACGTTAGGGAGCTCAGCGGTAGGGTCTAGAGTCCTCCAATGATGGAGGTGTGGCTCCATGGTAGAGCTCAGGGGACTCCCTGAGCAGAAGATTCCTGCCCACCCACCAGCATCCAGAGCTTCAGATCTGAAGTGAGGGGCTGGGGTGTGGCTCAGTGGTAGAGCACCTGCCTAGAATCCCCCAGTGAGGGGCTGGGGTGTGGCTCAGTGGTAGAGCACCTGCCTAGAATCCCCCAGTGAGGGGCTGGGGTGTGGCTCAGTGGTAGAGCACCGGCCTAGAATCCCCCAGTGAGGGGCTGGGGTGTGGCTCAGTGGTAGAGTGCCTCGCTAGCTTGTACAAGACGCTGGCTCCATCCCTAGCAATGCAAATCAAGAGAGAACCAAATGCCAAACTGGGCCCAGAGAACCTGGGCAACAATAAGCAGGTAGAATATGCTACTGGGTAGTCAGGCAAGGGTCTGGGTGTGTGGGCCCAGCTGGGGCTTCAGACACCCCCTCTCCACCCCATGCCATAGGTTCATCACTCACATTGGATTTTGTAGTCAGGTGGCAAGAGGCGGATGTGTGAGAGGGGGATCCTGCCCGTGTCTCCGTCATCAAACTCCACGGTGATCAAGTCTCCATCATCTTCCAGGTCCAGCAGCCCTGAGGGTAAAGGCTGGTCAGGGAGGCTCCTAGGACTGCAGCCCAGGACACAGAGGCACAGCCTTAGAGGACCCTGGGATGTACACACAGTTGTGCTGGCATGGGCGTTAAGAACCACACAGGTCAAGGACAGAGGACCAGCTTTCTCATTTCTGGCTCTGTGTCTTAGACTTTAGGGGGTAGAGATGGCTGACTGCACACCTATCTGGGTTTGCTCATACCTAAGACCCTCCCCAAAACCACTTTAAAAGCATTACCAGTACACCAGCTCTGTATATCAAAGACAGGAAGTGGGACATACGTCTACATTCCATAGGGGCAGTCACAGTTGATTGTGGTCTCATGCGAGTCAGGCCAGAGCTACCTCCAAGCCACATCCCCAGCCCTGCTTTCACTCATTTGTTTTTTTTGAGACAGAGTTTCTCTGTGTTGCTTTGGAGCCTGTCCTGGAACTCACTCTGTAGCCTAGAATGGCTTCAAACTCAGAGATCCTCCTGCCTCTGCCTCCTGAGTGCTAGGATTAAAGGCATGCGCCGCCACCACCCGGCTCCTGTTTTTACTCTTATTTGTTGAGACAGGGCCTCACTTAAATTGCCCAGGCTGGCCCTGAACTCACTCTGTAGCCCAGGGAGGCCTTGACCTTGTGATCCTCCTGCCTCAGCCTCCTGAGTACCCATGTTGGCAGGCCCGTGCCACCAAGTCTGGATAGTTTGGCTTTGACTTTACTGTTCTGGAAGGTGTTGAGGCCAACAAGGCCAAGGATGGAGGAGTCCCCAATACTGAATGAAGATGTCTGCCTAGCAGGATGAACGGAAAGACTCACATAGCTCTAGACTGAAGGGTACTGGGTACATCTGCATACCGAACATGGGGACACACCAACCCCTTCTCAATATGCAAATGCTAAATCCACATCCTCAAAGACGTGGGCCTGGTGGCACTGACCAGTTGAGGAGGAAGAACCTACACATGCCAGTATTAGGGAATCCCTGAGCAGAAGATTCCACCCACCCACCAACATGCAGAACTCCAGACTGGCTCTTCCATCTCTCTCTTACTCTCTTCACTAAGGATCAATAAAGATGCCAGGACCATCTCTAATAAGAAGAAGAAAACGAACCCAGACCAGGAAGAGACGCAGAAGGCAAGAAGGAGCCAAGGGAATCCCAAACAAATGAAAAACACCCTCTGTGAGATTCTTCAAAAACAGATGTGCGGATGGAGGAAAGATTTTCTTGAAAAATCAACCCTCAAGGGAGAGAAGAAAGTCAAGCCAAGAGTGGGGGTGCATGCCCGTAACCCCAGCACTCCAGAGCCCGAGGCAGGAAGATCAGGAGTTCCAAGCCAGGCCTGGCCAGAGACTTGGTGGGTAACCGCACTTGTTACCAAGCCTGAAGACATGATTTGCATCCCCGGGACCCACACAGTGGAAGGAGAGAACAGACTCCTACAAGCTGAGCCCTGACCGCCACATGAATGCCTTGGCATGTATGAGCCTACACTTCATGAACATGCATGCGCACTCACAGGACTGTAAAACTAGAGACAACGAGAAGACTAAACAGTTCTAAAGAGAGACATGAACAAAAGCAGCCTCCTATAACGATTTAGGGACTAGTTTTGCTGCGTGTATATGAAGTGTGTGTTCCAGTAGGTGCAAGTTCACATGTGTGCACGTGTGTGGAGGCCAGCAGCAGACATTGGGTATCCTCCCCGACCTCTGTTCACCTCATATATTGAGGTGAGTTCTATCACTTGAACCCAGATCTCAGTGAGTCAGCTAATCTAGCTAGGTGGCTGGCTGGCTCTGGGGATCCCAGGTCTGTCTCCCACATGTTGAGATTATGGGGAGACCACTATCCTGGAATCTACATGGGTGCTGGGTATCTGAATTCTACTTCCTCACACGTGCACAGAAATTGCTTTACCCTCTGAGCCATCTCCTCAGCCCCCAGATTTAGGAATTACAACATGCTGAATTTACCAAATACTGGAAGCTCAACATAAGCAGCATATACAGCCAGGTGTGGTGGTGCACATCTTTATTCTAAGCACCTGGGAGGCAGAGGCAAGTGGACCTCTGTGGGTTCAAGGCCAGCATGGTCTACAGAGTGAGTTCTGGACTAGCCAGAAAGCTATATGGTAAGATGCTGTCTCAAAGTAAAACAAATGATGACTTTGAAAAGGTAAGAGGAAGCCAGGTGTGGTGGCACAAGCCTTTAAGCCCAGCACTCAGGAGGCAGAGGCAGGTGGTTCTCCAAGTTCAAAGCCAGCCTAGTTTAGAGAGAGAGCAAGTTCCAGGACCACTAAGGCTACACAAAGAAATCCTATATTGAAAAACTGAAGAAAAAGAAAGGAAGGAAGGAAGGAGGGAGGGAGGAAGGGAGGGAGGAAGGAAGGAAGGGGGAAATTATTTCCAATGTGGAATTTATACCCAGCTCAACTGTCTCTATCTAAGGGTAGACTACAGAGATGGTAACACACAGGACGAAATAAACTATCATCCGTGGGCTCTTTCTCTAAAAACTCCAAGAGGCTGGGGCTCAGCTGGCACAGTGCCTGCCACGAACCCACACAAAGCCCTGGTTCCATCCCTGGCACTGCACCAACTCGGTGAGATGGCACACGTACTTGGGAGCTGGAGGCAGGAGGGGTCTGAAGGTCAAAGTCTTCATTGTCTACATAGAGAGTTTGAGTCTAGCCTGGGCTACATGAATCCACATCCCCAAACAAACAAGCTACTGAAATATCTGTTAAAATGAAGAGATGAACCATGAACGAAATAGAATGTCACACAGATGAGACCAAGGGGAGCCTTAAGATGCTAGCCAGCTTCAGGCCTGAAACTCCAAGGGGCCCCCCAAGGCAGGCTTGGCCAGCACCTGGTCCTTTATGGTACTAAACAAAGTCTCAGAATGCCAGACTCCTGATAAATGTTTACCATAGTAACATGATTTCTGGTGTTTGATGAGTGACTTATAGATTGCAAAGAAATATCTTCCCAGCTTACCTGTGGCTCCGACTGTCCTGGACACCCTGTTGTTTAATGGTATACTGCCTTTTGGTATGTAAAATGAGAGGTAGCCAAGGGGTGTACTGTGCTTGACCTTTTGGTCCAACCAACACCAATTACACCCCCCCCCCCCCAATATGTTGGTTTTGGAATGACTAAGGCTAGAGCTGCTCAAGTATCTGCTTTATGTGTCTGTCTGACACCTTTACTATCTGTCTTCTGGTGTACACACTTGTTTCTTTATTAAGACTTACTCATTTTTATTTATGTTTATGTGCGTGCCTGCATGAGTTTGTATTCCTGCATGCAGGAATCCATGGAGGCCAGAAGAGGGCATCAATCAGATCCCCCGAACTGGAGTTACAGACATCTGTGAGCTGTCATATAGGCTGCTGGGTACCCAAAAGCAGTAAGCATCTTCAACCACTGGACCATTTCTCCAGCTCCATATCTGTTATTCTTTTGGCTTCAAATAAGTATTTACTCATTTGTTTGTATATACATGTCTCTCTCTCTCTCTCTCTCTCTCTCTCTCTCTCTCTCTCTCTCTCTCTCTCTCTCTCTCTCTCTCTCTGTGTGTGTGTGTGTGTGTGTGTGTGAGAGAGAGAGAGAGAGACAGAGAGAGAGAGACAGAGAGAGAGAGACAGAGACACAGAGAGAGCGCAAGCATGCACAAGTGCGCATGTGCCTGCAGAGGGCAGCAGGTATCCTCAGCTATCATTCTCCACCTAGTCTGTCAAGACAGGGTCTCTCCCTGAAACCAGAGGCCCACATTTTCTGTGAGCCCAGTGATCCTCCTGTCTCCACACCCTGCAGAGCTGACAATACAAGTGTGTGTAGGAAATCCAGCTTGTTACACGGGTGCTGGGATCTGAACTCTGATTTCCATCATGTTGAAGCAAGCATTCTTAGCCTCTGAGCCATCATCCCAGCCCCACCCTATTTATTTCCATCTGCCCATCTTCCACTCTCTGTGGGGTTAACAACATCCCAACTTCCCCACGTGTTGAATACTTCATGCCCAGCGGCTGGTGCTAATATGGGGTGGAAACCTTCAGAAGTGGGGCCTCACCGGAGTAGCAAGTCACTGGGGATTATCTTTTCTGAAGGTTGTACCTGGCATCTGGTCTGCTCACACTCTCTGCTTCCTTTTTCTCAGGTTGTGAGCGGCCTTGGCCACATTGTGGCGCCATGACGCTCTACACTGATACAGACCCAGAATCAACAGAGTTGAGGACCAGAAGAGCAATGTGCCTGCCTAGACTGCAAGTCAAAACAGGTCCTTCTGCCCTGACATCTTCTGCCTGGTACTTTGTCAGAGCAATGGAAAATCCACCGTGATACACTGTCGATGGAGAAGGGAGGCCGACTGCGTTCCTTAGCAGCAAGAACAGGATTGTAATGGGACCACCCCCGCGGACTCACTGTAGTAGCCTCAATAAACTTCATGAGCTAAGTCAGTCAACCCCCAACCTACGTGGGAAAGCAGGAGTTGTGACGTTCTCTGATGACGGGATTTGGGAAGGTGAAATACCTTCCCAAGAAGCTGGTGTAGCCAGCCCACAGATCAGATCCCAAGAGCCTGAGTCCTGTGGATTTCATTTGAGTAGTACCTGGATCAAGCCATACCAGAAAGCACTCCCTGGAGTTTAGTTATACAATCCAGCAACTGCCTCTATAATGAAGCCAGCTGGGAGCCAGATGAACTGAGACCGACTTCTTAGGAGCTGGGTGAGCTAGGGAGGAGGGGTGTCTCACCTCGGACTACCGTGCCTGGATAGAGGCAGCGGTATTGCTGGCTCCAGTAGGCGGCGATCCTGGTCCCCTGGGGCAAGAAGCGTGTGGAGGCCGGCCTCACATCTATAATCTGGTAGAGTACAGGGCTGAGGGTCAGAAAGTGACTAGGAAGGGGGTGACCAAGAAAGAGCAAAGCACTTGGCCACAGCCTTGGAGGCCCTCCCTCCAGGCCTTGGAGTCACCTCCCCTCTCCCACTTACCGCCTCCTGAAGTAGTTGCTCCAGGCAGTAGATGTGAGGACGGTTCCCACGCTCGCCTTCCACCACCACACGGTATCTGCAAGGCCAGGGCCAAATGTACAGTGAGGCAGTGGTCACAGAACCCCCTTCCTTCCAGACACTGCCCTGCCACAAACCCAGCCTGCCAGCTCTGCCGCCTGGTCCATGGGATTCAACTTCGGGTGTCTATTAACTTACTAATATGGATTGAGTTCTCACTCTTCCTGTATCCACTTTCTCATTTATATAATTCAGGGGCTGGAAACCATGTCCAGCCAGACCCCCAATTCCAAAGGAGAGCTGCACACCTCACTTACCCACGTCCTGCTGGGTCCCAAAAGGCCTGGCTCCACCCAATAGAAGTTGGGGTCTACTCTGGTACAACTCCCAACTACTGGCCTCAGTGACTCACAAGAACCCCTACACTGCTGATCTCCCAGCTCAGACAGGGGAGAAGCAACCTGCCCAGGTAGCCTTGAGGCAGAACCAGGCGAGGGTGTGGGAGCTGAGCCAGAAAACCCCAGAGAAGTCACTCACATGTCGGGTGAGTGCACTGTTTGCACATGTCCTGCATACAGCAGCTTGTCATCCATAGGGATCAGCACACGTAGGCCATCCTTCAGCTCGTCTTTGTCAATGATGCAGGAGCGGGGAGCTGCAGAGAGGTGGACAGTGAAGCCAGGTAGCATCAGAAGATGTCTAGGGGAGAGCATCCCAGGCCTGCCTGGTTGACTCCACAGGCCCCCTCAAGGAAATAAAGGCTGTGGGGCATCTGGGTAAAGTTGTTGGGCATGTGTATACATGGCTGTCCCCATACACACTGGGTCCCACATGCACATGGGGAGGGGGCAAGCAGTGCCTCTTCCCAGCCTTTACAGACAACTAGGAAGATCTCGGGTAAACGCAAAGCCAGGACTAACAAACTCTTTCATCCCCTAGATCAATAAACGCTCTTGAGGTCCCAGCTGGGAAGCTCCCTAACAGATATTAAGGGTACCTTCCTCCAATACTGTGCCCAGCCTCCTCTGCCATGTCCATAGAATGGTGTTCTTTTTCTCCACCTGAGCCCCCCCCCCCCCTCAAAGATGGCCCATCCCGGGGCTCCTTAGTCCCTCCCTTTCTCTTCTCCATAAGACCCTTAGACCTGGTCCCTGTCAGCGGCAAACATGAAAAAGAGCCCAACTGGGGCTGGTGGTGGTGGCCAGCCTGAGCTACACAGTAAGCTCGGAGCTAGCTGGGGCAACTTAGTGAAATTCCACCTTGAAAAGTTACAAAGAAGGCTGAGGGCAGAGCTCAGTCAGTGATAGAGCACCCGCTTAGAATCCTACAGTGAGGGGCTGGGATGTGGCTCAGTGGTAGAGCACCTGCCTAGAATCCCCCAGTGAGGGGCTGGGGTGTGGCTCAGTGGTAGAGCACCTGCCTAGAATCCCCCAGTGAGGGTCTGGGGTGTGGCTCAGTGGTAGAGCCCCTGCCTAGAATCCCCCAGTGAGGGTCTGGGGTGTGGCTCAGTGGTAGAGCACCTGCTTAGAATCTCCCAATGAGGGGCTGGAGGCATGGCTCCACCCACCGCACACAGCCTACTTAGAATCCAAGAATAAGGGGCACCCCCGGAAGCACTGTCTGAGGATGTGTGAAGCTCAAATATAAATAAATAAACAAAACAAACAAACAAATAAAATCAGGCAGCTCTGGAGTCTGGCACTGGAAGAAAAACCCACTTTTCCGCCCCATGGGCTCTACCTCCATGCTCACGGGCAGAGGGAACAGCAAACTCTGTAAGTTGGCCAGCGGAGAACAGAATGCTAGCTTCACAGAGACGGGGACCCCTGGTCCTCAGTCATCCCCTTGGGCCCTGGCTGCACCATTCTTATCCTTGTACTGTGCTGTGCATGACCATCACGGCAGGGTGCTATGGACCCTCACACCCCTCACATGCCCTCAGCACGCCCGCTGAAGGCTGCCCTGCCCCCTAGACACATATGTGAGGATGTAGCTGGCTGCTTCATCACCAGAATGACTAAGATACCCAAACAGGGGTAGCCTAACTCTTCTTCCAACCTGCTCCCCAAGTTCACATCCATCATTCCTCCTCCTAGAACAGACCACAGGAGCCAAGTAACCTCCTCAGAGCATCCTTAAAACACCTCTAAACTGTAGCCAAACTCAAGTGTGTGGTCGCTCACACTTCTGGGACCCATTGTACACACAGCTCCTCTGTGGACCCCAAACATCAGCCCTCACCTCTTCCTGCCTCCATCCTAATACATCTGCACATATGACCCACCCCCCACATTCCATCCATTCTCCCACCTAATGCTCATCATGCTCTAAGTTGTCTCTGTCATCGTTGTGTCCCGCTCCCCCCCCCCCCCCGGTCCTCATCCCCACCCCCGTCCTCATCCCCACTGTTGCTCCAAAGGTAGCTGAAGCTCTCTGCCAGCAGCTTCCTGCTTGTCTCCCTGCCTCCTGCACAATTAGGTTTACAGTAAGACATACACTGAGCCCCTTACTGAGACACTGCCTGTGTCTCCTTGCCAGCTCCAAGGTCAACATGTTATTGGCCTACTCCACCCCTCCCCATCCACACCACAGGCTGGCTGAGCTGCCCAGGCTTTGGGGCTTTACCTTGGGCTGAGATCTAAACACTTTAGGTAGCACCCCCCCCCACCCCCGCAGACTCTTAGAACACTCACCTGGGGTCAAAGGTCGCTCTGCAGCCCCACCTCGGGGCAAGTGCTCATCCTCAGAGAAACTTGAGTCCTGGTTGGGTTCAAAGTCCTCCTCTGCTGCCATACACTCCATCAGTTTACTCACAGCACCCCCTTTTCCTCGGTTCTGGGAGAGAACAGGCAACACTGATAGCTCTGCACAAGGCATGGGTCATCCCATCATTCTGGGAACATTCCTTGGACATCCAGGGCCATGGTTAGTTTGCAGAGGTAATGAATATGAGCACTGTGGCCCAAGCCTTGTGTACTCAGCACAGTACCTGGTACTCAGTGCTCAGTAACCTCTCCTCATGTGATCACGGCAGACACCTTGGCCTCCGCCTTAGAGAAACTGAGCTCTAGCTGTGTATAATGAAGCTGAGGGAAAACAGGGCTATGGTGACGGCACAGCCAGGCACACCATGGCCCTCTGTCAACAGAGAAAAGCCTCAGGACTCCCAAGGGGAGCACCACTGAGGGACAGGTCTCAGGACAGTAGTTTGGGTGTCCCTGGGTTCCCGATTCGATAGGAGGCGTGGCTGAGAACCGAGCTGGCACGACCACCCCACAGCATGGGGGGGTGGTGGTGACAATGACAGTGAACTAGGAGCATTGCATGCCCACACCTGGAACTCAGCCCCGATCCAGCCTCAATTTACCTCCTTCTTCACCTCCTTCCCTTTGGCCTTGGCCTTGCTCCGTTTGGCGGTCGCCAGGGGCCCTGTGTGAGGCGCCCTGGAGTCAGGCAGGGTGGAAACACGGGCTGGTGGCAGCGTGGCTGCTGACCCAGCCTCCTTCCCTTTCTTCCTCTGTTGAAGAAAACAAAAGGTAGAGTTGTCAGAAGGCACGGAGGGCCCAGGCTGCTCAGACGAGGAGGTGGGCGGAGGAGACACAGTTCCCAGAACGCATTACAAAGTCCAGGCCTAATTTCTTCAAAGAAAGAATATGAAATGATGCCTTTTCACCCGGAAGGCTGGCGTGGATGTTGTCTAACAACCTGGTGGTCTTTTGCTACTCTACAGAGCAAAATGCCCCAATATGCTGGGGCATTATTTAAGCCCTTATCCTGAGCTTAGTCTCTCAGTGAAAAAAACCCTTCCTTATGAAAGAGGTCCCAGGTACTTTGCATCCTCCATCAACAGAGTCCATCCCTATGCTTATTTACAAACCCTTCTCTTAGGCCCTGGCCCTGAGCTCTATTCCTCAGCCAATAGGACTCATTCTTATTCAAAGGCCACAGGTGCTTTGATCCTCTGCAAGGGAGTTGAGATGTAGCCACTCCAGAAGCCTTGTTGTAATAACTGTCACATGGAAATCTGTGCTTAAACGTGTAAGAGAAATAAACAGAGACGTCAGACTCTGGGAGTTTTGACCCAGCGTGTATGTGAGTAAGAGCATGTTTGTGCCAAGTGTGCATGTGATGGGCAGAGGACAGCCTGCCAGAGTCACTTCTCTCCTTACACAGTGTAGGCTCCAGGGACTGAACTCAGGTTGTCAATGGTCAGGCTTTAATTGCCTTTACACATCCAGCCATTTCACCAGCCCTCTTAATGAATTTCTATCATTACTGTATACTTTATTGTACCAACAGACAAACAAAAAAAAAAGTGCTAAAATGTGAGAGTTTCTGCAACAACACTATCGGCAGCCTGAATATCATTACAGAACTTTCCAGAAGCACACACAACCAGGTAACCATGCAGAAATATTTACATATGAGCTTTTTGTTTTCCTTACTGGGGATGTTTCATAAACCCAGAGCCTTGGGCATGTTAGGAGAGGGCTTTACTGCTAAGCCATGCCTCTAGCCCCTCACTGGGGGATTCTAGGCAGGTGCTCTACCACTGAGCCACACCCCAGCCCCTCACTGGGGGATTCTAGGCAGGTGCTCTACCACTGAGCCACGCCCACTGTGTCTTACTGAGGAATCCTAAGTAAGCACTTCACAGCTAAGCCATGCCTCCAGCCTTTAGCCTTTTTAAAAACTGTGGAGCAATACACATACCACCTACAGGCAAGCACTCTCTATTTTGTTTTGTTCAACCCAGATTCACGAAAGTCCTATTAGAAAATGTCTCCTCTGAGGACCTCTGGTACCTACAGAGGCTCTGCTTTGCAGGGGGCTGTCCCATAGCATGCAGGGAGCAGCTTTATTTAAGTACTCACTCAAATGCTATCAAAATCCAACAAGAGCAACAATAAAAACCTTACCAATGAGTTCTAGCAGCCATATTCCTGGAAGGGCACTTAAAACGGCTTAGCTGCTGCCCAGCCACCTGTAGATGTGTGTGAGACTTTCCAGGGCTCTGCAGTGAAGAACCTCCTCCTGGCTATCTCAATATAGAGATCTAGACACTCTGCCCTGCAGGTGGGATGGGAACTGACCAATGTCTTTCCAAATAAAGAACTGGAAATAACCTAGGTGTCCCACAAACTGTCACAGGTGACACCCACACGTGCTGCCATTATAAGCCTCTGCAGAAGGCTTGGAATTGAACGCCACGGCTTAGGGAGCCAGCACACTGAAACTTTGCTTCAAGCCTTGAGACTACAACAAGCATGTGTCAGTGGCAGAAGGATCAGAAGTTCAAGGTCAGTCTGGGGTACAAGAGATCCTGTCTAAAAAATCTAAACCAGAGCTGAGAGGTGGCTCCATAGATAAATGAGCTTTTCATGCTACCCTGGTGGCCTGTTTTCAGAGCATCAGGACCCACACATGAGTCAAAAGAGAGAATCAACTATATCAAGTCGTCCTTTGGCCTCCACACATGTGCCATAGCACATACACAGACCCACCCAAACACACCCAAACACACACACACACACACACACACACACACACACACACCAATCAAATAATCCAAATGCTGGGGTTACATATAAGAGTCAGCAAACTCAGAAACCTGTTCCTTATAAATTGTTTGTGTTGGCTATTTTGTTATAGTTAATACAGGTCCCAGGTATTTATTTACATTTTTAATTATTATTCTTAGATTATGGGTGACAGACTAAGGCCCTTTGTCAGGGACAGGAGAAGAAAACAAGGTTCCTCCTGACCATCAAACACGGTGGGACCTTCCAAAGGCATACTGCTAACATCAAAGCCACAGGATGGACACCAGGGGACCTGTGCTGAGCCTTTACCTTCCTGGGGTCCTTCCTGTCCTTGGCTCGGCCGGTGTCCTTGCGTGGGCTTGGGGCACCACCCTTGCCACAGCGGCTGGACTTGGGTGCTGGTGCTGTGTTGCTGGGTGCCTGGACTGCGGCTGTGGCATCATGTAAGAAGATACGCTCGCTCCTGCGTCTCGTCCACAGGTCATCATCACTGGCCTCTGGCCCAGCCTCGAAGCCAGGTTCCTTGGGGCCACGCATCTTCCGGGCTCTGCGTCCCTTCTCTGAGGCCAGCTTGGTTTTGTCTGGGCTGGTGGGACCGGAAGCCCGGGTACCAGGTACAGGGGCAGCCATAGACTGGCCTGGCTCCCCAACCCCTTTCTTGGGCCTCAGCAGCCCAGCAGGTGACTGCTTGGGAACCTTGACTTCACTCTCCGAGTCTGTGTACTCGAACTCTGCGCCTGGATGTGGAAAGGAGGAGTTAGGGGCTGGTGGGTAGGGTCTCCATGGGCCTTCCCATTCACTTGGGTCTGCAAGGCCACCAGTAAGAAATCCACAGACCCATCCTACCCAGCAGCACACTCTCCTGATACCAGAGAGAAAGACAAGGGCTTGCCCAAGTCCCCTCCCTATCCCCTACTCCATGGCTGCTCCCCACCCCTTACTCCAAGAGCACTGCTAAAATATGTAGGCCCTAGGCCCACATGTACCTCTCTACACAGCCTCTCAGAAAACCCCAGGAACCAGGAACCAGGCAGGTTGGTGTGAGGGCTGCACAGGGAGGCGGGGGTGGGGGTTGAGGGGGTTGTGCCCCAAGCCTGAGGCCCATCTTCCCACCTCCTGACAGATTCCCTCCTGCTCTTGGGGTCTTTAACCACCCACGCCCACTCCTTGCCAGGAGGCTCCTCAGGTCCCTCCCTTCATCCTCAGGTGACTTAACATTTCCCTACACAACGGGGACCCTTATGCCCTGGATCTCTCAGACTCTGTTCCCTCAGCCCAGGGCACAACAACCTTGACTTGGGAAACACAAGCATGCTACGACCCACCTGATCCCCCATCGTCTCTGTTCACAGTCCCTCTGCCAGCATAACAATCCTTCCCTGTACTTCTGGCCTCTCCATCCACATTGTAGCCTATCCTAGCCTAAAAATAGCTCTCTTGAGGTCTCTTTGTTGAGTTTTCTTGGGGTCTCTCTCCTGTTCCCAAACCTCAAATTAAGCACAGAGCCAGCACCCAGGGGCAGCATTCAAGGTTCTCAGTCAGTGGCATGTCTCTTTGAAACATAGGCTAAAAAGGTATGTCTATCATCGCACAGACCAGATAGCCTGTTGGGTTGACAGTCCTCTAGAAGGCCAGCAAAGGAGCTGAGGGCCCAATCCCAGCCCTACTAACTCCCAGGCAGTTTATTCACAGGGATCCCCATGGGAGGCACAGCCCTCTCAGAGGAAGCTACAGTGGCAGGGATGGGGGGAGAGGGGGAGCTTGTGAGAAGTCCCTTCGAAGCTTAAAAAGCTTGTTAATTAACTTGTTAATAAGCTTCTCCCTGATGAAATATGCAGGGAAGGAGCTGGCGGTGGAGGGAGGGGGGCATTCCTGCACATGAAGAGGGTTCAGGCCATAGAACTCAGGCTTGTTGAGCTTTGAGGGCTTTGAAGTGTAGCACAGTAGTAAGAGAGTTGCTAGCCTTTAGCTGGGCAGTGGTGGTGCACGCCTTTGATCCCAGCACTCACACGGGAGGCAGAGCCAGGCAGATCTCTAAGTTCGAGGCCAGCCTGGTCTATAGAGTGAGTTCCAGGACAGCCAGGGCTACACAGAGAAACTGTCTCAAAAAACAAAACAAAACAAAACAAAAAAACAAACAGAAGAGTTGCTAGCCTAGCATGCAGGAAGCCCTGGATTCCATCCCCAGCAGAGTATAAAACCTGCCTGGTGGTGCAGGCAGGCCTGTAATCTCAGCACCTGGGAGGCAGAGGCAATAGGACTGGGAGTTCAAGGTCATCCTCAATATATGCAGTCCCTTGTGGAAACACTAGGACATTGGAGAAAGTACTCTTGGAAGAAAAGCATGCAGCTACAGAAGTCAGATCTCCACCTTGCACCCCCTAATCAGGAATTTGGGGCAAGGTGGAAGTATGGGGTGTGTGTGCAAAAGAAATGAATCCTGATCTCAGAACTCAGGAAAGAGAAACCTAAAGAGTAGGAGAGAGGCCACATCAAACTCTGTCTAGCCACCCGTCAGACTATGAGCCCTACAGTCAACCACCCACAGAACTGACCCAACGCAACTCAAATGACAGCAAAAACTGACCTGGAGGCCAGGGAGATGGTTAGGGCTTGCAAGCTTAAGGACCTGGGTTCAATTCCCAGAGCCTACGTAAAAAAGCCAGGTGTGGCAGTGACTTGTAACTCAAGAGCTGGGGGTGCAGAGACAGGGACTCTGGCCTACTTAGGGAGTTGTGACCAATAAGAGGTGCTGTCTCAGAAAAGGTGGGCAGCACCTGAGGAACAGTACTGGAGGTTATCCTGCAGCCGCCACACACCACATGCACGCGTGCTCACGCATACACACACACACACACACACACACACACACACGCACGCACGCACGCAACTTGAACAAAGACTAGAGAGACCGAACAAGCCCTGGCAAGTCTCCATCTGCTGAAAGAAAAAGAAATATTTACTTCAGAAAAATAAAGATGTTCTCACTCTGACCAACTTCTCCTCCATAACGCTTGGCACACAAACCCACACTTCCTTGACAAAGGAGACATAAAGAACTTGACCCTAAGAAGCCAACGCTGGGGCTGACAAATGAGCTCTTTGATGATGTCACAGTAGCTAGGCATGGTGACTTATGCCTGCAACCTGAGCATCCACAAGGCTGAGAGAGGAATACCCCAAATTTCAGTCTAACCTGGGCTACAGAATGAGAGAAAAAAAAAATTCATATCCCCACCCCACTCCCACCTCTGTCTCAGGTAGCCTATGATAGCCTCAAACTCACTGTGTCAGGATGACCTTCAACTTCTGAGCTCTAGAGTAATGTGAACCATCATGCTTAGCTTATGTGTGGGTGAAACAGAATTCTGTGCATGCTAAACAGTCTACCAACTGAGCCAAACCCCCCAGCCCCCAAATCAGTTTTCAACGCATGGAAATTTCACTAAAGAAATAAGACCCCCCCCCCAAAAGAAAGAAAGAAAGAAAGAAAGAAAGAAAGAAAGAAAGAAAGAAAGAAAGAAAGAAAGAAAGGAAGGAAGGAAGAAAGAAAGAAAGAAAGAAAGAAAAGAAAAGAAATGAGACCATTGAAGAAACAAATTAACTGGAAACTGCAGTATTGGAAATAAGAAATTTGCTAAAGAGACCTAGAGCTGAACGGCTCTGATTGACAAGTCCTTAAGGTGAACTCAGCTGCGATCCAATCACCTAGGAAGAGTCTCAAGGAGGGATTGTCTAGATCAGGTTGGCCTGTGGGCATGTCTGTAGGGTATTAGTCTTCATTATGTTAACCGAGGTAGGAAGATCCAGCTCACTTTGGGTGGCACCATTCCCTAGGCAGAAGTAAGTAAGCTGAGCACCAAAGCTCATGCAGTCATTTTCTTCCTGCTCTTAATTGTGATTGAAATGTGATCAGCTATATGACATTCCTGCCACCTTGACTGTCCTGCTTTGAGGAGCTGCAACCTGGAACCGTGAGCTACAACAAACTCCTTCTTCCCTCTAAATTGTCTTTTATCAGGATAGTGTATCACAGCAACAGGAGTGTCACCAGGCCAGCCAGTAAGCTAGCTCAGAGGGTCAAGACCCTTGTTGCACAAGCTTAGTCAGCTTAGCTGGATCCCCAGGACCCATGTAAAGGTGGAAGGAGAAAACTGAACCTATGAAGTTGTCCTCTGACCTCCACACACATGTAGGGGCACACACACGCATGCACACACACACACACGTGCACACACACAATCATAATTAAAAAGAAATAAACAGGGCTGGAAAGATGGCTCAGAGGTTACAAGCATGTGCCACTCTTACAGAGGACCAAAGTTCAGTTCCAAGCATCCATATGTGAGGTTCACAATAACCACTTATAACTCCAGCTCCTGGTCTCGGGGTGCACCTGCACTCGTCTGCACGTTCTCTCCCCTCTCACTCTGCTCGCGCTCTCTCTCTCTCTCTCTCTCTCTCTCTCTCTCTCTCTCTCTCTCTCACACACACACACACACACACACACACACACAGAGTTCACACAGTTAAAAAAATAAATACTTAAAAACAAAAAGGAAAAGGTTTATTAATTCCCCAAATCACTCAGCAATTCAAGTATAGAAGAATTAAAAACATTTACACACATACACACACACACACACACACAAAACCACCTGCGCATGCACACACAAACACCTGCACACAGACATCTAAAGCAGCACTTGCTCTAAAAGCCTAAAAATGAGCTGGACAGTGGTGGTGCACGCCGTTAATCCCAGCACTGGGGAGGCAGAGGCAGGCGGATCTCTGTGAGTTCGAGGCCAGCCTGGTCTACAGAGCGAGATCCAGGAAAGGTGCAAAGCTACACAGAAAAACCCTGTCTTGAAAAAAAAAAAAAAAAAAAGCCTAAAAATGGAAACAACTGAAATATGCATCAACTCCTGAGTAAATGTGGTACAGAGACATACCATGTGACAAAAAACAATGAAGTCCTAGCAACTGTTACCACACAGATGAACTTCAAAACCACTGTGGTGAATGAAAGAGGCCAAACATACAAGGCTATGTATTACAGGGTCTCATTTCTACGCAACGTCAGAAACAGGTAAATCCAAAGAAATAGTTGATTAGAACTAAAGGATTTATTTGCTTATCTGTTTGAAAAGAGGGAAGCTGGTGTGTGCACAGCTGTGTATTGAGATCAGAAGACAACTTTCAGGAGTTGGTTCTCTCACTCCATCACACTCACTGTGACATACATGTCCATATGTACACATCACTTACACCATAATACATCTTTAAAAATTAAAAAAAAAAAGAACACAAGAATGTAATAGCAGATAAAAATGGATTTTAGAACAAGTCATACTCTCTGGGGGGAGAAAGAAACACTTCGTAACAATGACGATCAAGAGGGTAACAAAATAACCAAAAACATGTATGCACTCAACAACAGAGCTACAAACACATAAAGCAAAACTTGGCAGAATTAAAAGAAGCAATAGTGAAGTCTGCAAATTATAGCTGCAGATCTTAGCGCCTATCTCTAGCAAAATGATGGAAAGAGTAAATCTGAACTACACAGAATCACACTGGCGTGACTAATAGTTAATAGGCTATCAGTACATATTTCGTGTTTACTTCCTAGGAAGCACTAGAACTTCAGATTTTCTTTTCATTGAAATGATTCAACGTGCTTTCCAACTAGAACAGAATCCAAGCAGAGATCCACAAGATGGCCAAGCAACTACTGTCTGAGAATAAATAACTTTCTGAGTCATCATGGATCAAAGGAGAAATCGCAAGAGAAACTTAGAATGATTCCTAAATAACGAGAATCCCAAAAGCATTAAAATGCGTGAGATGCATCTGAAGCTGTGTCTTCAGAGAGGTCTTATATCTGTGAACAATGTTTCTACTGGAAAAGAGTAAGGTCTCCAATCAACCACAAGTGTCTACCCTGCAAAACAGGAAGTGGCTGCCAATGATTGACACGCCCCAAGAACAGGAAGCAAAGAACAGAAATCAATGAACCCAGGCTGGTGCTGTGGCTCAGCAAGTAAGGAAGCTTGATGTCAGGCCTGATGACCTGAATCCCCAACCCCTGGAACCCAAACTGTGGAGAGAACCAACTCCCGAAGCCTGGCTGTCTTCTGATCTTCACACAAGCACCATGGCAAGTCCAAACACACATACATACAAAATAAATATAAAAAAGAATGAAAGAAGGGGGAAGGGATTAATGCAGCAGTTAAGTTCTATCCAGACTGATCAAGGAGTGTATCAGCAATAAAAGAAATAAATTAGCCGGGCAGTGGTGGCGCACGCCTTTAATCCCAGCACTCGGGAGGCAGAGCCAGGTGGATTTCTGTGAGTTCAAGGCCATCCTGGGCTACCAAGTGAGTCCCAGGAAAGGTGCAAAGCTACACAGAGAAACCCTGTCTCGAAAAACCAAAAAAAAAAAAGAAAGAAATTACTACAGAACCTACATTCAAAGTGGGGGCGTGGCTGGAGAGATGGCTTGGTGGTTGAGAACACCTGCTGCTTTTCCAGAGGACCTGGGTTCAACTCCCAACACCCACATGGTGGTTCACAACCATCTGGAACTCCATCTATCTCCAAAGAATTGATGCTCTCTCCTGCTCTAAGGGTGCACAAACCTACATGCAGGCAAAAGACCTATATCCATATAAAGCGGCTGGAGAGAGTATTCAGCCGTCAAGAGTGCTTGCTGTTCTTACAGGAGTCTTGTTCAGCATTCATGTTGGCTTCCATGGTAAGACGCGGTCTAGTGATCTAGTAACAGGCTATACTGCGAGCTGGATACGATTGAGTAGGTATTGAGACACTTGTGTCTCTAAAAGACATTAAGAAGCAAACTACCCCGAGGGAAACCTTTGTTAGTATTTGCCAGTGGCGATGTGACCCAACAGACACTCTAAGAGGCTAAAACATCTGCTATCTTCAGTGGCTGCTCAGAATCACATGTGACTGGGGGCATCTAGAGAATGCCCATGGGAAGGTTTCCTTTTGAAGCTCGAAGCTGCCGCTGGAGAAATCTGGATGTAGGGGATACCACAAAACGAATGGGAGGAGAGGTAACCCAAACTGTGTCTGGTTCAGAGGATGACACACCAAGCACCAGACGACCTCCATTCATTTTCTATTAAAATGCCCTAAGGCCTCAAGCTGAAGAAAAGGAAGATTCAGGCTCAAGATGCTTTGGTACAACTTCCAGAAGGATGCATACTCCAAGGCAAGACCTGAGCAAACTACATGCCAGGCAAATGGAGAAGGGGTTGAAAAGCATAAACAAACAACAGGGGGCCAAACAAGATGGCTCAATAGAAAAAGGTGCCTGCCACCAAGCCTGACGACCCGAGTTCAATTCCCGGAACCGCTGACCTCAGCATTGTCTGCTGCAGCATGCATGCACCCAGACACACACAAGCAAAGTCAACAAAAGTACAACTGAAAGGCCTCCTGCCTACTCCTCGGCCCCTACTTGAGACAGGGACTCATATATCCTAGGCTGGCCTCCAAGTTGCTATGTTGAACTCCTGATCATCCTCCTGCCTCCTAGGTGCTGGGATTACGGGCACGCACTGCTGTATCTGGTTTATCAATGCCGGAGATAGATAGAATGCAGGGTTCCATGAAGGCCAAGCAAGCACTCTATCCACTGAGCGACATATCACCAGCCGCAGCAAAGGACACCTGGGACTCATCAGGGACAGAGGATTCAGGATATGATGACAGGGTCAGCCTGAGCCTCCTGCCCCAATTAATGTCATGCCCTCAGCCCACTAAGGCAGCCTGCCAACCCTGACTCCTTTAGCTGCTAGCTCCAGGCCATCGAGGCCACCCCTTTGCCTCGCTGGACTCACAGAGCTTCTCCAGTGACCTGGACACAAAATGTTTCCCCTTCTCCTCCTTCTGTACCTGTCACTCTTTCTCTCCCTAGAGATTGCTCCCTAGAGTGGCTCCTGGTCCCCAAGCCTGGGTCACGGCCTTCCCTGAGCTCCCGGAGACCCTCTAGATACCAGCTTCTACTTTTTTTTTTTTTTTTTTTTCCTTTTTGGTTTTTCAAGACAGGGTTTCTCTGTGTAGTTTTGGAGCATGTCCTGGAACTCACTCTGTAGACCAGGCTGCCCTCGAACTCACAGAGATCCTCCTGCCTCTGCCTCCTGAGTGCTGGGTTTAAAGGCGTGCACCACTACCGCCTGGCAATACCAGTTTCTTTAATGACATCATGAGGGTGAAGAAAGCTATTCTTATGTGACCCTGGGCACCCCTCCCAGAAGGTAACAGCCCAAGAGGGTCAACCAGCCCTACTCTGTTTAGGTAAGGGCTGAGTCAGGTGACACAAGCTCCATCCAGCCCTCTCACCCACCACTGAGCCTCAGTCTCCTTATCTTTGTGATGGGCCTGCAGTACCCACCTCACAGCCAATGGCACTCACCCATCAAGCTCTGCCGTTCCTCCTTCTTGCGGGCCTTCTGCTCGGCTTCCAGCTGCACCACAGACAGAGGTGGTCCCACCACAGGGCTGGGGAGGGCGCTGGCTGCAAAGCGAGCCAGCAGGCCCAGCCCACTCTCCTCCAGGCCCGGCGACAGGGCCTGTTCCCCGGCACCCAGCCTATAGCTACCAACGGCTTCCTCTTCCTCTTCTTCCTCCTCCTCCAGCTCTTCCTCCTCATCCTCTTCTGAGCTGTCATCTGGCATGCAGAAAACAAGGAACAAATCAAGGTCCTGACCTGGGTGCATGCTGCCCCCACCTCCTCCCACCACCCACCCTGGCTCCAGTCTCTGTCCTCACCAAGGGCCTCTGGGGGAGGGTGGGTCCAGAACCAGCCCACAGTCCCACCCACGGCCCAAGGCCACACAGGGGCAGCCTGGGGAAGGGAGACGGGTGGCTCTGGGTGTCAGGATGGGCTTCTGGGAGGGCAGCACCGACATGCACCTGTGCTGTAGGCGGGGGACAGACACAGATGGACAAAGACAGGAGACAGCGCTCGTCACGGTCCACACACGCACACACACGCCCCGACATAGACATGGAGGCTGAGGAAGGAAATAGGAAAGAAGAGAGGCAGAGGAGGGGAGAAGAGAAGGGAGGGCTGGGCTCAGGCTGGAGGATCTAGACAAGGGGGCCTATAGCATTTTGGCCAGGCAGAGGTGGGAGGCGGGGAGCTGTTAGCAGAAAGCAGAATTTGATCTCTCCTTCCTGGAGACTAGGGGGGCCCTGGTAGTTTAATACCAAAACAGAGCTAGAATCTAGCACCCCCCATGCTAAGGAGCCTCTCTGAGCCTGAGGTGACCCTCCAGCCCATCAGCCTGGTTAGGAGGGTCCACATAGGATCCCACGTGGCATGGCCTGTTATGGTAGCACATGCCTGTGGTCCAAACACTGACGCTGAGGCAGGAGGAACTCACAGTTCAAGGCCAGCCTGGGCTACACAGTGAGACCCAGTTTCAAAAAAGAAAAAAGAAGAAAAAACAAAAAACAGTGTCAGCTATGGATCTGGGCTCAGACTGCCCTGGGGGTGGGCAGACCAGCCCACTCAGAAGTAGGGATGTAAGCCTCCCCCCCCCCCCCAAGGCCAAGCCCTCAGGCAGCAGTTCGGGCTAAAGATGTCCAGTCCAGATCTTTGCTGGGTAAGAGGACAACTTCACCTCAGAAACTGGCTCCGCTGTCTCAGGGGCTGGCATCCCCTGCCAGGCTGGGCAATGGGGCTGACAGAAAACAACCTGACCGTCAGCACTACTCTACACAAGCAACCAACTTCTCCACTAGAGTGAGGACACCCTAAGGTACAGACTGGCTTAGGCCCTTCCAAGAGAAATGGCACCAAGGAGCAGGTGGCACCAGGTGTGAAATGCCTCCAGGGCTTGTGAACTGGGGCCCAAGCAGAGCTGGGCGGCAATGGCTAGATACACTCATCCTAGATGTGAGGGTTGGACATACTGGTCAAATACTGTTTTTCCTGCTAAAGTCCACATCACAGCTTTGTTAGATCAACTAGTGGCTGCAGCTGGCGCCAGCAGTGCCAGAGGGTAGAGGCCTGAGCTGCCTGTCTAGGGCAGGGAACCTTAGCTTCTGCCGGGCCAGCCAGGTTGGGAGGGGAGGTGGGAAGAGCTAAGGAGGGTCTGCACAGGGGCTGGAGAGAGGGAAGGCAGAGAGAGGGGGAGAGAGAGAGAGAGCAAGTTGGTTAAGAGGGTGAGAGGTGGGAGGTGTTCCCAGAGTGATGGATGAAGCAGCCTGGGGATGCCAGCAGGGCAGGCAGGGGCAGGCAGGCAGTGCGCACTTGCGATCAATCACATTGCGACGTCACATGGTTCTGTCTCCGCCCCTGTGGGGCCACAGCGGCAAAGCAGGCTAAGTGTAGGCAGACTTTTTCGGCAGCGCCTGGGTAACCCCACATCAGGCCTCCCTGGAGTTGGCCAATTTGGGTAGGGTGGGCAGGGGATGGGGAGGGTGGCTGGCTGGGATGGGGACTGGGAACTTCCCCTTTCTAAAAACTCCCCCTCTGTCCTGGCTGCTCAGCTGTGGAGACTGGAAGTCCAGAACATTCTTCCCAGGATTCTCGGGCAGTAGGCATCACCAGCAGGGAGGGCGAGTTTGAGTCCCTGCTCTGGGTTTCTGAGATCCATAGTCCGATCCCAGAAAGCCAGGAGCAGGTGGTCTCAGCACTTTGATGCTGCAGAACATTGCAGAAGGTAGAAGCCCAGAATGGGTGTTTTCCCAAGAGGGAAACTGGATTCTCCTGAGGTCTCCTGTGGTCCTCACAACTGAGTGCTTGTCAAGACTCATGCAGTGTCTAGTCTGACTGGCCCAGCATCTATGAGGACAAGGAGAGCTGAGAGACCTTGAGGAGGAAAGGACTATCAAGAATTTCTGGAATTGTCTATACCTGGATCCACAGAGCTTGCCAAGGGTAGAGGGGGAGAAAAGTCCCAACAAAGACTCTCAAGGGAATGAAGGAGGGAAAAAAAACACAAAACTTTAATATCAATATATGTATTTTTTTTTTAAATCCTGGCTCAGGGCAAGGGGTTGGGTTCTTGACATCCCAAAACCTGATAAAGGCCAAAGTGATGTGCAGCTGCCAGACCCGGTGGGGGCAGACCCCGAGGAGGGGGAGTAAACAGAGAATAGAAAAGGAAAATGTTTTTTGCCTACCTACGGAGCAACGAGCCAGGCTCGGACTCAAACTCAGTAACCCGCTACGCCGTCTCCTGCCCTACTCCCAGCCTCCGCTTTGCGTCCAAGTGCAGCGTGAGAGCAAATGCGAGAGACCGAAACAGACACTCAAAGCATCATGGGTAGGGGTCAAGGGTTGGAGGGATGGTCAAGCTGCTGGGAGGAGAAAGCAGACATACTAGAAAAGCCACGCCAATTAAGTGTTTTAGTACCAAAGGGGCAGAAGGCCCTATTACCCAAATATCCCTTCTGAGACCTCACCAGCTGGTTTTGCTTTGAATGGTAGGGGCAAGCTGGGGAGCCAAACCCTGGCCCTCACCCCTCCAAATCCTGTCTGGGTTATGGTCCTTGGCACTCACTGTCTAGGAGGCCTGGGGATGCCTGCTTCTGGTCTGTGGAGGGGCTCAAAAACTTTGGGGCTGGGACCCTGACTTTAAGGCATGTAGGGAAAGGGCAAAGGTACCACCCCAAGTCATGGGAATAGGGGCCAACCAGTCTCATCCGCAGAAGACCAGGGTGAGGAGGCCTGTGACCTGCCTTGTAGCCCAGGTTGTCTTGGCTCAGATATTACAGGAACAGCCCAAAAGGAACCAGGCTCCTTTCGTACCGTCACTCAGTCAACCCAAAACGCATCTCTGCCAATTTGGAAGGCAGGTGTGGGAGGAGAAAAGCTCTACTAGGAACCAGGAAGACTGGAAAGTAGGCCAGAGTCCTGGTCCCAGGGCTGACCCTCCTGTGACCCTCCTCCCCACATCTGGGGCCATCCTGGGGGAATGAGTAACATGTTGCTACCTGTCTGGGGATTTTCAAGTTCTAGCTCTAAAGGGAATTTACCCTGAAACAGACCCTAGCCAGGGGTGATGAACAGTCTCACTTTCTTCCCTCGCAGGGACATTTTCTGATTGAAGGGCCTGAGGGCTCTCAAATTTCTAACTGCAGGCTGCAACTCTGATGTCGGCAAAGTGGGAGCCAGAATGTTCTTTGGTGGTGGACCCCTAGGCTGAGCTGAGGCTGGACCTCAGGTCAGCAGCCCCCCGGAAGACCATTTTTGATCCTCAACGTGAAAACCGAGCCAACACTTTCAAATTGAACAAGGAAAACAAAAAAGAAGAAAACAAAGATCAACGAGATGGCCAAAAGGCCTTGACTCTGTACTGCCCACATGCCCTTCAAAACAGAAATGTGTTAGCAAACAAGTATTGGTAAGTTAACTGTTGTTCTTGTTTTTTTGTTTTGTTTTGTTTTAAACCACTGGTGGGTAGCAGCAGAAGCTTCCAGAAAAATAAAACACAGACAAGCAGCTTAAAAAGGGAAAAAAACAAAAACAAAAACAAAAACAGATAGATGAAACAACACTTGACTGTACACCTGAAAAATGGAATGGATGCCAAAGATACCAGGGATATTTGAATAACAGAAAAGCAGTCCACCCATGTCTATGGCTTCTGGAGTGGGGAGGAGGAGCGGGGAGGAGGAGCGGTGGGGGAGGAGGAGCGGGGAGAGAGGAGGGGGGAGAGAGGAGGGGGGAGGAGCAATGAATGAAGGGAAACGGCAACCTGACGTCTAGTTAAGGACATAGCAAGAGAAACGAGGCACACAGTTTAGTTAAAAATGAACTCGGTATGTTTAATAAAGCTTGGCATTACCAAAACCGCGGTACAAACAGCAAGTCACATGCCCACACAAGAAGTCCGTTTTTACAAAATGCTCCTTGGGCAAGCCTCCGCCAGGCTCATGCCAAGAGAAAGCCCAGGCCGGCCTGGGGGTCTTGGGAAGGCAAGGTTAGGCTTTTGGATTGGGGAGGGGAGACCCTTTGGGGAGGGCCAGTGGGGTGCAGAGGGAAGAGGTGAGAAATTCTGGGGGACTAAAAACGAGTCCGTGTAAGAGCTCCCTAAAGGTTGGCCAGTGATGTTATCACAAGTCTAAGCGAAAATAAAAAGTGAATACAAAAAAAAAAAAAAATATAGGCGGATAGGGCAGACTACGCTGCCAAAAACCTAGACGGCTACAGCCATCCCTGCCGTGTGCACACACTCTCGCATGCTCGCCTGCTCGCTCTCTCCCACTCACTCTCGCTCTAAAAACATGGAAGGTTATTTTGTGTTTGGCGCTAGTAACCTTGATCAAAGGAGTCCTCCTCGGAAGAGTCGCTGAAGGAGGAGCGGGCCTCGGCCTCTCGGAGCAGCAAACAGAAGGACTGCTTCCTGCTGGCGGCCGCCTTGGGTTTCAAAGTCCGGGGCCCCGCCAGGCTCCTCTTGGTCAGCTTGGGGCCTGTGGCTGACTTGCTGTTCTTGGCCACCATGCCACACAGGAGGGACGAGGTCAGTTTGGAGCTGGAGGGGCCTTGGGCAGACCACTCATTCTTCAAGAAGTCTTCATCTTCGTCTGAGTCCGTATCTGCGGTCAAAGTAGGTTTTTTTATTTTATTTTGTGTGTATGTATGTGCTGTCTGTGTCTCTGTGTGTATGTGAGTGTGGAGTGCATGTACGCATGAGTACGGGAACCAGAGGTCAACCTTGACCTTGGATCCTCAAATTCTTGTCACTTTAAAAAAAAAATTGTTATATTTTAATACCTTTTGTGTCCGTGTGTGGGGACGTAAGTATGCCAAGGAACACATGAGAAAGACAGAGGACAGCTTGTGGGAGTGAATTCTTTCCTTTCACCTATGGGTCCCAAGGATTGAACTCAGGTAGCCAGGCTTGGGAGCAAGTGCCTTCTACCCATCTCACTGGCCCCACCTTGTTTTTTGAGACAAGTCTCTCAATGGGACCTGGGACTTGCCATGTAGGCTAGGATGGCTGACGGGGAGCCCCAGATGGCCTCCTTGTCTATGCCTGCCCAGCACTGGTATCACAAGCATGCGCTATCACACCTTTCTTTTCTGTGGGTCCTGGGAACTACTGGATTCTCATGCTTCCACAACAAGCACTTTACCCTCTGAGGCATCTTCTCAGCCCTTGGGAGTATGTTCTAATACAGGTAAGTTGTGGGGCACAAGGAGGAGGGGGCTGTTGTCTCTTTTTCTGGTCAGTGCTCTGAAAACAGAAATGTGCTAGGACCAAGCGCCAACTGTCCACAAGCCTGGGCATGTGAGATACCCCAGCTCTTCTCTGATCTGTCACAAACAGCTTGGATCGCCCACTGAGAGGCAGTCCAGGCCCTTTCCTCTGCTGCCATCACCCACCTTGGGTACATCCACTTCTCCGGCCACTGGGTATGAGGGCTGGGGGCAATGACACATGAGCAAAATTCTGAGGAGGGACCCTCCAATTTCTACTGGCCAGAGGCATATGGTTCCTGTCCACCCTACACATGGCACACAGCCCAGGGGCTTTTCTAAGGGGAGGACACAGCTGACCAGGACCAATCCTATGTATCTCTTCCCAGGTCCTCGCTCAGCTTCACAGCAACAGCAGACTGAAATGGGCTGTAGGTGAGGGCATTCACAACAATGAAATGATCTCTCAGCCAGGGCTCCCCTCACCCCCAACTCTCTTTTCCATCAGAGAGCCAGCTGACCAGCTTACTGCCGATGGCTTTCTAAGTCTCTGGTCTAAACACATGGTTGCGTTGCCAGAGTTGGGAAGGAGCCCAACATAGGAGGCTCTTTGGTCCCTTCCAACTTCAACCCAAACATACACCATCTTGAGCTATTTCACACGGTTGCTGGGCTGTTGAGCAAGACAAGAAGAAAGGGCCCCACAGCCAAGACAGTAAGTAATCCCTTGATCTTCTAATAACCCACGCGGAACAAGAGGAACATGAATACACACAGCTACAGCCTGGCAGCGCCTAACATCTTCAAGTCCAAGAGAAACACGCAGGGGCACAGGGTGTCCCTAAAACACTTTCCACCACAACCAGGACCCCAACTTCAGGGCAGCCCACTGAGTCTGGTGGAGGATGTCAAATCCTACCAAACCACCAGTCTTTTACCATAATACCTTCTCATGTTCTTCTGTTTTAGTGTGTGTGTGTTTGTGTGTGTGTGTGTACACACTCACATGTATCACAACACACATACAGAGATGAGAGAAACACTCTTTAGGACTTGGTTCTTGTCTTCCACTGTGGGTTATGAGGACGGAACTCAGGTTGTCAAGCTATGCAGTAGCCATCATTCCCTCTGTGTTCGAACTTGATCCAAGGCCACAGCTGCCGACAGGTGACACTCACCAACTTAGCCTCCCATAAGAATACACCAGGTATGACCTGACATTCCTGTCCTCCAACCCCAACTGGAAAAGCAAGAGGCCACCACTCTCTTCCCCAGTCCTCCTCTCCTTGTGCCTGTTCACGAGCAGGGACCTAAGTAATCAAACACCACTTGGCTGTGAGGAGCGCTGCAGCCAACACCACCCAACACGTTCCCCGTGTGTAAGGCTGAGGGGATGGGCAGGCCTCACACACACTGCAGCGTCAGTCCTGGGGACCCACAGGTCAAAGACAAACAAAAATACACACAAAGCAGCAACTTAACCCTGAGGCAGGCACAGCGTCCACCTCCCTGCACGTGAGCAGACTCAAGGCCACTGACACCTGGGGAAGACCATAACTGGGGAGCCTGAACTCCAAAGCTCACACATGCTCTAAGTTTAAACTATATGCCTTCATCCCAGAACTCAGGAGGCAGAGAGAGCTCCGCGAGTTCGAGGCCAACCTTGTGAATTCTAGGCCCACCAAGCCTACATAGTGAAACCCTGTCTTTAAAAACAAACAAAGGAAGGAAGGAGGGAAGGAGGGAAGGAGGGAAGGAGGGAAGGAGGGAGGGAGGGAGGGAGGAGGAAAGGAGGGAGGAAGAAAGGAAGGAAGGAAGGAAGGAAGCAGGAGGGGAGGAGGGAGGAAAACACTGGGCTGGAGAGATGGCTCAGTGGTTAAGAGAACTCTCTGCTCTTCCAAAGGACCCAAGTTCTGTGCCCAGCATCCATATGGCAGCTCACAACTGCCTATAAGTCCAGATCTAGGGAATCTAATGTCCTCTTCTGACCTCCAAGGACACACACACATGCACTCATGAGCACGCACACACACAATTAAAAAAAATTATTTTTATTTATTTTTTTCCAATATAGGATTTCTCTGTGTAGTCCTGGCTATCCTGGAACTCGCTATTGTTGACCAGGCTGCCTCTGCCTCCCAAGTGCTAGGATTAAACAAAACAAAACAAAACAAAACAAAACAAAACAAAACAAAACAAAAGACCACCTCATTAAGCAAGCATGGTGGCACATGTCTGTAATCCCAGCACTCAGGTGGTAGAGGTGGGAAGACTGAAAATTCAAAGTCAGCTTGGGATACATAGATACACTGTAAAGACCAGCAAAGCTACGGAATGAGACCAGGCACTGAGAGGAAAAGCAGAGGGAGACACCAGATGGAGATACAGAGAGATGGGGACTGGGGCTGGTAAACATCAGAGCCTAGGTCAATTTCCCAGCACTACCAGCAAAAAGGGGAGAAGACATATGGGTGTCATTTTTTTTTCCAGTTGACACTTAAAATCACACACACACATATCCCAGGAACCAGAGCTTAGCAAATTCTAAGACACAGCGAACCTGACAGAAGACAAGCAAACCCTGAGGACAGCCAGGGCAAAAGCTCTGTGACATGGGACCAGATAGAGAAACCCCTCCTGCCTGCCAAAGCATCCGCATCCTTAGTACCTGCCTGTCTTGGGCATCAGGTACTCATCCATACAGAACGAGTGAGTACCATTCCCTTGACAGGTAGAGGGCCAAGGCCCACAAGAGGCCAAGGAGAGCTGCCTTCCTCTGACACACCAACCACGAGTCCAGTCTCTACTTAAGTGCACTGAAAGCTCAGTCAGTCCCACAGGCTGCTCCATTTCCTTGGCTCCTCAGTCACACATAGCTATCTATTGCAGTAGACGTGTCAAAGTGAAAAGAACATCCAGACATAGTAGTGAGCTGTCATGGGCAAGCGGATCAAACAGAACCTGGTTCTTCCCAGTTTGTCTCTTCCCACTTAGGCCCACACTCATCTTCTAATCCCTCCATAACCCACTAACACCGCCACCCATGGCTGCACTTCTGTCTGGTATAAATGACAAACTTCCTGCAGGCAATGGAGCCCATCACCTCTAGGACTAAAAAGAAGTCACTCTACAAGGCCACTCTATGGCCAGTGGAAGGTTGGCCACTAGCAACCACTTCCATCCACCAATTACAAGTGCCTATCCAACACCACATCTGCCATTTGCTGGCATCATCTGGCTTCAGGCATAGTGCAATGCTTCGAGATACCCTGAAGTCCCTCAGAGGAGGGCAAGAATGGTTACGGAGCATGTAAGATTAGCGCTGACCATGCAGTGGCGCTGAGGCAATACTTACTATAGGAGTGACTGCTCACTTCCGAGGCAAATGGAGAATGGACAGACTTGGGCTGGCCTCTGGCCTGGAAGCCCCCCTCCATCTTCCTGGCTTTGGCAGCCCTTTTGTGTTTACCTTCTCTGGTGGGTTTCAGAGACAAGCCGAGGCCTTTGGCCAGCGCTTTCCTGTCCTTGCCCAGCAGGCTGTCATACGGTGTCAAGAATCTGCCACAGCCCCCACTAGTTTTCGATTTTCCCCCAGGACTGTCGGAAAACTTGAAGGGTGACTTCAGTTTGTCTTGTTTTGTGAGGGAGAGGGCTCGGTCTAGCTTGCTTGCCAGCTGCTCCTGGTCGCTCGCCATCTTTTTCTTCTTAATCTTTAGCTGAGGAAGGAAGGTTGAGTCACAGATTAAGACATATGGCCAAATAGAATCATGAATTTTGGGTCACAATGCTTATGAGACTGGGCTAACTCCCATCCCATGTCCTCTTCGAAATTGTTTAACTAATCCTCAGTCTTTCCATCTAAAATGGGGCTATCTGCGTCTATTATGAAGATAACCAGGGTGTAAGGTCCTTAAAACATTAAATCAGGCCAGTGAGATGGCTCGGCGGGTAAAGTACCTGTCACCAAGTCTGATGACCTGAATTCAATTCCCTAGAACCTACAGATTGGAGAAAATAGACTCTGACCTCTACACGTACCTGACATACATGTCCCTGATATGCATGAGCATGTGCGCGCACACACACACACAAATAAATAAATAAATAAAAAGTGAGGACTTAGAGAGATGGCTCAGTGGTTAAGATCCTGTAATATTCTTGCAAAGGACCCAAGTTCAGTTCCCAACACACAATCCCCTGCAACTCCAGCTCCAGGGAATATGATACTCTCTTCCGGATGCTGTGGGTATCTATCTGCACTAATGTGCACACATACCCAAACATAGATACACATTTAAAAACAACAGAAATAAACCTATTTAAAAATACATAAATGCAATAAATAAAGCACTTATTAAAAACTCCTAGCCTGGGAGAGATAACTGCATGGTTGAGTGCAGTGGCTGCTCTTCCAGAGGACCCAGGTTCGATTCCCAGCACCCACAAGGTAGCTCACAAGCATTTTGTAACTCTAGTTCCAGGAGATGAACGCATGTGGTGCACAGACATACACACAAACGAAATACCCGTACACGTAAAACTTAAAAAAATATTTTAAGATGCCTGGTCTAGTAATCACTTATAAAAGCTGTTACCATGGTAACAATCATAGCTGGCAACGGCTTTCCCATCCTGGCTTTCCACAGCCCTGTCTGGAAGTGCCTATAGAAGAACTTTGAGAAAGCAGGACTACAGATGGGCGGGAGAAGGTAGCTGGATGAAGCGATGAGAGCCAAGACTAGAAATTGAGCCCAGAGCAGATCTGCTTTCTATCTCAACCTCCCACGGCAGCTGCCGGAGGCTGCTGCTCAGTCTAAACCAGCCTGTCCAACTAAATGGGTCAGAGCTGCCAAGAAAACGGCTGGAGTATGCCTTGAATGCCTAGACCAGGGAGAATGATTAGAGATTTCACAGATTAAATTTCTCCTTGCATGTCTATCGCCAATGGGAGTCATTTGTTGAAATGAAATGTGCAGTTTCAAAGGCATTAACGCTCTGCCATTTCAGGGTACTAGCTATATATTTTTAATCAGCATTTGCAGGAGGTGGGGGAGGGTTTGGGATAGCGTTGCTAAGATAATTAACAAAATCGCTCACCTGAGAGGAAAGAAGAGCCTAGTGTACAAAAACTGGCAATCTTTTCATGCCCCCCCAACTTTTTGGTTTTTTGAGACAGGGTTTCTCTGTGTAACAGAGTCCTGGCTGTCCTGGAACTTGCTTTGTAGACCAAGCTGGCCTTGAACTCACGGAGATCCTCCTGCCTCTACCTCCCAAGTACTGGGATTAAAGGAGTTAAATTTTATTTTGATTTTCTTTTCCTGAGACAAGGTCTCACTATAAAGCCATGGTTGACCTGAACTTGTGGTGTAGACCAGGCTGGACTCTCTGCACACACCACCATGCCCTGATACCTTTTTAATTTAAATTTAATTTTATTTTTTGCATATGTATGTGTGTATGGTATGTGTGTTTGTATGTAGAGAGGCACGCATGTATTTGAATACAGGTGGAGGGTGACAGCCGGCATCTTCCTCCTTCACTCTCTACCTTTTATACCGAGGCAGGATTTCTCACTCAAGCTAGGACTGTACCCAGAGTTGGCTGTTCTGGCTGGTCTCAACAGCCAGCTTGCCCCAGGGATCCTCCCAAGAACAGGAATTACAGATCAACCACCATGCCCACCCAGCTGTGCGTGGGTTTTAGGGATCTGAACTCCAGTCATCACACTTAAACAGGAAATGCTTTACCCACTGAGCCATCTCCACGGCTCCAAACTGACTATCTTCCCCATCCAGCCCCTTTATGTGACATTTCACCTCTGATGACAAAAACCAATCAAAACACCTCCTTCCCACAAGACTTAATGAGGAGGCACATTACCATTCAGAAACAGGGTCCCTAAGTGCACGGTCTCAAGGCTCTGTAGAAATGAGAAATTACCCCCGGAGAACTCAGACTGACTCACAATAGCATCAAGGCCATGTGCCACGCCAAGGTGCTCATTAAACAATTACACTGCTAAACAACGGAGAAACCGCGATTTGGTTACACGCTTGCGATCTAACCTCCCGCTTGCTTAAGCAGCGTCTCAGTGCACACAAACTGATGTAGTGTTTAGCCCTACCTCCACCTCCTGTTACTGTGCCAGCTCCTTGATCTCCCCTGGGACTTCCTTTTCTCCCCACAGGGAGGAAGTTAACTAGCAGTAGGGACCAACCGTCCTCTATCGAGAAGGTTCATTGTCTCTGGTATGACCTCCAGACCTCCAAGTTGAGGACTGCATCCCAGAGTCTTGCAAGATTGATTTACTGACCTGACTCATGAAGTCAGATGAGGTTTCGTGATCATCCCAGCTCTGGTTCCTGCCCCGGGCTTTCCCTATGCTGATGAGGGCATCTTGGTCTTCCTCAGGCCCCTTGTGCCTCTTCCTTATCCCAGCTCCCAGATCGTAGTCATCTGAAGTCAGCAGGGATTTACTGTTTAGCCTGAAAGCCAAACACATCATGGGGGTCAGCACCTCAGCCAGGCCACACTCAAAGGCAGGGGGTCATCCACCCATGTGGCCCTCAGGGGTTGGGCTCTAGATGTGGAAAGAAACAGTGATGGACACCAGAATGACCAGTGTGGGAAGACAGGTGAATGCTAGTGAATGGAGTACCAAGGGGGAGGGGGGCTTCAAGTCGGCATCTTCCACCAGCCTCTCTCTTATGCGGTTTCAGACAGAGAGACAGAGAGACAGACAAACAGACACACACACACACACCAACTATTAAGACATATCTTTACCAAAACTGCACCAAGAGCAAAGGTCAGGAAATACTAAGGAAATCTACCAGGGTAGGAGGGGTGATTATATCAAATGCTGGTGTGAAGGGGAAGCCCTGCACTGGACTCCCTTTTCTGGAGAACAGGGACACAGAAGGGGGCAAAACCCAGGGCTTGG